>NC_073273.2:32008939-32311969 GCF_029289425.2 Pan paniscus | reverse complement strand
TACAAGCGGCAGGAAGAAGTTTGCCTTTCATCACAATATGTACTTCGGCAGTGAAGTGATCACTAAGGAGTCTTGCGCTGGCCTCCTCATTGAGGAGTGACTCCTGGCATGGTAGAGGGGGTAGTACCTGGGAAGCTCGGCCTGGCATGAGCCTTCCTGACTCGTCTCCCTCCAGGATACAGGGCGACTGGCTCCACTGCAGTCCAGTGGTTCTAGCGTCATGCAGGTAAAAGCCCCAGTTTCCCACAGGTCACTGCCTAACTGAGCTTCTTCAGCTGGTTGGCTGACTGGGACTGCTCAGGGTACATCATGGCAAAGGACCTTGTTGGACATTCCTTGGCATCAGAGGAATTGGCTTTGAACCAGAACCTGACCTGTCTCGACCAATTTGCCCAGTCCCCCAGATCATCAGCCAGGGCCTGTGGCTCTATATTCTGCAGCACTACCCAGGGAGTTAGGCCCTCAGAGAGGGAACAGAGAAGAGGCTAGGGAAGCAGCCCAGGGCCGGGGGTTGAGAGGCCTGTGGGTCCTGGAGGTAGGACACACATAGAGAAGCCAAGGCTCAGGGAGGAGACTGCAGTAAGGAAACTCAGGCCATCATGGGCTGGTGGAGAAAGGCCCATCAGGGAACTGTAGTACCCACATTTCATGATGGGGGAACCGTAATCTGCTTAATAGGCATAAGTAGCTAAGGTCAATGGTTGAGAAGCCAGGATCAAGAGATAGCTGCCTCATCATCCCTTGCTAGCTCCTTCCCTGTCCTGAGGCATGCTACTACCTGGGGTTCAGTTTGGGCTCAACCAAGTCTCTCTCATCCTCCACACAGATGCCCACCTGAGGCTTGTCTAGGTCTGCGTCCTCCCAGAGTGGCTCTCCCAGGCCTGCTAAGTCCCGTTTGGATGACACCACGCTCCACCGACATGCTTGGTTCCCTCCGCCATCCCCATTCACTCACCAACTCCCCACCCCAAAAAAGGCAGGCCACCGCACAGGGAATCTGGAGGACCACACAGGGCTCACAGGGGAGGAAATGTGAAGAGATGGCAAAACAGAACAGGATCTTCTGTGTGTTTCCAGAAGGCAATCTGCCTGGATATTAAGGCCCACCTCAGTATTGGTGAGGACACCCAGTGTCTCTTGGCCCTGAGCATGTGCACACAAACACGCACATTGTCTAAACAGCATTGACATCACTACTACCTGAGTCATCCTCAGATTCTATACAACCCCTGTAAAAATATCAATGACACAATCTTCTTAGAAAAACAATCTGGGAATCCCAAATTTGCTATGAAATGGCAGAAGATCCTGAAAACCCAGAGCAATCCAGTAAAAAGCACAAAGCTGGAGCCACCACACTACCTAACTTCATGATATACTACTACAAAACTTTTTGTACCAAAATACAATAGCACTGGCAGAAAAGCAGAGACTAGAGCTCAGGAAAAACAATAGGAGCCCAGAACTAAGTCACCGCCTTAGTTTGCAGCTCACCGCCTTTTCCCAAAGAAGCAAGAACGCCCAATGCAAAATCAAGTATCTTCTATAAACTAGGTTGGGGAAATGTGAATAGCCACACAAAGGATTTTACAAGTGGATTATTTATCACCAAACTCCAGTGTCAGATCTGAAACAATAAAAATAGCAGAAGAGATCACAAGGAAGAAGCTCCATGGCGTCCGTGTGTGCAATGATGGTCTCAAAGTGACTGCAAGAACACAGTAAACACCATCAAAAATAGAGAATGGCATCATATCAAACTAAAGTGCTTCACCACACCATAGAAAACTCAACATACAGAAGGGGCATCCTACAGGATGGGAGCAATGATTGGATCACCATACATCTGTTAATGGGTGAATAGTCACAGTACATAAGGAACTCCCAACAACTCAATAGCATGAAAACAAATAGGCGAAGGCTGCGAAGACTCATTTGTGAAACTGAGACATACAGTTGCCCAGAAAACACACTGAAAGGTCCTCATTATCCCCAATCCATCACAAAAATGCAAATCAAAAACACAATGAGATTTCTTCTCACTTCAGTCAGAATGCATATTATCCGAAAGACAAACAAAAAAAAGAAAGAAAGAAAAAAAAGAAAACCCTAATCTCTGGTGAGGATGCAGAGAAAACGAATTCCCTGCTCACTTTTGGGGAGAATGTAAATTAGTGCTGGCATTAAAGAAGCTTTATGGCCCTTATTTAAGTATAAACAGTCTTCAGAAATCTACAAGTAGAACCACCCACTATATGATCCAGCAAATCAGAATACCCGGGCACGCCCACTAGTACACAGATCAGTATGTTGAAGTGGTGCGTGCACCCATGCAATTATTGCTGCACTCATTACACTTTTGCTGTAGCCAAAATACGGAAGCAACCTGAGTGTCCCTCCATTGATAAATGGATTAAAAAATGGGGCAAAAACACATGTGCACAACGGAAATACGCGCTGCAATAATAAATCAGGAAATCCTGCCAGTTGTAAGATTGTGTGGGAATCTGCTGAATGTGTGCATGCCATTCTGTTAAGTGACATAAGCCAGGTATCAGAAAGGAAAATAGCACATGATCTCATTCTTATATGAAATCAAAAAAGCAGACTTCACAGAAGTAGTGACTCCAATGACTGCGGTGAAGAGGGTGCACTGACGAGATGCTGGATGAAGAACTCATACTTCTAGTTATAAAGGAGGAATAGGTTAAAAATATTTTCTTCAGCATGCTCACTGTAACTAGTGGTAACATATTCTTTCTCTAAAAATATTTGAATACAGTGCATGTCATGTTTTTTCACAACAAAAATGACAACTATGTGAGGTTACACATATGTTGATTGGCTGGATATATCCAATGCATAATGTATATAACCTGTTGAACATCACGCCTTAAGTGGTAAATATGTATCATTTCATATGACATTTTTTAAACAAACATACAATTTTTAAAATACCTTAACAAAATAAATGCAAATAAAATATTGTATTATAAAGCAGTGCTTTTCTTTTCTAGCAAAGTCTTTTTCATGACACAGGAAAGAATGCAAGCCTTTTGGTAACTTGAGAAATAAATACATATGTGCACATGTATATATATAATATATACATGTATATATGTATATAAATGTGCATATATACGTATATACATGTATATACGTATATACGTATATACATGTATATACGTATATATGTGTGTATATATGTATTTTTATATATGTGTATATATATATGAAAATCCCTATGAATGCTGATGATGAGTTGAAAGATAGAAATTCCAGGCACAGTGACTATAGTCCATGAATTGAAACCTTCAGTTCATGTTTCAATACAAGACATGAGGAGGAGGAAGAAAAAAGCAAAAATCACAAAGCCATGGCAGGGCCATGGGTCACACCTGTCATCCCAGCACTTTGGTAAGCTGAGTTGGGAGGATTGCCTGCACTCAGGAGTTCCAGATGAGCCTGGGGCAACATGGACCCACATTCAAAAAGTAAGCATTTAGTTAATTAGTACATAGCTTGGAGGGGTGGCATGCATCTGTACTGCCAGGTGTGTGAGAGTCTGAGTTGAGAGGATCACATGGGTGTGTGGTGCCTGGGCTGCAGTGGGCTGAGATCGTGGGGCTGCTGTCCAACCTAGAAGACAGAGTAAGACCCATTCTCGGAAAACAAACAAAAAACAGTCACATTAGGTAAATTAAAACTATGTAGTGTGAGAAGAATCAAAATGAACGAAACATCATTAGACCCTACGCTATCTGATGAAGGAAACCAGCTTTCACATAATAACAGCCCCAGCTGGGGAGAACAATGAGAAAGGGCAGAGAGAACACTGTAAATAATAACACGCCAAATTCCCCAAATGAGTTAAAAGACATAAAAGTACAAAGAGTGCTTCTGTTCAATTCAATGCCCTTGAATTCAGGAATCTTCCTGACTCCTCTCCCTGCATGCTACTCCGCAACTATATTCACTTTACGTTCTAAACCTCAGGCAAACTATGCTGAAGAGGCCACAGAAAATTAAAGGGCCCTGGGCTCCAGATACAATCTGCAGTGCCAATCACGAGGGAGAATATAGAGCCTCACTAGACTTTGCAAGAGCACAAAATGCAATCGTAGTGTTGTTAGCTACATATGTTATTGGCTCCTCTCCTAACACAGAATCTTGGAGAAAAGATTAAAACAACTAAAGATGTAAACATCCACAAGAGTGTCCATATCCTGGGTCATTAAGTAACAAGAGAGTCCATGGATGGATTCTCCAAAAATCTTATATTCCACTAATCCACCCCCTTTCCCCTCACTTCTGTAAGTTTGTGTTTTCCCTTAGTCATCTATGCCAAAAGCGTATCCGGAATGCCTTCCCACATGCCTCTGTCACCTTTCCCACAGTCCCTCCATACACCTTACATGCCCATTTCTTCTCACGTTGATGTTTCAGAAGTCCTGAGAGGCTGATTGACCCAGAAAAGGATTATGCATTCACCTTTAAGAGAACATGTGGATTCAACACGAAAGCCAACTTTAAGATTTCCATCATCCTGTGCTTATCTATTGTGTATGATGATACCCAAAATGAAGGATTTTGGAGGTCCCAGCAAACTGGGCCCTGGAAACCCAGTAACCCAATTCCTTGAACTATCTCTGCTTCCATAGGATGAAGTCAGCCTCCAACTAAGCTGTCTTTTGCTTTTACCTCTCCCACTCTGTCCTGTAGGAAGAATCCCAACACATCCCACACCCATTCACTCTACAACTTTAGAGGCCCAGCTCCAACGCAGACTGGTTATTTCCATGTAGAGAATAAAGCACATGGATTGATCAATTCATTATCACACCCGACTAAAGTGGATAAACATACACACACACACAAACACAAAGACACACTCACACACACACAGACACAGAGTCACACATCCTTCAGAATGTTTATTTTTCATTCCATACAATCCAAATTTACCCCCTCTTCCTGATTTTTGGTGACTCGATCTCCTTTTCCTTTAGTTCCTGTGCATAAGACCATGCTGAGTACTGCCATCCTGCATACTGTTGTAACTCTTTAGGAGTTCTGCTGTATTAGGTAAAATCTGATGCTCCATCATATTCAACTCAACAACTGGGAGTCCCCTAGAGAAACACAAACTCATGTTAAAAAGCATTTTCTCTGAGCCATACTTTGAAAGGTTTCAATTGTGGGGCCCGCTGAGAAAAGGATATCCCTTCCCCATTTGTGATCCCCTAAACTTCCTCCTACCACGTGTTACAAACTGTTCTGCGCAATCCCTGCCCCATTCCCAGTATTGTCTGTGAGGGGAGTCAGCTAACAAGATGCACTGTACCCTAAAAGCACACAGAAGTCTGATGGGGCAACAGCTTAAGGAAATCCATCAATCTAAACAGTCCTTTGTGGTTTGGGGCAAGGATGATCAGGACGCACATTCAGGGAGCCCAATCTTATGGGGTTGGTAGGATGACTGCCGAAGGGGTTCACAGCCATGGAATCAAGTGCCACAGACTGAACTGAATGATTTTCAGCTTTACTCCTCATTGATTCTGGAAATGGACGATTCTTCACTGGGCTTAAGACTCCACAGCTATGACCCGCTTTGCGTGCAGTCTCTAATGTGCCTTTTCAGCCCAATGCCATGAACGTCCTGGATTCTGTCACTCTCTGTCTTCCTCTCAAGGAATTTCTACATGTACCAAAGGAGCCTCAATTTCTACATTTCTGAAATGAGCACTCAGGCTCCCTGAATAAGCAGGTGCGTCAACCCCCTTATACTGGGCATCAAACAGCTCCAGTTCCAACTAACGGCTCACCTGACGTCTCTGTTCCCTCTTCAGGTGGCTTCATCCTCTTGTAGTATTGCAGGGGATTGCGCCACAGGTCCTTACATAGGATCTGTCAGGGGACTCAATCGGGAAAGGCCTCATCAGGGATCAGAAAGGTGACCCAAGCAGCTGGGAACACACGGGGTCATTTCTCATGTTTCCCAGTGAGGACTCACCTCAGCAATCTTGTTAGATCCTGCGAAGTTGTGGTCAGAGAACCAGTTGAAGAAGTTAAGGCTGCTGCTGTGGTGTCTGCGGCGATAGGCCTCCACTTCATAATACGGATACCACTCAATTGGAGTGGAATGAGAAGCCCTGTATTCTACAGAGACAGGAATTTTTGTGGGAAGGGGGCTGGATCACGTTGGCAATGATCCACCCGCCATCTTCCTTCCACTACCCATCCTGGGAGCCACCTGTCACCTGTGATGTTCACCAGATATTCCTTGGTAATCACTTCATTCTGGAAGTAGGGGTTACTCCGAAAGAACAACATGATCTTGCAGAGATGAACAGGATGCTTCTCTTCTTCCACCTGTCAGGACAAGGTGGAGAAAGCTTAAATACGTTTCGGGTAAGGTGCTCACACTTGCTTACAGGAATGAATTATTTCCCTTACCCTCCCCCGCTAAACCCTCTAGCCTCAGTCTACCCGGCCTCACCTCCAGGCTGACCATGTAGCTCAGCATGTCTTCATCTTCGTCAGTGATCAGGGCTGACATCTGGGGGTGGTTTGCAATCTGATTTAGGTCAAAGAGACTTTATACACGATGGAAGGGAAAGCGACGAGCAACAGGGAAGAAGGCCTAAGAGCGCCCAGAGGCTGGGGTAGGGGATTTCTCAGATCTGCTTCCATGTATGATCTCCTTTCACCTCCCCCTCCCCGTAAACTAAGGCCTCCTGTGTTCACAGAGGGTGTATGATTCTGAGGCTGACTGCACTGACATGGGGAGGCGCGATTCGCAGAGACTTGCTGGTGTCTGAGGAGTGGCAGAATCTGCTTAGAGCCGAAGACGCCCAGTCCCAGATTGGACTAGCAAGGGGCAGCAATCACACTCCCTTAAAAATAGCTTGCTTCACCGAAAAACCTCTTCTGGTCTGAACTCGCTTCTGCTCTTCAAAAAGATGCCCCAAACGTCTGCTGCTCGGCATCACCAAGGGTTTCTCTGCCGCTTGCAGGACAATAGTACCCACGCCTGCTGTGGCTTTCCGCAGCCACATTTGTCCGTGACAACTCCCCTTTGTTCCCCAAAGAGTCACATCGACGCTGAGCTGCCCATCGGTCACTTACACTTCCCCGAGAGCACCTCTCCACTAGAAAGGCCGAAGAAACACTGAGAAGGATACAACATGGCCCAGAAGCCAGGGACGCTCTGGATGACGGCGCCTCTGCGGTCTAGGTGGGGCTTGCGCCTCCGCTCCATCTTTTCCCGCTGCCGAGAAAAGGCCTTCCTGGCTTGGGCATTAACCGGCTCCAGCTCCACCTGAACGGCCAGCAGCTCCTCCAGTGCAGACTCTGGGGTCATGGGCCCAGGGCCAGGCTGTGCCTGCTGGGCCTCCTCCTGCCGCTCCACGAGGCCCTCCTCCTCCGCCACCACCTCCACCTCCGTCATTATGTCATCCAACAGCAGCACCGCCTCCTCCCCCAAAGCCGCCTGCTCACTCTCCACCCCGGCCGCCCCCTCCTGTACAGCCTCCATCCTGAAGGCGGTGCCCTCCTCGGCACTCGCACGCACCAAGGCCTGTGCTGCCCAACCCACGCCACAGGAACCCTGCCGCAGCCTCTATGGTACCCGGTAGCTCAGCGACCCCTCAGGGCGCATCCGCTGGGCTTCCAGGCGCCCCCTAAGGGACTGCGCGCGAAAGGCCGAGAGGCGGCACGCAGGCCGACTTCCTCCCGTCGTGGCCAATCAATGGGAGGGCGGTGGGCGTCTCCCTGGGCGGCACAGCCACTGGCGGGCCTGCATCTCCAGCCCCCCACCCCCCGCCTTCCCTGCCAAAGCCTCCACCGAGAAGCCCTCGGAGCTTGGGCGGGGTAGCTAGGCATCCAGGTACACGCAGACTGCGTGGCCTTTGGAATTGTGGGCATGGCAGCCCTGTGCCCTGACATCCTCAGGGTGGCAAGCCATGAACATCTCTATGTGTCACGAACACAGGAAACGTCTCTCTTCGTTAGGCAGGCCAGGTAGATGGTACGGAAGTAATACTGCAGATCCAGAGATAACTCTCTGGTTGCTGGGGCTAGGGCGGCAGGGGTGTCCTGGGGGAAGTGATCGGGGCGGGCACGTGGGAGGAAAGTCGCCTGCCTGTGCTGAGGTGGAATTGATCTGCTGTAGAGGCCAGAGCCCCGGCACACACTCTCACAGGTCGAGGCAAATAGAGGCTCCGAGTACCATGCTTCCTCCCTGAGGATGCTGTACTCCAAGGAGCATTCCAAAGGCCCTCTTGTCCTATGCCCTGGGCACACCAGAGGCCAGCCGCCAGGGTTGGCCATTGTCGGCCTGCGCGCACGCTGTTGTGCACTGCCTTGACGACCCAGAGGCTCCCGCACCCGCAGCAGCGGCTGCGGTGCCTGTTGGTGGGGCTCTGCAAGCCCAGGGCCGGGGCCTCTGGCTCCCGAGCTCCTGTGCGCAGTTGAGCCTGCTGGGGACCGGAGCCCTTTGGCCAGTGCGGGATCTGCGGGTCCAGCGGAGCTCCTCAGGAAACCTGGGTCCACATAGGTGTGGGACTAGGTTCTCAGCAGGGCGACGCCCGTGGGTCTTTCAGGGAGCGGGTCTGCTGGGGAGCGGGCCCCCAGAGCCTACGGGTGCGGGGCATGGGCTGGGCTGGGCTGCGCAGGCCCGGGGTCTGTGGGAGCACCCAGGAGAAAACCGTGTTGAAGCTGGAGGCAATGCTGGAGAGGACGGCTGGAGTACAGAGCAAGGAGGCAGCCTTGGAAGAGGAGGCGGTGCTGAAGGTGGAAGACATCATGGCTGAGGTGGAGGTGGTGGTTGAGCTGGAGCCCGACGTGGGGTGGCAGAAGGAGTGCCAGCGGGCACAGCCTGGCCCTGGACCGAGCACACCGGGGCCGTCAATGGACTCGCTGGAGGTCCTTCACTTGGAGCTGGGCTCCGTGAATGCCCCAGGCCACAGAGCATCTCCGCCTTGTGGGCCAGAGCCATATCCTTGCGGCTGCCGATTGGGGATGGCTGGCAGCAGGGGATAGTCATCGGGCTTCGGAGGGTATGGGGGCTGTTTGGGGGGAGGAGCCAGGTGGGAGGCCCGTGGGGTCAGCCAGGAGGCAGGGGATGGGGGACAGGGTGGGAGCCGAGGCCACGTTCCTGCAGCTGTGAGGGCAGCTTGCTTGTAGCAGCCCTGGGAGCACGTGGTAGGGAAGGGGAGCCAAGGCCAGCACTGACAAGGGAGAATCGCGGCGCCAAGGTCCCTTTGCGCACAGCCCAAATTCGAAGGACACGTTTCCCTGGGAACGTGCCTGGAGGACGGGGAATCTGTATGCCATTACCAGCCATTGAACCACCCCTGCTCTCGGTGCCTGTTTCCAGCAGGCTCACCCCAGAAACACAAGGTGCTTAAGACGGGTTCGCGGCGCATGGGGCTGCCGACCACCTCACGGCAGGAACCAGCTCCGCAGATACGCATTCTTCCACCTGCAGGTGCTGCACTCAAAGGGGTGTTGGCCCTGAGCCTATATAACTTCCTTTGGACCCACGCAATTCCCTTGGAGAGCGCCAGGCACGACCCTGCTGTCGCTTCTAAGTACAAGGCTTCCCTCAAGTGGACATGCCCACCCCTCAGGGAGACTAGGTTAAGAGGACACCACACACCCGGACATCAGCGGAGCATGTCCAGCACTCAGCACACAAAAGCCTCCTGCATCTCAGAAACCCAGAGAAGCAGCCGCCTCACACCACCCCCCGCCCCTCCCGTCCCTCAGCTGCAACCACCTGCCCACTTTTTCTGCCTCCCGTCTCTGGTCAGCCCAGGCCTTCTTGGCCGGGGTCCACCCACTCCAAAAACCAACACAGTTGTGGCGTTGCCTCCTCGCCAGACAGAGATAGAGGGCCAACAATGAAGGGTGACTGGCCAAATGTCTGGGAGATGGCGCTGTTCCACATTGTCTGTGTTCTTGCGAAATTGCAAGGCGTCACGAGGCTTGCCCACCCAACTCTCTGGAGAGTTCTTGCGCAGAGGTAGATTGTTTGGCACAGGAGATGTTGGCGTGGTTCAGATAGCATGCGGAAGTCCTGCTTTGCTACATGATGGATTTGCAGGTCAGGCTGGGGAGCCTGGGTCTGTGGGAGGAGTCCAGTGTCTGAGTCAGTTTGAGGTCCCCCTGGGGACCAGCGTTGTCTCAGTGGGAGAGCTGGGAAGGGAAACTCATGGTTCACTACAGCTAGTAGGCCATCTCAGCCCAGCTAGTTGACATGGTCCCATTGAATCCATCCTCTTGCTCCTTGATCCGGCTGGTGGAGGAACTCAACCATCCCGGTTACCGGTGGCAGGATGATTTCCTTTCATCCCAACCTTTATTTCCACTGTGAAATCATCATGAAGGAGCACTTTGTTGGCATCCTCAGTAAGGAATGCCTCCCAGCATGGTAGGGGAGCTGGTGTGTGGGAGGCTGGGACTGGCATGAACCTTCCTGACTCCTCTCCCTGCAGGCTACAGGGTGTCTCATTCCACTGCAGTCCAGCGGTTCTGGGATCACGAAGGTCAAGCCTCCATCTGCAGGCAGTACACCTCCTACCTGAGCTTATTCAGCTGTTTGGCTGAACATGACTGCCTGGGTTTTGGCAGGATTGCTGAGGTGGGCTTCGCGGTGAGGCATCATGGGAAAGGACCTAGCTGGTCATTCCTTGGTCTCTGGGGAATTGGCTTTAAACTGTCACCTGAACTGTCCTGGACCCACTTCTGCAGTCCCCTAGATCATCAGCCAGGGCCTGTGGCTCAATCTATTGCAGTTCTATCCCACGGAGAGAGGGTCAGCCTTAGAGGCGGAACAGAGAGGGGGCCAGGCGAGCAGCCTAGGGCTGGGAAGGACTGGGAACTGAGAGGCCGTTTGACCTGGATCTGGGCCCCACATGGAGAACCCAAGGATCCTGGAGGAGACTGCAGTGGGCAATCCCAGGCAATCCATGGGTTGGGGGAGAGAGACCCATCAGGGACATGTAACACCCACATTTCAGGATTGGGGCACCTTAAGCCACTATGATGCATATATGGCTAAAGTCAGCGGGTGACAAGCAGGGCTAAAGGGATAGCTGTCTCATCATCACTCGCCAGCTCCCTGCCCTGCGGTAAGACCTGCTGCCACCTGGGGCTCATTTTGAGATCAACCAGAGCCCCCGTTTTCTCCAGAAGGATGGCCACCTGAGGCCCACCTAGGTCTATGTCCTTTCACAGTGTTTCTCCCAGGCCACTCATGTTTTGTTTCCATGAACCCGGCTGCCGTGACATGTGTTATCCTCTCTGCCATCCTCACTCCCACTGCCCTGCCTTCCCACATATGTTTGTCCACCTCCCACGGAATCTGGAGGACCACACTGGGCTCCAGTGTGAGGCAACGTTTTATTTTCTTCACGTACATGTATTTTAGGGCTACCTCCCGGGCTGGGAATGTGAAGAGATTGCCAAATGGCTGGGGACCTTCAGTGTGTGTCCAGGGAGGGAACCTCGCTGGGAATAAAGGCCCACCTGAGTAATGGTGTGGACATCCAGTGCCAGTTGTCTTGATAAAGACCTGCTTTCTTACATCACCTACTATTAACATAAAAGTTAATTCCTTAGAATATTGAAAAAACAAATTTAAATATGAAGAAATATAATTAGTTCATAACTGTATGGAAAACACTGCCGACTGATCCATTTTCCATTACAATTCTTATGGGAGACTTGATGTTTTTAGCAAGTTTTAAGATGCATTTTTATTCTTCTACTCCTGCCAGTTTTTATGATCATTTTTGTAATACAAGGACATGGCCTCTGGAAAGTTTTGAGGGACTTTCAGCTTCTTTTAGGGTAGATAGTTGTAAATTTTGAATTGTTTCCCCCTGCAGTTCTTTTGAGGTTACTCTTTGTACTTTCTATGGGGGGTGTTAAATTTGTTTTCTTGTTTCGCCCTTGTGGAACTTTTGTTTTCAAGGAATTGTGTGTGTGTGTGTGTGTGGGTGTGGGTGTGTGTGTGGGTGTGTGTGTTAGATATGGGAGTTAGCTTGTTAGCATGTTTTCGAATACGGATTTTTTTTTATTTATCAATTTTTGGGATGTATGTGTGTGTGTGTGTGTGTGTGTTTGTTTTCAGTTGGAGTCTCACTGTGTCATCTAGGCTGCAGTGAAGGGGCAAACTCTCAGATCACTGCAACCTCTCCCTCCAACTTCAAAGGATTCCCGTGCCGGCTGGTGCTGTTTTTCCCCCACATGAGGAGAACATGCAGACAGTTATAAAAAATTCTGTGCCTGGGCAGGTATGAAAATAAAATTTCAATGAATGGTAAATTTCACAAATACAGTTTCACATTTGTATTTTGCATCATTTTGAAAATTTTAATTGCTGACATATGAAATTCTCTATTGACTTTCATGTTAAATGTACACATTTGAATGAATTTCCACAATGAAAACTAGCGAAGGCCAAGCGTTAGTTCAGGAAGTTGAAAGCAGTCGTTCTGTAAAATAAAAACATATTTATTGAAGATATATTTAGAGAGATTTTAGAAGGCTTCAGTCAATATTTTTGTTTCTGTTGCTCTGGTGTTTTATCATACAGGGACAAGACTGTAGCATCAGTAGCTATAGTTACAAGGCTACCAAAGACTCAGTGCTATAGAAATTATTATTGTGGAAATTGGCAGCTTGGCTGTCTGTTTGAGGAGACTAGAGGACTTAGGAGTTTCCACCCAAAGTACAAGGGCCTGGTTTAGTGGGTGGCCTTGTTTTGCTGAAGTAGATAAGATCCAGCAGAAGGGTGGATTCACTGTAGTAGCCAGGGTTTTGAGACTGGTAAAGCTTATTTGTCCCCTAGTGCCATTCCCAGATATTGGTCTGTGCATAAAGGCACTTCCTGGACTCGCTGACTCCTGTAAATTCAAATGTAGAACTTAGATTTAAATCCCTATTCCAACTTCTTAAACTTAGATCTAATAGGTGGGTAATAAAATATGATTCAGAAGAAAGGGAGAAGTCAGATAGCTATATAAGCAAATCATCCTGGTCAAATATCTTCAAAAATATTACTACAAAAAATTACTGAAAATTCAACCTTAAAAAGGTTATTATAATTGGAGAAACAGAAAAAGGTTGGAGTCATTTTAAACCCTGAGGTGTAAAGGTACTGTTATTAGATTCCAGGAATTATATACAATGAATAATTTGTTGGAAGAGCAGCATACTATCTCTTGAGTATGGCTAGAGATTCATAAGCCATGTAAGAAAACTCAGAGATTGAGAAGAAAATGTTTTCAGGGATTTTGTTCTGTTATGAAAGACTTTTAAAATGGATTCCTACTGATCAATGATTCACTTATATTTATCATTGAGGCATATGCTGTGTACCCTTTTATATAGAGATGAAGTTATAGTTTCTATCATGTAGATACAAAAACATGTGACTCTGTACCACATTTGCATCAGAGCCTTTGGCGTGATTAATGAAGCAAACAGTGGAACTGTCTATGTCAGGTTACAGGTGGGCACAGCTGGAAGCTTCTGTCACTTGCACTTTAACATTTCTGCATTCTCATCTGTCTCTCCTGGAAAGAAAATGGACTGTAACTATCCTAAGGGACATATGTTACATGAAGACACTAAGTATTCAGATAAGACCATGAGTTGTCTTATCAATGTCTTGTCATTACATTTATATGTATAACTTATACAAAAAATCCAGTTTATTTTATCACAATTACATATTACATCCCACATTTATGTATTTTATTATATTTCCAGTGCCTGTTTTGTTTTGTTTTATTTTGTTTTGAAATCTCGTTCCACTCTGTCACTCAGTCTGGAATGCAGTGGCCTGATCTCAGCTCACTGCAACCTCTGTCTCTTCGGTTGAAGGATTTTAAAAACTAGTAAAGAATTTTCAATTGAGTTAGCAGAAGTAAAAATAAAATTAAGTGGAAATAGAACAACAAAATTATAAACACTATTTCTCAGCAATGCATAGATTATCATACTAGGAATTGAAATGTACTTAGAACTTAATGATACCGCCAATATTAAAGATTAAATTTGTGAGTAGCAAGAAAAGTGATATTACAATAGGAGTTTACAGAAAAAGATTTCTCTAATAACTTGAAAATTAATGTACTAGATATTTCAATAAAGAATGAGAAAAGAAACAACAGAATCAATTCTGAAAAACTAAAGTGTGGGAATAATGATGTAGACAAAATTAGTAAAACATACAAAGCTAACCTTTGGTTGTTGGAGAAATATAATAAATGATGCAACCGTCAGTCAAGTTTAGAAAAAAAGGCAGAAAACATTGATAAAACTAAGAATTTAAAAGGTACACAACCATAGATACAGCATAGATTAAGAAGCTAATAAGGAAATATCCTTAACACCTTAACCTACAAATTTCAAAACTGAAATCAAATTGACAGATATTTATAATCTGTCTATATATATATAGACATATATATAGCTCTCTATATATATTTTCATATTTATATATAATTTTTATATTTGTATCTTACATTTATACATATATAAATATAAGCTATGTATATAGCTTCATAAAATTGATACAAGAAGACATATATAATCTGAATAGTCTCGTAAATGTTCAAGGAAATAAAGGATTGTTCCTAGAGATAAAACACTAGGCTCGGACTTTTTCCCCAGGCAGAGCATTTCAATATACATGAAGAATTCTATAGAATAAAAAAGGGAAAATCCTAAACTCATTGTGTGAGGCAAGCAGAACTTTGATGCCAACAAGACATAAACTGAGTGTAGAAAAAGATATGAAAATTAAGGCCATTCTCATTCATGAAGCAAATGGTAAAATCCCATATGTAACAAGATTTCTGTGGATTCTTTGAGGGTTAGAAGGAAATTTCCTTCTGCCAGATCCTGCTACTCTGGGACAACCCACACACAAATTTCTGTTTTGAGATTTTCTGTAATACCCATGCAATATGGAACAGGCTTGACAATCTGTGTGATAGCCAGCCTGTGGCCATGACTTCTCAGGGACACAAATTTCTTCTGTTTGCCTCCTTGTTCTGCTCAGCTCCAAGAGAACTTTGACCAAAGTTCCTTGAGCTTGGAAATAGGAATGGGTTTGCTTCTGTTTCACCCTCACTGTGAAGATACAGTCCGGTGGAATCCAGATCCACTGCGAGAGAGTCGGCTATTAAACTCTTTTCATGAGTAGTCCCTAGGCCTTGACTAGAGTCTTTCTTGAGATATGAGGCTAATAGTTCCTTCTTGGTCCACCACTTTTTGATATAATTAATGCTTCTTCTATTGGGAATTTTTAATTGTTTGGGAAGTGACATGGTTTGGTGTGTCTCCATTCAAATCTCAGCTTCAATTCTATCTCCCAGAATTCTCTCGTGTTGTGGGTGGGACCCAGGGGGGGGTAATTGAATCACGGGGGTTGGTCTTTCTCATGCTATTCTTGTGACAGTGAAGAAGTCTCACGAGATCTGATGGGTTTTTCAGGGGTTTCCGCTTTAAGTTCTCATTCTCTCTTGGCATTGCCATGTAAGAAGTGCCTTTATTCGTATACCATGATTCTGAGGCTTCCACAGCCATGTGGAACTGGAAGTCCAATTAAACCTCCTTTTATTCCCAGTTTCAGGTATGTCTTCTTCAGCAGCATGGAAATGAACTAAGACAGGAGGTTTGGTCCAAATAACCTTGGCTTCCATGATAGAAGATAGAAGTTGGTGAAATGTTTAATCTTTTCTGTGGCAAACTTTTGCAGTGGGTATTATTTTTCTAATTTTTTTTCTTGTTCTCTTCACCTTTGTTTGTCACAGGGTACTCTCGCTCTGTAGACCAGGAGGGAGTGCAGTGGCAGGATCTCAGCTCAACACATCCTCCGCCTCCCAGGCTCAGCCTCTGCAGTAGCTGGGATGACAAGCATGCATCACCACGCTCAGGTAATGTTTTGTATTTTTAGTAGAAGCCAGGCTTCACCATGTTGGCCAGGCTGCTCTCCTACTACAGATCTCAGGTGACCCGCCCGACTCAGCTTCCCAAAATCCAAAGTGCTGGGAATACAGGTGTGAGCCACCGAGCCCAGCCAACTCCAGTATTTTTTACCTAAGCCAGTGGATGAGTGGAGTTGCCTTTATTTTTTTTCTTTTTTCAGTCATGATCTCGCTGTGACATCCAGGATGGAATGCAGTAGTCTGATCTTGGCTTACTATACAATCTCTGCCACCCATATTCAGGCGGTTCTCCTACCTCAGCCTCCCAAGTAGTTGGGAGACCTAGTAGTTGCCACTAGGTCTGGCTAATTTTTGTATTTTTGGTAGAGACAGGTTTTTGCCATGTTGCCCATGCTGGTCTCGAACTCCTGACCTCAAGTGACCCACCAACCTCGGCCTCCCAAAATGTAGAAATTACAACAAGAGCCACGAAGCCTGGCCTGGAATTGTGGCTTTTTGACATAAGAAATCTGTGGAGGGAAAAGCTTGGTTTGTGGGAGCACCTGAGCTCAGTTTGGCTCAAAGTTCTGGGATACCTATTATTGAGTGGCAGTGATGGTATGTTGTTAATGTACAATATGTTCCTGTATATAGCATATGTCTATGCTCATCAGATATTTTCAGGTAAAAAAAGATAGTCATTCCAGTAGTTTGAGCCATTATAGCAATTCCCACCAGGGGATTTCACAGTCCAATTCCAGTTGTGGGCAACAGTGATTAACATAATGGTAATTAATGAGAAGAGATTTTGAGACGTCCAGCCACGCTGACATGTCAGTGCCTTGTTTGCAGTATTATGAAGAAAGAGTGCAGTGGACTAGATACTAAGAAAAACATTGAATTATTTTTCTTGCCTCTATAACATCAAAGGACAATTAGAGATATAGAAGCTATGGAACATTCCACAGCATGGCTTGACATTTCACTGAACTTTTATCCTTTTAACCATGTACAAAGTTTGTTACCTATGCAAAGGTAGGACTGCAAAAGGAAGACAGAGGTGGAGTCAGAGGTCACAATCCACAGCAAGGTGACATTCTTGTTGATCGCAGCTTGAAATCAAAATTAGAGCGAGAATTAACTTTCTGGTTGCCGTAAGAGAACAAGGAGAATGAAGCTACCAGCAGTTAACGGTATTGGATTAATTGAAATGAAGGTTGACAGATTGTTTTGGCTTTCCATCAAATTGAGTAAAGAAAAGGTAACCACTTATCTAATTTCACACATATACAATTGTGGATTAATTAAAAGATTACACAACCCATATATTATGGGTTTCTCATATAAGTGTATAGGTACATGGGCAGACTCACAGTGTGCCAATATGTGTCTATATCCAAGTATATACAAATCCAGTGACCGACAGTTAACAAGATAGAAATTCTCTTCCATTTCACCACTCCCTTTCCTAGAATTCTTTCATAAATATAATTTTTCATATATTTGAAGCCTACTCTCTGGAGGCATGTAAAGCATGCATGCAGTAAACCTGTGCGATCTCACAATGGTGGTGTCAGAGAAAACAGTAACACCGATGTTATAAAAGATTACTTGTGAGGAGAAAGTTATACTTCCCATTAGTACAAATACACAAGAATGATTTCATCCAAAGCTGAAATCAGTCAATATAATTTGTTTTTAATGTTTTATTTAAAATACTTAATTTCAATAGGATTACTAAAGGAAATTAACGGTATTCGTAATAAATAATGTTGATGTATTCCCTTTAATTGTTGATTATTTAAAATGTAAGTAAAATACTAAATGGCACTGTATAATGTAGTTTCATGAAGCATTCTTTGTGGTTTTCATAAAATTGATAGTCTCCATGGAATATTTTGAGACTGAGAAAATTCCATATATCATTTTATTGTACTTTCACTTTACTACTTGCTAGCATGTCATAACTGATGGAAATAAAACTATGTATATTTACACATATGCAAAGCATGGATTTTTGTTTATGTTTATGTCTTCTAGTGAGACAAAGTTACCAATAATTTTTTCTATATAGGAAAATTTTTACAAACCCAAAGTTCTAATCTGTCTTTTCTTTGAAGTTTCATATTTCAGTCTAGGTATGTAATGGAATTGGCTGGGATCATTCTTTGATTTCACTGTTATTTGTGAGTTTCTGATATGCTTTTAGGAATGTATAGAGTTTCAAGCTTGCTTTCTTCTTCTTCATCTACCTTTGGACCTGTATATGCGATGTCTGCAGTAATGTGCAGTGCTATCTGACATACGGCTGCTGAAAGATACAAGCATATATACAATTCTTTGTTTCAGTGAATCTTTAGGAACAGACAAGTAACCTGAGACATAATTATGGTATGAATGTAAGCAAGCAGTTTATCATAGAGGTACAATAAGGGTGAAAATAAATGTAAAAATACATGCCTCATCCAAAACATGAGGTAGTCCAAATGAAAAATGTAAGTTGGCGTAAAGAACACTTTAAAAGTTCTGATTCTTTCTGGTGAGAGCAAGGAGCTCAGAAACCATGAGAAAGTCCTTCAAAGCTGCATGTTGGATTTGCAGGTCAGGATGGAAAGCCTGGGTCTGGGGGAGGGTGCTACGGTCCTGGTCTGGTTGAGGTCCTTCTGGGGCTCAGGTGTGTCTCAGCGGGAAAGCTGGGAAGGGGAAACGCATGCTTCACCCCGGCTAGAATGCCACCTCAGCCCACCTAGATGAAATTGCCCCTTCACAGCCCTGTTTCTCCTTCTTGGACAGGCAGGTGGAGGAACTCGGCCACCCTGAATACAAGTGGTAGGAAGAAGTTTGCCTTTCATCACAACATTTACTTCGGAAACAAAGTGATGACTAAGGAGTATTGCATTGGCATCCTCCATGAGGAGTAGAGGGGGTAGTACCTCGGAAGCTGGGCCTGGCGTGAGCCTTCCTGACTCGTCTCCCTCCAGGATACAGGGCGACTGGCTCCACTGCAGTCCAGTGGTTCCAGGGTCATGCAAGTGAAAGCCCGAGTTTCCCGCAGGTCACTGCCTGAGCTTCTTCAGCTGGTTGTCTGACTGTGACGGCCCAGGTTACGGCACGATTGCTGAGGTGGGGCAGCTATGGGGCATCATCGCAAAGGACCTTCTTCGACATTCCTTGGCATCGGAGGAATTGGCTTTGAACCAGAACCTGACCTGTCACGGCCAATTTGCCCAGTCCACCAGATCATCAGCCAGGGCCTGTGGCTCTATATTCTGCAGCACTACCCAAGGGAGTTAGGCCCTCAGAGAGGGAACAGAGAAGAGGCTAGGGAAGCAGCCCAGGGCTGGGGGTTGAGAGGCCTGTGGGTCCTGGAGGTAGGACACACATAGAGAAGCCAAGGCTCAGGGAGGAGACTGCAGTAAGGAAACTCAGGCCATCATGGGCTGGTGGAGAAATGCCCATCAGGGAACTGTGGTACCCACATTTCACGATGGGGGAACCGTAATCTGCTTAATAGGCATAAGCAGCTAAGGTCAATGGGTGGGAAGCCAGGATCAAGAGATAGCTGCCTCATCATCCCTTGCTAGCTACTTCCCTGTCCTGAGGCTTGCTTCTACCTGGGGTTCAGTTTGGGCTCAACCAGGGATCTCTCACCCTCCACACAGATGCCCACCTGAGGCCTGTCTAGGTCTGCGTCCTCCCAGAATGACTCTCCCAGGCCTGCTAAGTACCGTTTGGATGACACCACGCTCCACTGACATGCTTGCTTCCCTCCGCCATCCTCATTCACCCACCAACTCCCCACCCCAAAAAAGGCAGGCCACCGCACAGGGAATCTGGAGGACCACACAGGGCTCACAGGGGAGGAAATGTGAAGAGACGGCAAAACAGAACAGGACATTCTGTGTGTTTCCAGAAGGCAATCTGCCTGGATATTAAGGCCCACCTCAGTATTGGTGAGGACACCCAGTGTCTCTTGGCCCTGAGCATGTGCACACAAACACGCACATTGTCTAAACGGCATTGACATCACTACTACCTGAGGCATCCTCAGATTCTATACAACCCCTGTAAAAATATCAATGACACAATCTTCTTAGAAAAACAATCTGGGAATCCCAAATTTGCTATGAAATGGCAGAAGATCCTGAAAACCCAGAGCAATCCAGTAAAAAGCACAAAGCTGGAGCCACCACACTACCTAACTTCATGATATACTACTACAAAACTTTTTGTACCAAAATACAATAGCACTGGCAGAAAAGCAGAGACTAGAGCTCAGGAAAAACAACAGGAGCCCAGAACTAAGTCACTGCATTTGCATCTCACCGCCTTTACCCAAAGAAGCAAGAACGCCCAATGCAAAATCAAGTATCTTCTATAAACTAGGTTGGGGAAATGTGAATAGCCACACAAAGGATTTTACAAGTGGATTATTTATCACCAAACTCCAGTGTCAGATCTGAAACGATAAAAATAGCAGAAGAGATCACAAGGAAGAAGCTCCATGGCGTCCGTGTGTGCAATGATGGTCTCAAAGTGACTGCCAGAACACAGTAAACACCATCAAAAACAGAGAATGGAATCATAGCAAACTAAAGTGCTTCACCACACCATAGAAAACTCAACATACAGAAGGGACATCCTACAGGATGGGAGCAATGATTGAATAGTCACAGTACAGAAGGAACTCCCAACAACTCAATAGCATGAAAACAAATGGGCGAAGGCTGCGAAGACTCATTTGTGAAACTGAGACATACAGTTGCCCAGAAGACACACTAAAAGGTCCTCAGTATCCCCAATCCATCACGAAAATGCAAATCAAAAACACAATGAGATTTCTTCTCACTTCAGTCAGAATGCATATTATCCGAAAGTCAAACAAAAAAGAAAGAAAAGAAAACCCTAATCTCTGGTGAGGATGCAGAGAAAACGAATTCCCTGCTCACTTTTGGGGAGAATGTAAATTAGTGCTGGCATTAAAGAAGCTTTATGGCTCTTATTTAAGTATAAACAGTCTTCAGAAATCTACAAGTAGAACCACCCACTATATGATCCAGCAAATCAGAATACCCGGGCACGCCCACTAGTACACAGATCAGTATGTTGAAGTGGTGCGTGCACCCATGCAATTATTGCTGCACTCATTACGTTTTTGCTGTAGCCAAAATACGGAAGCAATCTGAGTGTCCCTCCATTGATAAATGGATTAAAAAATGCAGCAAAAACACGTATGTGCAATGGAAATATGTTGAATATGGGAATCTGTTGAATGTGTGCATGCCATTCTGTTAAGTGACATAAGCCAGGTATCAGAAAGGAAAATAGCACGTGATCTCACTCTTATATGAAATCAAAAAAGCGGACTTCAGAGAAGTAAGACTCCAAAGACTGCGGTGAAGAGGGTGCACTGACGAGATGCTGGATGAAGAACTCATACTTCTAGTTATAAAGGAGGAATAGGTTAAAAATATTTTCTTCAGCATGCTCACTATAACTAGTGGTAACATATTCTTTCTCTAAAAATATTTGAATACAGTGCATGCCATGTTTGTTCACCACAAAAATGACAACTATGTGAGGACACACATATGTTGATTGGCTGGATGTATCCAATGCAGAATGTATATGACCTGTTGAACATCACGCCTTAAGTGGTAAATATGTATCATTTCATATGACATTTTTTAATTAAACCTACAATTTTTAAAATGCCTTAACAAAATAAATGCAAATAAAATATTGTATTATAAAGCAGTGCTTTTCTTTTCTAGCAAAGTCTTTTTCATGACACAGGAAAGAATGCAAGCCTTTTGGTAACTTGAGAAATAAATACATTTGTGTACATGTATATATATAATATATACATGTATATACGTATATAAATGTGCATATATACGTATATACATGTATATACGTATATATGTGCGTATATATGTATTTTTATATATGTGTATATATATATGAAAATCCCTATGAATGCTGATGATGAGTTGAAAGATAGAAATTCCAGGCACAGAGACTATAGTCCATGAATTGAAACCTTCAGTGCATGTTTCAAAACAAGACGTGAGGAGGAGGAAGAAAAAAGTAAAAAACACAAAGCCATGGCAGGTCCATGGGTTACACCTGTCATCCCAGCACTTTGGTAAGCTGAGGTGGGAGGATTGCCTGCACTCAGGAGTTCCAGATGAGCCTGGGGCAACATGGACCCACATTCAAAAAGTAAGTATTTAGTTAATTGATACATAGCTTGGAGGGGTGGCATGCATCTGTACTGCCAGGTGTGTGAGAGTCTGAGTTGAGAGGATCACATGGGTGTGTGGTGCCTGGGCTGCAGTGGGCTGAGATCGTGGGGCTGCTGTCCAACCTAGAAGACAGAGTAAGACCCATTCTCGGAAAACAAACAAAAAACAGTCACATTAGGTAAATTAAAACTATGTAGTGTGAGGAGAATCAAAATAAACGAAACATCATCAGAGCCTATGCGATCTGATGAAGGAAACCAGCTTTCACATAATAACAGCCCCAGCTGGGGAGAACAATGAGAAAGGGCAGAGAGAACACTGTAAATAATAACACGCCAAATTCCCCAAATGAGTTAAAAGACATAAAAGTACAAAGAGTGCTTCTTTTCAATTCAATGCCCTTGAATTCAGAATTAGAAAGTAAACCCAGATAGAGAATAGAAAGACAGACGATACAGATGGAGAGCGTGTGTTGGGGAAGTAAGGGAAGGATGAAAGGAGGGGTGTAGAGGAAGGAAAGGAAAAAAGGAAGGGAGAGAGACTGATAGATGTTCAAAGACACAGATACAAAGTCTACAATGGTTGTAGAGATAGGCATGTGCAAATTGCCGCAGGGAGTGTGGAAAAATATCGGAACCACGGAGACCTAGGTGGAGTCAGAGAAAATATACAAACTCGCACAGAGAAATAAACATACACAACCACAAACACACACGTGGTAGTTTAAACATGAAAAGACACCAAGTCCCTGTCGGTACAAATCACAGATGTGCTTCCGAGTTACTGAGGCACAATGCAAATTTGTCAGTGCCCTTAGCATCTGTGGCCCACGTGCACGGATATTCAGTGGAAGAAGTGTTACACAGCCTTTATAATTCAGCACGATCTGTGATAATACCAGAAGAAGGGATCTCATGTGAAATCACTAGACTGAATTGCACGTAGGATTCAAGGAAGAAGCCCAGTCTGCTGCATTCACTCGGTGGGGTGGCAATATGGCTGAGCCACCAACCCATGGCACGCCCATCCATTGTAGACAGTTCCTGGTTTGCTGCCTGCCTTGGAAAAAGCTCCTCCCCTACCACCACTTTAAAACAGGCTAGCTCCAAAACTAGTCCTGGCATCCATTTACGGTCATTTTCTTATCTATTTACCTCCTAGAAAAATCATTGCAAGACCCTTTCCTCAACATTTTCCTATGCATTAAATTTGGGGAAACGCATTTTAAGATGACCTCGTTATAGGCAAGTCCCCAGACGTTTCCTAATCTGAGTTGCGCAGAGTGCACACACCAATCTGTTGCCCCATTGCCACTATACGGATACCGTACTGGACCACAGTGTCTTTGACATGCACACAGTAGGATAGAGGGCAGCTTGAGGGGGCCAAAGAGTTCCGACTGTTTTCAGAATAATTTGCTTAGAAAACGTGTTTCTCCTGTGTTTGTGGGTCAGGGGGACGGTAGTCAGGGAGGACAAGACTCCCGCTCCACAGCTTCAGCTGTCTGCATAGGAGCAGGGACAAAACCGGGCGATAGATTTTCAAAGCTCAACTGCTTTGATACCGAGCAGAAGGGGTAGAATGCATACTGAAGGCCCCACAACAGATTCAGGAACTTTGACTGTCAAACCCTCTTCCCTGAAACAACATAGCTCTTCTCACAGAAGCTGTGCTGACCAGAGTCTATACGGGACAGGAATGTTAGCACTCTATTAGCGTGTGGTCAACATGGATGCTCATGTTGGAACTCTTTCATCTGGGAACAGGAAAGAAAGCTCTGCCTCCGACACTGAAATCCTCCTGCCCCATCCTTGACAGAGGCAACCCCTTGTCTTGTGCATAGACACAGGTGTTCCTGGGAAGCAGCCTCCCACTCGCGAATGAAAGCTGTATGTTTTGTCCTCCTGTGTGAGGCTTGCAACACATACTCTACAACTATATTCGCTTTACATTCTAAACCTTAGGCAAAGTATGCTGAAGAGGCCACAGAAAATTAAAGGGCCCTGGGCTCCAGAAACAATCTGCAGTGCCAATCACGAGGGAGAATATAGAGACTCACTAGACTTTGCAAGAGCACAAAATGCAATCGTAGTGTTGTTAGCTACATACGTTATGGGCTCCTCACCTAACATAGAATCTTGGAGAAAAGCTTAACCCAACTAAAGATGTAAACATCCACAAGAGTGTCCATATCCAGGGTCATCAAGTGACAAGAGAGTCCCTGGATGGATTCTCCAACAATCTTACATTCCACTAATCCACGCCCTTTCCCCTCACTTCTGTAAGTTTGTCTTTTCCCGTAGTCATCTATGCCAAAAGTGTATCCTGAATGCCTTCCCACATGCCTCTGTCACCTTTCCCACAGTCCCTCCATACACCTTACATGCCCATTTCTTCTCACGTTGATGTTTCAGAAGTCCTGAGAGGCTGATTGTCCCAGAAAAGGATTATGCATTCACCTTTAAAAGAACATGTGGATTCAACACGAAAGCCAACTTTAAGATTTCCATCATCCTGTGCTTATCTATTGTGTATGATGATACTCAAAATGAAGGATTTTGGAGGTCCCAGCAAACTGGGACCTGGAAACCCAGTAACCCCATTCCTTGAACTATCTCTGCTTCCATAGGATG
This sequence comes from Pan paniscus, assembly GCF_029289425.2. Taxonomy (NCBI): domain Eukaryota; kingdom Metazoa; phylum Chordata; class Mammalia; order Primates; family Hominidae; genus Pan; species Pan paniscus. The sequence continues at coordinate 32,287,141 of NC_073273.2, read as the reverse complement.
AAGTCAGCCTTCAACTAAGCTGTCTTTTGCTTTTACCTCCCCCACTCTGTCCTGTAAGAAGAATCCCAACACATCCCACACCCATTCACTCTACAACTTTAGAGGCCCAGCTCCAACGCAGACTGGTAATTTCCATGAAGAGAATAAAGCACGTGGATGGATCAATTCATTAGCACACCCGAATAAAGTGGATAAACATACACACACACACAAACACAAAGACACACTCACACACACACACAGACACAGAGTCACACATCCTTGAGAATGTTTATTTTTCATTCCATACAATCCAAATTTACCCCCTCTTCCTGATTTCTGGTGACTCGATCTCTTTTTCCTTTAGTTCCTGTGCATAAGACCATGCTGAGTACTGCCGTCCTGCATACTGTTGTAACTTTTTAGGAGTTCTGCTGTATTAGGTAAAATCTGATGCTCCATCATATTCAACTCAACAACTGGGAGTCCCCTAGAGAAACACAAACTCACGTTAAAACGCATTTTCTCTGAGCCATACTTGGAAATGTTTCAATTGTGGGGCCCACTGAGAAAAGGATATCCCTTCCCCATTTGTGATCCCTTAAACTTCCTCCTACCACGTGTTACAAACTGTTCTGCGCAATCCCTGCCCCATTCCCAGTATTGTCTGTGAGGGGAGTCAGCTAACAAGATGCACTGTACCCTAAAAGCACACAGAAGTCTGATGGGGCAACAGCTTAAGGAAATCCATCAATCTAAACAGTCCTTTGTGGTTTGGGGCAAGGATGATCAGGACGCACATTCAGGGAGCCCAATCTTATGGGGTTGGTAGGATGACTGCCGGAGGGGTTCACAGCCATGGAATCAAGTGCCACAGACTGAACTGAATGATTTTCAGCTTTACTCCTCATTGATTCTGGAAATGGACGATTCTTCACTGGGCTTAAGACTCCACAGCTATCACCTGCTTTGCGTGAAGTCTCTAATGTGCCTTTTCAGCCCAATGCCATGAACGTCCTGGATTCTGTCACTCTCTGTCTTCCTCTCAAGGAATTTCTACATGTACCAAAGGAGCCTCAATTTCTACATTTCTGAAATGAGCACCCAGGCTCCCTGAATAGGCAGGTGCATCAACCCCCTTATACTAGGCATCAAACAGCTCCAGTCCCAACTAACGGCTCACCTGACGTCTCTGTTCCCTCTTCAGGTGGCTTCATCCTCTTGTAGTATTGCAGGGGATTGCGCCACAGGTCCTTACATAGGATCTGTCAGGGGACTCAATCGGGAAAGGCCTCATCAGGGCTCAGAAAGGTGACCCAAGCAGCTGGGAACACACGGGGTCATTTCTCATGTTTCCCAGTGAGGACTCACCTCAGCAATCTTGTTAGATCCTGCGAAGTTGTGGTCAGAGAACCAGTTGAAGAAGTTAAGGCTGCTGCTGTGGTGTCTGCGGTGATAGGCCTCCACTTCATAATACGGATACCACTCAATTGGAGTGGAATGAGAAGCCCTGTATTCTACAGAGACAGGAGTTTTTGTGGGAAGGGGGCTGGATCACGTCGGCAATGATCCACCCGCCATCTTCCTTCCACTACCCATCCTGGGAGCCACCTGTCACCTGTGATGTTCACCAGATATTCCTTGGTAGTCACTTCATTCTGGAAGTAGGGGTTACTCCGAAAGAACAACATGATCTTGCAGAGATGAACAGGATGCTTCTCCTCTTCCACCTGTCAGGACAAGGTGGAGAAAGCTTAAATACGTTTTCGGGTGAGGTGCTCACTCTTGCTTACAGCAATGAATTATTTCCCTTACCCTCCCCCGCTAAACCCTCTCGCCTCAGTCTTCCTGGCCTCACCTCCAGGCTGACCATGTAGCTCAGCATGTCTTCATCTTCGTCAGTGATCAGGGCTGACATCTGGGGGTGGTTTGCAATCTGATTTAGGTCAAAGAGACTTTATACACGATGGAAGGGAAAGCGACGAGCAACAGGGAAGAAGGCCTAAGAGCACCCAGAGGCTGGGGTAGGGGATTTCTCAGATCTGCTTCCATGTATGATCTCCTTTCACCTCCCCCTCCCCGTAAACTAAGGCCTCCTGTGTTCACAGAGGGTGTATGATTCTGAGGCTGACTGCACTGACATGGGGAGGCGCGATTTGCAGAGACTTGCTGGTGTCTGAGGAGTGGCAGAATCTGCTTAGAGCCGAAGACGCCCAGTCCCAGATCGGACTAGCGAGGGGCAGCAATCACACTCCCTTAAAAATAGCTTGCTTCACCGAAAAACCTCTTCTGGTCTGAACTCGCTTCTGCTCTTCAAAAAGATGCCCCAAACGTCTGCTGCTCGGCATCACCAAGGGTTTCTCTGCCGCTTGCAGGACAATAGTACCCACGCCTGCTGTGGCTTTCCGCAGCCACATTTGTCCGTGGCAACTCCCCTTTGTTCCCCAAAGAGTCACATCGACGCCGAGCTGCCCATCGGTCACTTACACTTCCCCGAGAGCACCTCTCCACTAGAAAGGCCGAAGAAACACTGAGAAGGATACAACATTGGCCCAGAAGCCAGGGACGCTCTGGATGACGGCGCCTCTGCGGTCTAGGTGGGGCTTGCGCCTCCGCTCCATCTTTTCCCGCTGCCGAGAAAAGGCCTTCCTGGCTTGGGCATTAACCGGCTCCAGCTCCACCTGAACGGCCAGCAGCTCCTCCAGTGCAGACTCTGGGGTCATGGGCCCAGGGCCAGGCTGTGCCCGCTGGGCCTCCTCCTGCCGCTCCACGAGGCCCTCCTCCTCCGCCACCACCTCCACCTCCACCTCCGCCATTATGTCATCCAACAGCAGCACCGCCTCCTCCCCCAAAGCCGCCTGCTCACTCTCCACCCCGGCCGCCCCCTCCTGTACAGCCTCCATCCTGAAGGCGGTGCCCTCCTCGGCACTCGCACGCACCAAGGCCTGTGCTGCCCAACCCACGCCACAGGAACCCTGCCGCAGCCTCTATGGCACCCGGTAGCTCAGCGAGCCCTCAGGGCGCATGCGCCGGGCTTCCAGGCGCCCCCTAAGGGACTGCGCGCGAAGGGCCGAGGGGCCGCACCCAGGCCGACTTCCTCCCGTCGTGGCCAATCAATGGGAGGGCGGTGGGCGTCTCCCTGGGCGGCACAGCCACTGGCGGGCCTGCATCTCCAGCCCCCCCACCCCCCGCCTTCCCTGCCCAAGCCTCCTCCGAGAAGCCCTTGGAGCTTGTGCCGGGTAGCTAGGCATCCAGGCACACGCGGGCTGCGTGGCCTTTGGAATTGTGGGCATGGCAGCCCTGTGCCCTGACATCCTCAGGGTGGCAAGCCATGAACATCTCTATGTGTCACGAACACAGGAAACGTCTCTCTTCGTTAGGCAGGCCAGGTAGATGGTACGGAAGTAATACTGCAGATCCAGAGAAAACTCTCTGGTTCCTGGGGCTAGGGCGGCAGGGGTGTCCTGGGGGAAGTGATCGGGGCGGGCACGTGGGAGGAAAGTCGCCTGCCTTATAAAAGATTAATTGTGAGGAGAAAGTTATGTTTCCCATTACTACAAATACACAAGTATGATTTCATCCAAAGCTGAAAGCAGTCAATATAATTTGTTTTTAATGTTTTATTTAAAATCCTTAATTTCAACAGGATTACTCAAGAAAAATAACGTTATTCGTATTAAATAATGTTGATGTATTCCCTTTAATTGTTGATTATTTCAAATGTACGTAAAATAGTAAATGGCACTGTACAATGTAGTTTCATGAAGCATTCTTTATAGTTTTCATAAAATTGACAGTCTCCATGGAATATTTTAAGACTGAGGAAGTTCCATATATCATTTTATTGTACTTTCACTTTATTACTTCTTGCATGTCATAACTGATGGATATAAAACTATGTATATTTACAAACATGAAAAACATGGATTTTTGTTTACGTTTTCTAGTGAGACAAAGTTACCAATACTTATACCTATTTAGGAAAATTTTTACAAACCCAAAGTTCTAATCTGTCTTTTCTTTGAAGTTTCATATTTCAGTCTAGGTATGTAATGGAATTGGCTGGGATCATTCTTTGATTTCACTGTTATTTGTGAGTTTCTGATATGCTTTTAGGAAAGTATAGAGTTTCAAGCTTGCTTTCTTCTTCTTCATCTACCTTTGGATGTGATCAGGGCGGGCACGTGGGAGGAAAGTCGCCTGCGTGTGCTGAGGTGGAATTGATCTGCTGTAGAGGCCAGAGCCCCGGCACACACTCTCACAGGTCGAGGCAAATAGAGGCTTCGAGTACCATGCTTCCTCTCTGAGGATGCTGTACTCCAAGGAGCATTCCAAAGGGCCTCTTGTCCTATGTCCCGGGCACACCAGAGGCCAGCCGCCAGGGTTGGCCATTGTCGGCCTGCGCGCACGCTGTTGTGCACTGCCTTGACGACCCAGAGTCTTCCGCACCCGCAGCAGCGGCTGCGGTGCCTGTTGGTGGGGCTCTGCAAGCCCAGGGCCGGGGCCTCTCGCTCCCGAGCTCCTGTGCGCAGTTGAGCCTGCTGGGGACCGGAGCCCTTTGGCCAGTGCGGGATCTGCGGGTCCAGCGGAGCTCCTCAGGAAACCTGGGTCCACATAGGTGTGGGACTAGGTTCTCAGCAGGGCGACGCCCGTGAGTCTTTCAGGGAGCGGGTCTGCTGGGGAGCGGGCCCCCAGAGCCTGTGGGTGCGGGGCATGGGCTGGGCTGGGCTGCACAGGCCCGGGGTCTGTGGGAGCACCCAGGAGAAAACCGTGTTGAAGCTGGAGGCAATGCTGGAGAGGACGGCCGGGGTACAGAGCAAGGAGGCGGCCTTGGAAGAGAAGGCGGTGCTGAAGGGGGAAAACATCATGGCTGAGGTGGAGGTGGTGGTTGAGGTGGAGCCCGACGTGGGGTGGCAGAAGGAGGGCCAGCGGGCACAGCCTGGCCCTGGACCGAGCACACCGGGGCCGTCAATGGACTCGCTGGAGGTCCTTCACTTGGAGCTGGGCTCCGTGAATGCCCCAGGCCACAGAGCATCGCCGCCTTGTGGGCCAGAGCAATATGCTTGCGGCTGCCGATTGGGGATGGCTGGCAACAGGGGATAGTCATCGGGCTTCGGGGCTATGGGGGCTGTTTGGGGGGAGGAGCCAGGTGGGAGGCGCGTGGGGGTCAGCCAGGAGGCAGGGGATGGGGGACAGCGTGGGAGCCGAAGCCACATTCCTGCAGCTGTGAGGGCAGCTCGCTTGTAGCAGCCCTGGGAGCACGTGGTAGGGAAGGGGAGCCAAGGCCAGCACTGACGAGGGAGAATCGCGGTGCCAAGGTCCCTTTGCGCACAGCCCAAATTTTAAGGACACGTTTCCCTGGGAACTTGCCTGGAGGACGAGGAATCTGTATGCCATTACCAGCCATTGAACCACCCCTGCTCTCGGTGCCTGTTTCCAGCAGGCTCACCCCAGAAACACAAGGTGCTTAAGAGGGGTTCGCGGCGCATGGGGCTGCCGACCTCCTCACGGCAGGAACCAGCTCCGCAGATACGCATTCTTCCACCTGCAGGCTCTGCACTCGAAGGTGTGTAGGCCCTGAGCCTATATAACTTCCTTTGGACCCACGCAATTCTCTTGGAGAGCGCCAGGCACAACCCTGCTGTCGCTTCTAAGTACAAGGCTTCCCTCAAGTGGACATGCCCACCCCTCAGGGAGACTAGGATAAGAGGACACCACACACCCGGACATCAGCGGAGCATGTCCAGCACTCAGCACACAAAAGCCTCCTGCATCTCAGAAACCCAGAGAAGCAGCCGCCTCACACCACCCCCCGTCCCTCCCGTCCCTCAGCTGCAACCACCTGCCCACTTTTTCTGCCTCCCGTCTCTAGTCAGCCCAGGCCTTCTTGTCCGGGTTCCACCCACTCCAAAAACCACCACAGTTGTGGCGTTGCCTCCTCGCCAGACAGAGATAGAGGGCCAACAATGAAGGGTGACTGGCCAAATGTCTGGGAGATGGCGCTGTTCCACATTGTCTGTGTTCTTGCGAAATTGCAAGGCGTCACGAGGCTTGCCCACCCAACCCTCTGGAGAGTTCTTGGGCAGAGGTAGATTGTTTGGCGCAGGAGATGTTGGCGTGGTTCAGAAAGCATGCGGAAGTCCTGCTTTGCTACATGATGGATTTGCAGGTCAGGCTGGGGAGCCTGGGTCTGTGGGAGGAGTCAAGTGTCTGAGTCAGTTTGAGGTCCCCCTGGGGACCAGCGTTGTCTCAGTGGGAGAGCTGGGAAGGGAAACTCATGGTTCACTACAGCTAATAGGCCATCTCAGCCCAGCTAGTTGACATGGTCCCATTGAATCCATCCTCTTGCTCCTTGATCCGGCAGGTGGAGGAACTCAGCCATCCCGTTTACCGGTGGCAGAATGATTTCCTTTCATCCCAACCTTTATTTCCACAGTGAAATCATCATGAAGGAGCACTTTGTTGGCATCCTCGGTAAGGAATGCCTCCCAGCATGGTAGGGGAGCTGGTGTGTGGGAGGGTGGGACTGGCATGAACCTTCCTGACTCCTCTCCCTGCAGGCTACAGGGTGTCTCATTCCACTGCAGTCCAGCGGTTCTGGGATCACGAAGCTCAAGCCTCCAGCTGCAGGCAGTACACCTCCTACCTGAGCTTATTCAGCTGTTTGGCTGAACATGACTGCCCGGGTTTTGGCAGGACTGCTGAGGTGGTGTTCAAGGTGAGGCATCATGGGAAAGGACCTAGCTGGTCATTCCTTGGTCTCTGGGGAATTGGCTTTAAACTGTCACCTGAACTGTCCTGGACCCACGTCTGCAGTCCCCTAGATCATCAGCCAGGGCCTATGGCTCAATCTATTGCAGTTCTATCCCATGGAGAGAGGGTCAGCCTTAGAGGCGGAACAGAGAGGAGGCCAGGCGAGCAGCCTAGGGCTGGGAAGGACTGGGAACTGAGAGGCCTTTTGACCTGGATCTGGGCCCCACATGGAGAACCCAAGGATCCTGGAGGAGACTGCAGTGAGCAATCCCAGGCAATCCATGGGTTGGGGGAGAGAGACCCATCAGGGACATGTAACACCCGCATTTCAGGATTGGGGCACCTTAAGCCACTATGATGCATATATGGCTAAAGTCAGCGGGTGACAAGCAGGGCTAAAGGGATAGCTGTCTCATCATCACTCGCCAGCTCCCTGCCCTGCGGTAAGACCTGCTGCCACCTGGGGCTCATTTTGAGATCAACCAGGGCTCCCGTTTTCTCCAGGAGGATGTCCACCTGAGGCCCACCTAGGTCTATGTCCTTTCGCAGTGTTTCTCCCAGGCCAGTCATGTTTTGTTTCCATGAACCCGGCTGCCGTGACATGTGTTATCCTCTCTGCCATCCTCACTCCCACTGCCCTGCCTTCCCATATAAGTTAGTCCACCTCCCACGGAATCTGGAGGACCACACTGGGCTCCAGTGTGAGGCAACGTTTTATTTTCTTCACGTACATGTATTTTAGGGCTACCTCCCAGGCTGGGAATGTGAAGAGATTGCCAAATGGCTGGGGACCTTCAGTGTGTGTCCAGGGAGGGAACCTCGCTGGGAATAAAGGCCCACCTGAGTAATGGTGTGGACATCCAGTGCCAGTTGTCTTGATAAAGACCTGCTTTCTTACATCACCTACTATTAACATAAAAGTTAATTCCTTAGAATATTGAAAAAACAAATTTAAATATGAAGAAATATAATTAGTTCATAATTGTATGGAAAACACTGCCGACTGATCCATTTTCCATTACAATTCTTATGGGAGACTTGATGTTTTTAGCAAGTTTTAAGATGCATTTTTATTCTTCTACTCCTGCCAGTTTTTATGATCATTTTTGTAATACAAGGACATGGCCTCTGGAAAGTTTTGAGGGACTTTCAGCTTCTTTTAGGGTAGATAGTTGTAAATTTTGAATTGTTTTCCCCTGGGGTTCTTTTCAGGTTACTCTTTGTACTTTCTATGGGGGGTGTTAAATTTGTTTTCTTGTTTCGCCCTTGTGGAACTTTCGTTTTAAAGGAATTGTGTGTGTGTGTGTGTGTGTGTGCGTGTGTTAGAAATGGGAGTTAGCCTGTTAGCATGTTTTCGAGTATGGATTTTTTTTTTTTTTATCAATTTTTTGGGTGTATGTGTGTGTGTGTGTCTGTTTGTTTGTTTTTTTTCAGTTGGAGTCTCACTGTGTCATCTAGGCTGCAGTGAAGGGGCAAACTCTCAGATCATTGCAACCTCTCCCTCCAGCTTCAAAGGATTCCCGTGCCGGCTGGTGCTGTTTTTCCCCCACATGAGGAGAACATGCAGACAGTTATAACAAATTCTGTGCCTGGGTAGGTAGGAAAACAAATTTCAATGAATGGTAAATTTCACAAATACAGTTTCACATTTGTATTTTGCATCATTTTGAAAATTTTAATTGCTGACATATGAAATTCTGTATTGACTTTCATGTTAAATGTACACTTTTCCATCAATTTCAACAATGAAAACTAGCGAAGGCGAAGCATTAGTTCAGGAAGTTGAAAGCAGTCGTTCTGTAAAAAAAAGAACATATTTATTGAAGATATATTTACAGAGATTTTAGAAGGCTTCAGTCAATATTTTTGTTTCTGTTGCTCTGGTGTTTTATCATACAGGGACCAGACTGTAGCATCAGTAGCTATAGTTACAAGGCTAGCAAAGACTCAGTGCTATAGAAATTATTATTGTGAAAATTGGCAGCCTGGTTGTCCGTTTGAGGAGACTAGAGGACTTAGGAGTTTCCGCCCAAAGTACAAGGGCCTGGTTTAGTGGGTGGCCTTCTTTTGCTGAAGTAGATAAGACCCAGGAGAAGGGTGGATTCACTGTAGTAGCCAGGGCTTTGAGACTGGTAAAGCTTATTTGTCCCCTAGTGCCATTCCCAGATATTGGTCTGTGCATAAAGGCACTTCCTGGACTCACTGACTCCTGTAAATTCAAATGTAGAATTTAGATGTAAATCCCTATTTCAACTTCTTAAACTGAGATCTAATAAGTGGGTAATAAAATATGTATTCAGAGGAAAGGGAGACGTCAGACAGGTATATAACCAAATCATCCTGGTCAAATACCTTCAAAAATATTACTGCAAAAAATTAGTGAAAATTAAACCTTAAAAAAGTTATTTTAATTGGAGAAACAGAAAAAAGTTGGAGTCATTTTAAACCCCGAGGTGTAAAAGTACTGTTATTAGATTACAGGAATTATGTACAATGAATAATTTGTTGGAAGAGCAGCATACTATGTCTTGAGTGTGGATAGAGGTTCATAAGCCATGTAAGAAAACTCAGAGATTGAGAAGAAAATGTTTTCAGGGATTTTTTTCTGTTGTGAAAGACTTTTAAAATGGTTTCCTACTGATCAATGATTCACTTATATTTATCATCGAGGCATATGCTGTATACCCTTTTATATAGGGATGAAGTTATAGTTTCTATCATGTAGATACAAAAACATGTGACTCTGTACCACATTTGCATCAGAGCCTTTGGCGTGATTAATGAAGCAAACAGTGAAACTGTCTATGTCAGGATACAGGTGGGCACAGCTGGAAGCTTCCGGCACTTGCACTTTAACATTTCTGCATTCTCATCTGTCTCTCCTGGAAAGAAAATGGTCGATAACTATCCTAAAGGACGTATGTTACATGAAGACACTAAGTATTGAGATAAGACCATGAGTTGTCTTATCACTGTCTTGTCATTACATTTATATGTATAATTTATACAAAAAATCCAGTTTATTTTATCACGATTACATATTACATCCCACATTTATGTATTTTATTATCTTTCCAGTGACTGTTTTGTTTTGTTTTGTTTTGTTTTGTTTTGAAATCTCGTTCCACTCTGTCACTGCCTGCAGCTGGAGGCTTGACCTTCCTGATCCCACAACCACTAGACTGCAGTGGAATGAGACATCCCGTATCCTGCAAAGAGAGGAGTCAGGAAGGTTCATGCCAGACCTACCCTCCCACACACCAGCTCCCCTACCATGCTGGGAGGCGCTCCTTACCGAGGATGCCAAGGCAGTACTCCCGAATGATCACTTCATTGTGGAAGTAAAGACTGTGATAAAAGGAAAACTTCATCCTGCCGCCGGTTCCCGGAAGAGTTGCTTTCCTCCCCTTACCTGGCCAAGAAGGAGAAAGAGGACGTACTCAAAGCAGCATTTCATGTAGCTGGGGTGAGGTGACCTGTTAGCTGGGGTGAAGCGTGTGTTTCTCCTTCCCAACTCTCTCATTGAGACACCCCCGGGTCCCAGGTGTACCTCAACCTGACCCAGACACCAGACCCCTCCCGAAGACTCAGGCTCCTTAGCCTGACCTGCAAATCCATCACGTACGTAGCTTAGCAGGACTTCATCATCATTTGTGATCCCGGCCAACATCTGGGTGTGCCGCACAAGCTGCCTCTGGTCAAGGAGCCGCCAGATGATTGGGTGGGCGTGCAAGGAAACACCCTGCAACTTTGCAAGAGCACGGAGAGTGTGGGGCAGGGCACCTTCCCTTCCAGGCCCTCTGTCTCTGTCTGGCGTGGAGGGCACCATCAGAGCTGTGGTGGTCTTGGTGGTGGGTGGAGGCAGGCCCAGACAACCTGCTCTGACCAGGGACTGGCACTGAAGAAGTGGGCAGGGGGTTGGGGGCGGGGTGTTGTTGTGTGAGGCGACTACTTGCTCGGCGTTTCTGAGCTGCAGGAGGCCCTCCTGTGCTGGGTGCTAGACAGGCTCTGCTGCTGTCTGAGTGTGTGGTCTCTCCTTCTCCTGGTCTCCCTGAGGGGTGCACGTGTCCACCCCAGGCAACCGCTGTGGGTAGAAGTAGCTACGGGGCTGTGCCTGGCTCTCCCCATGGAGCTCGAGTGGTTTCAAGGGAGCTTATATATACTCAGGGCCTAAACATCTTTGGGTGCAGTGCTGGCACAGGGAAGAAATTGTGTCTGGGGAGACAGTGCCTGCCTTGCATAGGACAGCAGCCCCGTGCACAGTGACATCGAGTCTTGAGCACCTTGTGTTTCTGGGGTAAGCTTGCTGGACACAGGCAAGGGGAGCAGGGAAGTTCCATGGCTGGCATGGGCATGCAGACTCCCCTTCCTCCAGGGACTTTCCCAGTGAATCGTATCCTTCAACTTTCTGCTGTTATGATGGGTCCTTGGCGCTGCTGTTCTCCCTGGTGAGTGCTGTGCTTGGCTTCCTGTCCCTACCACATGCCCTCAGGGCACATGCAATTCAGCTGCCCTCCTATGTGCATGAGCCTGTTCTCGGTTCCCCTTGTTGTCCCCCATGCCCTGAATCCTGGCTGACCGCCAGTGCCTACCACCTTGTTTCCCCCCACCTCCGCTCCCGGGAGCTCGGCGCCCATCCCCTGCTGCCAACCATCCCGAATTGGAAGCTGCAAGGATATGGCTCTGGCCCAGAAGCCGGGGATGCCCTGTGGCCTGGGACATTCACGTAGCGGAGCTCCAAGTGAAGGACGTCCAGCGAGTCTCTTGCTGGCCGGGGCGTACTGGGGCCAGGGCCAGGCTGTGCCTGCAGGTCCTCCTGCTGTGGCTCCACATTGGCCTCCTCCTTGGCCACCACCTCCATCTCTGCAATGATGTCATCCCCCACTAGCATGCCTCTTCCCCCAGGGTTGTCTTCCTGCTCTGTGCACAGACCATCCTCTCCTGCACAGCCTCCAGCCTTAACATGGTGCCCTCCTTGAGGCTCCAACAGAGCAAAGCCTGTGCCTCCCACCCCCCACCCCCTCCCCCGGCACCCCTCGACTCTGGGGGCAACTCCAGGAGAGGCCTGCGGGCCTTGCCCTGCTGAGAACCACATCTTACACCTATGTGGAACAGGGTTCCTGGGGAGCCCCACAGGGCCCTTAGCCTGTCACTCTCACACTGCGGCTCAGATACCCAGCAGGGTTAGCTGCGCACAGCAGCCCTGGAGTCGGATGCCAAGGCCCTGGCTTCCAGAGCCCCGCTAGCAGGCACCACGGCCACCACTGCACTTGTGAGAGCCTCTGCACCAGCAAAGCAGTGCACACGGATCACTGCATTGGCGACCATGGCGGTAGGCCTCCCGTGTGCCCAGGACACAGGATGAGAAGTCCTTTGGAATGCCCCTGTGAGTACAGCATCCTCAGGGAGGAACCATGGAACTCGGAGTATGTATTTGCCTAGACCTGACAGAATCCTTGCAGGGTTTCAGCTTCTGGTGCAGAGGAATTCCACCTCAGCAACGTACCAGTCAACTTTAGTCCCACGCACCCGCCCTGCCCCAATCCCCCCAAGCCACCGCCGCTGCCCTCGCCCCAGCGGGCAGCGCTTGTCCCTCTCTCTCCCCTCTGGATCTGCAATATTCGGTACCATCAGCCTAGCCTGCCTAATGAAGTGAGATGTTTCATGTGTTCCCTGTGGGTTAATTAATGTCTTGCCACACTCAGGATGCCAGTTAGGGTGTAGGTCTTCCATGCCCACAATTGCAAAGGGCTCACAGTTCGCGTGTGCCTTATTCCACCGCCGCCCGCCACATGGCACAAGCGTGGTCTCGGAAGAGTTACCGCGAGATGATGGAGCTGCAGGCCAGCTGGGGCGGAGGGGCCTCAGGACACGCCCACAGCCTTCGCAGGAACTGGCTGACGCCCACCGCCTTCGCAATGATTGGCCGCTGGAGGTAGGCGGGATTTCCGGGCACGGCTTCTGGCGTCCTTCCCTCTCGGGGTAGCTGCCGCTGTCCTTCCCGCAGTTGGCCCTGTGGTGTTCCGAAGCCGGTTCCGTACGGCCTGAGGGCCAGGCGAACCTCAGGCTCTTTGTCCTACTAAAAAGCGCAGGTATTTTCTGTTTCTCTGGACAGCTGCGGCTCTTGGCAAGAATAGAAAGCAAAGGTTTGGGATTTTGTCTACAAAAGGGGATGGGTTTTCTATGTGTGGTTGTTGAATTACGGGAGGAGTCAGTGGGGGAAAGAACTCCTCAGTGCTATTAAGAGACTCACTTTCGTTAAACTCATTGATTTTTGCTGAGGATTCTACCTTTAAGTGCCTAATATGTCCGACTAGTTGTGGGAGATGGTGCTAAGCCGCCATTTGTTTTCATGTGCACTTTTTATTAAAGCGGGTTTTCTCTGTGAATGTGGTCATAATTCAGAATACAGGCAATACACTTAACCACTGCGATTAAAAAGTCACACTTTTAGTTAGCACATGTCGCGTGTCTGATTTGCTTGGAAGAAATTATCAAATTTTGACATAAATTGTGTTACTTTAGTGTATGTAGAAATATGGGGCCACAAATAATCTGAGTTTCAGTTTGCCTCTGTAAAGCCTGTGATTGTCTCCTTCGTTGTATGACAGTATTTGAAAGATGTTTCATGTATCTTTGGCACCGTAAATAATTTAAACCGAATAAGTGGGTGTAACCGAGATAAATGGAGTTAGATAGCCGAAAACTGGAACAAAATAGATGCGCTTAAGTTATTCTGTTAACCTGGCACACTGCCTTACTCCTGTAATCCTAGCATTTTGGGAAGTGGAGGTCGGAGGATGGCTTGAAGTCAGGAGTTTGAGACCAGCCTGGGTAACGTAATGGACTCTTTCATTGCTATTTTCGCATCAGGGACTGGTTTAGTAGAAGTCAGTTTTTCCTCAGACAAGGGTTGCGCAGGGGAAGAAGGCGGCGAGGTGGACACGTTTGGGAGTGGGGGCTGGCGGCAGGGCTCCGAGGGGCACGTGGTGGGGCGGGTCTTCCGGTAGGAGCAATGTGACAGAGGCCAGGTGGGGCAGTGAGGCTGTCACGGGGACAGGGAGGGCCAGCGAGGGAGTAGGGAGGATGGTTTCCGGATAAAAGTGTACCACCTCAGGTCATCCTCAGGCGTTACATTCTCCACAGACAGGTATTACATGTCATCCTCCGGCATCACATTCAGGCCACAGATAGGTACGGGTTGAAGGCTAGGGTTTGGGGATCTTTGACCTATTGTATATTTCAAATCACTAAAAGATGGTAAAATATTTAAAATATTCTCCTCCTAGAACATTTTAAGTAGCTCGATTTAATCTCTTATCCAAATATCATGCTGAGTGTGGTGAGTCACCCTTGAAATCCCATCACTTTGGTAGTCCCAAGCCGGCAGAACACTTGAGCCGAAGATTTGGAGACTAGCTTGGGCACTATGGGGAAACCCTTGTCTATTTTTAAAAATACAAAAAATTGCCCAGCTGTGGTAGAAAGCGCCTGTAGTACTAGCTACTTGGGAAGCTGAGATGTAGGAAGATCAGTTGAGGCTGGGTGGAAGAGCCTGCGGTGAGCAGTTCACTTTGGCAACAGGAGACATACATCTCAAGAAAGAAAATATGCAAAACATCACACTGTACCTCATAAATAGATTCTTTTCAAATAAAATTATTTAAATGGGGACATTCTTCATATTGCAACTGAGGAAAATTACAATAGCTTTTCTTATCTAATTTTTAGAAGTGAGATTTTGTCAGGTACATACTAAAATGCAGCATTTGTCCATGAAGTTAGTGCCCCTCTGCTCTGAGTGTTACAAATTTTACATATATAAAGTAAGAAATAATAAAAAGATGTCAGCCTCAGGAAGGGAATTTTACTTGGGTTTTCAGCACAGTACGTAATAAAATTTTCTCTTTTTAGCTTATTTATATCTAAATATAGATAATTTTTTACCATTTACAGCACAATGGTAGAAGCAGATCATCCTGGCAAGCTTTTCATTGGTGGCCTCAATAGAGAAACCAATGAGAAGATGCTTAAAGCAGTATTTGGGAAACATGGTCCCATATCAGAAGGTAACTCTTCAAACCGTGTCTCTGTGTGTGTGTGTGTGTGTGTGTGTGTGTGTATTTTCACATGTATATTTCAATATGTATGTTTAAAATATGTATGTTATATATATATATGTTTTGAAAAAATATATTTTTTCAAAGTTCATTGTATACCTACGTTAAAATGCCTTATGCATTTTAAACTCTTATTTTGTAGTATCCGTTTGATATTTGGAAAATTCTCATAGTAGTAGGTTAAGGTTCTGTGGAAAGGATAACCTACTACTTAGAAAGGAAAATGAGGGAAAGTAAATGTGCTGTGGAGTTCCGAAACAAACTGGAATAAACTAGACTGACTGTAGGGGTGACTGAGTACTGAGAACCATAATAGTGATGTGAAATGCAATTATTTTTTAGTTTGATGTAACCTTTAGATGGTGAGTACCTTGATGAGTCCATTATATGAATGTAAAATGTTTTCATATATTTTAGTTCTTTTGATAAAGGATCGAACCAGCAAATCCAGAGGCTTTGCATTTATTACTTTTGAGAACCCTGCAGATGCTAAGAATGCTGCCAAAGATATGAATGGAAAGGTAAGAGTCCCTTATTACTAATATTCTAACTCTGTTCTTCAATTAACAATATTTCTAGGTCTTTTTAATATTACTAAACTTTTGAAGATAGTAGAATGACATATGAAGCCATCCTCTTTTTTGTGCCATATACGTGCAAGTGTAGTTGGAAGGGTATTGGAATTAACATTCTATAAATTAATATTTGGTAACCTTTTTCTATCTTTGTATTTCGATATGAGTGCAAATAGATTTTAAAAGGTTTTGAAGAGCTTTAAAACTTAAAAAGGAACCCTCATGTAAATGAAAGTAATAAGTCAATATTTATTAAATGCTATTAATAACAGATGCACAAGAAGGAAAGACTCTTTCCTTCTTGAAGAATGTATTTTATGAAAATATATTCTTGCAAAAGTGTATTTAAATAAGACCCTTACATTTACGGAAAGGTTAAGTAGTTGAAAATAGAAAATAATATGAGAACATTGAAGTCAGATAACAGAAGAAGTAACTGGCATTCTTGGCTCCGTGCTTGCTTTTTCTCCTAAGGACATTTCTTTCCTGTCACCAGAGTAATTTATGTAACATGAATAGCTAATTACTCATTTCCCCAGTGTGTTTGAGGACTTGTTTTGATTGAACCAATGGTCTCTTGTCCTGTTGAGTCTTAAATCTAGAGATTGTGTGTTTACTTAAGCTTTAAACTTCTATGTAATTATATTAATTATTGAATTCCTTTACATTGTAGTCAAGAGCATTCCATTCTGTGCTCTTTAGTGTTTTTTGCTTTATAGCATTATCCCAATCATGCCGGGCATGGTGGCTCATGCATGTAATCCCAACACTTTGGGTGGCCAAGGCGGGCAGATCACAAGGTCAGGAGAAAGAAACCATAATGGCCAACATGGTGAAACCCTGTCACTACTAAAATACAAAAAAAAAAAAAAAAGAAATTAGCTGCATCTGGTTGTGTGTGCCTGTAGTTCCGGCTAGTCAGTAAGCTGAGGCAGGGGAATCGGTTAAACCCAAGGAGGCAGAGGTTGCAGTGAGCCGAGACCACGCCGATGCACTCCAGCCTGGCAACAGAGCAAGAATCCGTCTCAAAAAAACAAAAAATAAATAAAATAAATAAATAACATTATCCCAATCTGTTTTTAGGTCCTGTTAGTCTTCACGCTATTCCCAAAGTGCTTTTTTAGACTTCTTGAGAATTATCCTTCCCTGTGTATGGCTCATAAATAAAATTTATGCTTCAAAAACCACTTAGATTTCATATTTTCTTCCTCATTGCGTATTGTAGGTATTTTCTACTCGCTGTACTATGTATTAATCTATTGATCGTGAAATTGTATATAGTGCATATTTAAGTCTTGCTAGTTGCTTTTCTTTCTGTTACATCTAGCACACTTCCTGTCACATAGCAGAAAGTACATTTTTATTCACCCTTATAAATTAGTATTTCAAGCTGTGGTAGAAACCGAGAGTTGCTTTTGGTTCATGGCTTTGTGGTAGGTATGGAGATAATTTTGACTTCTGTATAGGAATCTATGATAATTTCTTTTTTCCCTCTAGTTTTCAAGCAAAAGGGCAGATAATTTGTGTAAAGTTTTTGTTCGTTTGTTTGTTTTTTAAGATGGAGACTCGCTGCGTGCCCTAGGCTGGATTGCAGTGGGGCCATCTTGGCTTACTGCAACCTTCGCCTCCCGGGTTCAAGCGATTCTCCTGCCTCAGCCTCCCAGTACCAGGGGCTACAGAGGCGTGCCACCACGCCCAGCTAATTTTGTACTTTGAGTAGGGATGGGGTTTCACCCTGTTAGCCAGGATGAGCTGTATCTCTTCACCTCATGATCCACCTGCCTCGGCCTCCCAAAGTATTGGGATTACAGGTGTGAGCCACCGCGCCCAGCCAACGTTATTTCTAAATTACTTCATCTCACATGTTTTATTGTGTTAAAATAACTATGAATGTTGTATGCACATTAATGTTAAGATGGCCAATAAAGGAGGTTCTTCGAGTTTTCAGGGGGAATTAACAGTTAAGGAATTTTGGCTGACTTCAGAACACTGGGAAGGAAGCAGCCGTGGGCAAATCTGGGGAAAATATTTTGAGCCCAGAAATAACAAAAGAAGTTTCAAGGTAGGAACAACGGGCGATGTGGCTGCAAGGGGTCTTGTTCAGGGATTTAAGTCCTTCCTCCAAATAACAAAAGCCATGTAATTTTAAAATCGCATTATTAGCTGAACTGTTTTCAAAAATTGCTGTGGCCTGTAGAAAAGATTACAGTGAAAAATGTTATTATGAAATTAATTAGGATAGTTAAGCATTTCTGAGAAATTACCTGAAGTACTATATTAAGATTCGTTTTTTAGGGGCACGTCTAAGGCAAGGTAAGAAATGAGTAAGGCAAGAAAACTTAATGAGATCAAACAAGGATCACATTTACAGAAACATTTTTAGAGTCAATATAGAATTGTAAATCATATGGGGACATTTTACGTAAGTGTTAGCAAATCCAACAAGAAACAACTCATAATGAGTAATGTGACTAATCACTCTGAAAAAGTAAGCTCATTTTTTTTTAAATGACACAAGTTTCGTTGGGACATTGCAACTTTCAAATCAGTGATGTGACTACAAAGATGAAGTGGATTATATATTGTAAAAAACAGATGTGCCACATTCTTCCATAGAATGTGTGATGGGTCAATCTTTTTTTTTATGTTTGAGTTTTTTTTTTTAATAATGGAGAAGTTTTCAAGGAATTTGAAAAATAGAATTTGTGTTTGATCCCTTAATGGAAGGCATGTGCTCAGTAACTGTCTCAAATTTGGCATTGCGAAAGATGTGTTCATTTTAGGAGAAAAAAAAGTTTCCTTTTGAGAGAAAATACCTCGAATTGAACTACAGTTGATGTAAAAATGTTTGTAAAATGTGCATACGTTAAATGTGCCAGTGTTATTGATAGTACCCTTAATACTTCTAGTCTTTGGATGGAAAAGCAATAAAAGTAGAACAAGCCAAGAAACCATCTTTTCAAAGTGATGGTAGGCGGAGACCACCAGCTTCTTCGAGAAACAGAAGCCCTTCAGGAAGTCTGAGATCTGCAAGAGGAAGCAGTGGAGGAACAAGAGGGTGGCTTCCCTCACATGAAGGACACCTGGGTAATGTTTTAAAATATAAAGATGGAACCATAGGACTGAAAGAAAATAAGTTTGACGATATCGAAATTTCTCAATTTTTTTATTTCCTGTATGAAGAGAAAATTAGCTTATTGATAATAAGCAAACTTATTTCTAAGTACTAAAGGCGTATTAGAAGAATGATTGAACTAATATCTAACATTTGTTTTAAAATTATAGTAAGTTTGCATTGAAGTAACACACATTTGAAACTGGGTTGTGTTTGTGAATGCTGATTGCCTGTACTCAACCGGTTTTCTGCAGAACCCATTTATATTCATTATACTTTAGAGTTTTCTACTTTAGGGCCCAGAACTTCGTGTCAGTTGTATTATCAAAGTACGATGTAATATTTAAAATTTTCCAACAGGAAAAAGTAACTGAATACTGAAGATTGATTTTGCAGTATTTGTTTTCTTGTGTCTACATGTGGAAACATCTATGCAAATGTATTGCTTTGTAATTTTGATACAGAGAGTTTGTACATTGGCCTGCCATAAAGCATTTTCAATTGAAGAAATGTAGAACTTTAATTTCTGAAAAGAGTGTGTGACTCTGGAAAGTTCTAAAAACCACGGCTTCACAGATATGTATGAATCTTTCTTTGCTGGAGGCTGAGTCACTGAAAATGATATTTATGAGTGATTTACTTAATAGAAATGAGGGGTCCATCTTTACATCCAAAAGAAAAACAAACCATATATTTAAAAAAAAAGGAAAAAAAAAACTGTTGGATGGGCTGGGCGAGGTGGCTCACGCCTGTCACCTCAGCACCTGGGGAGTACAGGGCAGGTGGACCACGAGGTCAGGATTTCCAGACCAGCCTGGCCAACATGGTGAAACCCTGTCTCTCCTAAAGATACAAAAAAATTTGCCTGGGCGTGGTGGCGTGCACCTGTAATCCCAGCTACTCAGGAGGCTGAGGCAGGAGAATCACGGGAACCTGGGAGGCAAAAGCTGCAGTGAGCCAAGGTTATGCCATGGCACTCCAGCCTGCGTGATAGGGCAAGAGTGCATCTGAATAAATAAATAAATAAACCTGTTGGTTAAGTTGTATTATCTATTAACCAACCTTCAAAACTCTAACAATTAACTTGGAGTTTTAATAACCAGACGTGTAATTAATTGGAGATTGTTTTCAAGTTGAAATTGCAGTGTTTGCTCCAGTTTAAGATGCATAGCTTCATGGCTATTTTGTCTCCACTGATCTTGAGGGTGAGGTTCAATTATACTCTGCCACGGACGAGAATGTATATATAAATTCTAACCTGTAACACCACCTGGCAATTGGCATATATCTACATTTTTGTAGATGTAAAAAAATATGTTTATATTACCGAATATGCAATTCTTAAAGACTGTTAAAATTCAGCATAGTCTCATCTGAAAATTAGTGTCTCATAAGGGAATTTTAAGAATTCTATATTGTGTTAACAAATTTTAGAGACAATGTATTTTCCTGATATGTGACTTCTTGGTATTGGAAATATTTGAGTTTCTTTGAATGGAAATTAGTTTATCTTTATGATGTGCTTTGAAAATTTTTCCTCATTACAGAAGGATATAAACAGTCAGTTATCATTTTTCTTTTAATATTTTTATGCCTATTATATTTAGATATTTTAGTGATAGGTTTCTGCCCTGTTCACGCCCCATTTTCCCACATCTCTCCCTCATACCGATATATTATGATACTTGAGTTTCTTTCTAGATTTTCTAAATGAACTTTTATTGCTTGAAGTGTACTAATACCATGTAGGAATGCTAATTTTATTAGTTTAGACAAAATGTGAATTTGTTATAAAATGTAGAAAATATTTGTAAACAACTAAAACTTAGCCATTTAAGAAACAGTGATGTTAGTTAACTAAAAAGATTTTGTTTGAAATTCAGAAGATGGTGGATACACTCCTGATCTCAAGATGAGTTATTCTAGGGGACTCACTCCAGTTAAAAGAGGTCCATCTTCAAGAAGTGGAGGGCCTCCTCCGAAAAAATCTGCTCCTTCTGCTGTGGCAAGAAGCAGTAGTTGGATGGGAAGCCAAGGTAAATGCTACCTGACAGAAAGACCGTAGTTTTTGTATGACTGAAAATGAGCCGTTTTACCTGAATGCTTAGCTTTAAGTTCATTGAACAAAAGGGAAGTGACACATACGTGAGCATAATTGCTGATTGATAGCTTTTATTATAGTTTCTATCTCACTAGGTACCTTTCAGATTTATGTTGAAGAAATACTTGAGCTTCTCATTGCAGATCAAAGAAGTGATTAGAGTGAGGCCAACATTCCTTTTAATCCTGTGTTGGCTAGAAAATTCCCCTTAATTTTTCTAAAAGTTCCTAGCAGTATTCTTTGACGGTAGGCTTCTTGATGTAATTAATTCTTCCATTTCCTAAGTCCCCTGGTGTCCCATTCTAAAAATTGCTTGTTCGGTGACTTTGCCGGGTTGGAGTCTTGCTCTTACTACGTGAGAGTGCACTATGTGAGATGACGGCTTACCATAGCCTCAAATTTGTGAGATGACGGCTTACTATAGCCTCAAATTCCTGGGCTCAAGCAATTCTGCTGTTTCAGCCTCCCGAGTTTCTGCAACTACAGGCATGCAGCAGCACACCTAGCTACATTTTTTTCCTATGTTTTTGTAGAGAGAGGATCTGACTACATTGTCAAAACTGATGTTAAAGCCTGGGGCTCAAGCGGTCCAGCTGCCTCAGCCTTCCACACTCACTCACAGTGTGAGCCGCTAAGCCTGGCCATCCAGCTTCTGAGACCTCAGTAATGCGTATGTGCAAGGCATACTCACTGCTTGCATGAAGATTCAAAAGAACTACAAGAGCATTTAGCAGACAAGGAGTCGTTGGGCTTAAATATGATTTAAAAATAAATTTAAGGCTCGAGAGGTAGACACGTAGGAGTCCAAAATTCTTAAATTAAGTGGATATCACAGAAATGCAGAGTTGTGAAATATAGGTGTATGTAAATCAGTAATTGAGATTGTACCGGGATGTTTAAACATTAACACAAGGTCCTTAGTGTAAGATTTGAAATTATTTGAGGAGAGAATTTAGAACTAAGCAACATGAGGTGAGCAGTAGGGTTGAATGCAAGTAATACTTTTGAGAATTGTAAGACTGCAGACTGAGCAGAAGAAAATAAGACAATAAATAAAAGTTCTTAGCAAGGAAGTTTAAGCAGAGCAAATTAAAATTCTTTCTTAGTCCTCCATCCACATATGGAGGAAGTTAAAAACTGCCATTTTCAATTTTACATTTCATACATAGAGTATCGGTGAAAGGAGGTATTTATTGGCTTCAGGATACCCAAGCCAACACATTTCCATTGGAAAATTAGCCAGTGAAGGTATCATATGTGAAACACTGACCTCTAAGGAATAGCAAGTGAAGAATATATTAAAGGAGAAACTTTCTATTTTGAAATAGCAACAATGTTGTAATGACCCCTTGCATAGCATTGCTTTCTTTGCAGTAAAAGCAAATCCTGACCATCATTAGAAAATCTTCACTAATACATTTAAATTTGTCAACATTTAAGATAGAGCCAACCAGTTAGAGATAAAGAACTTTTATGTAAACATTTAGCATAGAGTCATTTAAAGGTAGCTGTATTTATGTGTGTGTGAGATGGACTGAATGATATTGGAAAATCTACCTTCTTTGGCTGAGAAAGGACAATGTATGTAAACTTTAAAATCAGTGAAGAGTTTGATGGTTTTACGTGTTTTCCCTGTGTCACTCACAGTCATCAGTAATTTACATGAAAAGGAAAATAAGAACTAAGTAGTTATTAACCATTACAAATGAACTTTTACCTAAGCATTAATGTTTGCCTTCAGCTTCATTAGAAGAACTGGCCTTGTGGAAGCCATGGGATTATCCAAAGCCATGAGAAATATTCACAGTGTCATGTCTGTCTAGTAATTTAGGAAACAAAGAATGGAGTCATAGAAGAAATAATTTAAAAAAGTTGTTTGAGAGAAGAGAAAATAGCGTTTCAGATTTGGTGTTCTTTACGTAATGTTCCATCATTTGAATGTTAAAGGTCCCATGTCACAAAGAAGAGAGAATTATGGAGTTCCTCCACGCAGAGGGACAATATCTTCCTGGAGAAATGATCGCATGTCACCAAGATATGATGGTTATGCAACTAACGATGGGTAAAGGAAAAATTAAAAAACACAGTTGATTTTTTTTTTCTGTGGTGATGAAATTCACATAACAAAATTAAATATTATAAGGTGAACAGTTAAGTGGTGTTTAATACGTTCTGTGCCAGGCAACAACTACCTCCATCGACTTCCAGAACATTTTCATTACTCCAAATTAAAACTCCAACTACCAGTTAAGCAGTCCCTCCCAGTTTCTCCTTTTCCTCAGCTGCTAGATAACACCAGTCAGTGTTCTGCCTCTGAACTTAACCTGTTGTGGGTATTTAATGTTAATGTGCTCAAACACTACATGACTTTTTGTATTTGTCTCCTCTCCTTTTGCATGATGTCCTGAAGGTTCATTTACATCATAGCACTTCACTCCTTCCACAAGCTATTAACCCATTATTTTATCTGGGTTGTTTCCACCCGAGTATTTCTACGCACCGATATTTGTTTGAGTATGCCTATTCGGTTCTGGGTGTATATGAGTGGAATTGCATGGTCCTATGATAATGATGTTTGTTTTCTTGAGGAACCACCACATTTCTCCATAGTAGCTGCATCATGTTCCGTTCCAACCTAGCATTGTATCAGCATTCCAATTGATCTACATCCTCTCAAACACTTGTTATTTCCTGCTGTTTGAAGTTTATTGCCATTCCAATGTGTGTTTGAAATATGATATCCCATTTTGGATTTGAAATGCATTTTCTGCACCCATTAACTCATCATGCACTTGTGTCCTAGAACTTAAAGTATAATAAAACAAAAATAAATGCATTTTCTGCATCACTGAATATGAGTATCTGTCCCATGTGCTTTTTGGGCATTTGCCGATTTTATTTGGGGAAAAACTGTTTAGAAGTTTGGCCTTTTAATTTTGTTTAAGTTGTAAGTTAGTCATGTATTGGATACTAGAAGTTGAAAATTTAAAATTTGTTGCTTAAACTTATGCACACAGAAATCATCCAAGTTGCCAAGAAACGAGGGATTATGCTCCACCATCTAGAGGCTATGCATACCGTGATAATGGTCATTCTAATCGGGATGAACATTCCTCTAGAGGATATAGGTACTGTACCTTTTTCTGGATTTGTCAAATAGATTTCTTAAATTGTTCATTCCAACTAACGTTCTATCAGGGCTCCAATTTATCTACATCCTCTCAAACACTTGTTATTTCCTGCTTTGGAAAATTTATTGCCCTTCCAGTGTGTGTGTGTGAAATATGATATCCCATTCTGGATTTGAAATGCATTTTCTGCACCCATTAATTCATCATGCACATGTACCCTAGAACTTAAAGTATAATAAAAAAAAATGCATTTTCTGAATCACTGAATATGAGTATCTGTCCCATGTGCATCTTGGGCATTTGCCCATTTTATTTGGAGAAATATCTATTTAGATGTTTGGCCTTTTAATTTTGTTTAAGTTGTAAGTTAGTCATATATCGGATACTAGAAGTTGAAAATTTAAAATTTGTTGCTTAAACTTATGCATACAGAAATCATCGAAGTTCCCGAGAAACTAGGGATTATGCTCCACCATCTAGAGGCCATGCATACCGTGACTGTGGTCATTCTCGTCGGCATGAAACTTATTCCAGAGGATATAGGTACTGTACCTTTTTCTGGATTTGTCAAATAGATTTCTCAAATTGTTTGTTCCAACTAACATTGTATCAGGGCTCCAATTTACCTACATCCTCTCAAACACTTGTTATTTCCTGCTTTTGAAAATGTATTGCCATTCATCTGTGTGTGTGAAATATGATATCTCATTTTGGATTTGAAATGCATTTTCTGCACCTATTAACCCATCATGCACATGTACCCTAGAACTTAAAGTATAATAAAAAAAAAGAAATGCATTTTCTGAATCACTGAATATGAGTATCTGTCCCATGTGCTTTTTGGGCATTTGCCCATTTTATTTGGAGAAATATCTGTTTAGATGTTTGGCCTTTTAATTTTGTTTAAGTTGTAAGTTAGTCATATATCAGATACTAGAAGTAGAAAATTTAAATTTGTTCCTTAAACTTATGCATACAGAAATCATCGAAGTTCCCGAGAAACTAGGGATTATCCTCCACCATCTAGAGGCCATGCTTACCATGATTATGGTCATTCTCGTCGGCATGAAAGTTATTCTAGAGCATATAGGTACTGTACCTTTTCTGGATTTGTCAAATAGATTTCTTAAATTGTTCATTCCAACTAACATTGTATCAGGGCTCCAATTTATCTACATCCTCTCAAACACTTTTTATTTCCTGCTTTTGAAAATTTATTGCCATTCATCTGTGTGTGTGAAATATGATATCTCATTTTGGATTTGAAATGCATTTTCTGCACCCATTAACTCATCATGCACATGTATCCTAGAACTTAAAGTATAATAAAACAAAAAGAAATGCATTTTCTGAATCACTGAATATGAGTATCTGTCCCTTGTGCTTTTTGGCCATTTGCCTATTTTATTTGGAGAAATATCTATTTAGATGTTTGGCCTTTTAATTTAAAGTTGTAAGTTAGTCATGTGTTCGATACTAGAAGATGAAAAGTTAAAATTTGTTGCTTAAACTTATGCACAGAGAAATCATCCAAGTTCCCGAGAAACTAGGGATTATGCTCCACCATCTAGAGGCTAGGCATACTGAGACTATGGTCATTCTATGCAGGATGCACATTCCTCTAGAGGATATAGATACTGTAACTTTTTCTGGATTTATCAAATAGATTTCTTATATTGTTCATTCCAAATAACATTGTGTCAGGGCTCCAATTTATCTACATCCTCTCAAACACTTGTTATTTCCTGCTTTTGAAAATTTATTGCCCTTCCAGTGTGTGTGTGTGAAGTGTGGAAGCTCCTTTTTTATTTGAAATGCATTTCCTGCATCATTGATTATCAGTATCTGTTTCATGTGCTTTTTGGGCATTTGGGCATTTTGGGCATTTGGGATCTGTGGGTATTTTATTTAGATGGTTGGCAATTTAACTGTGTTTAAGTTGTAATGTAGTTCTATTTTGGATACTACAATTTGACAATTTAACATTCCTTGCTTAAACTTGTGCACGCAGAAATAGTCCAAGTTCCCGAGAAACCAGGGATTATACTCCACCACCTAGAGACTATGCATACCGTGATTATGGTCATTCTAGTTGGGATGAACATTCCTCTAGAGGATATAGGTACTGTCATGTTATCTGGATTTATCAAATGGATTTCTTAAATTGTTCATTCGGAAATTGAAAAGACTTTTTTTTTTTCAATTTAGTTATCACGATGGCTACGGTGAGGCCCTTGGTAGAGATCATTCTGAACATCTACGTGGAAGTTCTTATAGAGATGCATTTCAGGGATACGGTAAGGGTCCAGGATGGATTTGTAAATTACAGAATTTTATTTAATAGACCGGATTGTTATTTTAATGAAATTCTAAGGAAAATTGTAAAGGACATATGCAACATGTTTAAATATTGAGTATTCTTTTTTTTTTTGATCATCCCAGAAACATATTTATTCATTTTCATCATTGTGCACAAATAATAAAATAAACAGTGCTTATCTGGTACTCATTATCAGTATAAAGCCTAGGGAATGATATGAAGGTGAGAACTTCAGTTAACGTTAAGAAAATGTGACGGAGCATTTACTTTAGAATTAAGTTTGTTAAGCTGCAAAATACTACTCTTACACTTCTCTTAAATAAAACCTTCTGACTATTGAAGACTTGATTAATATCCTGTCAACAAAGGCGGAGGAAAGCAGATATTTCCAAATAGTACTTTAACTAATTCATGCTTTAATGATAGCAGTAAAAATGTTTAAATGTAGTCCCACATATTATTTTATCAACCCTGCAGGGACCTCTCATGATGCACCACCTGCACGAGGGCCTCGGATGTCTTATGGTGGAAGCACCTGCCATGCATATAGTAATACACGAGATAGATATGGCAGAAGTTGGGAGAGTTACTCAAGGAGCTGTGGTGATTTTCATTATTGTGATCGTGAGCATGTTTGCAGAAAAGACCAAAGGAATCCGCCTTCTCTGGGTAGGGTGCCCCCTGATCCTCGTGAAGCATATGGTAGCTCAAGTTATGTGGCATCTATAGTAGATGGTGGGGAGAGTCGATCTGAAAAAGGAGACTCGAGCAGATATTAAAGCAAGCATTCAAAATAATAGTTATTGCATACCAAGCCTTGTTTGCAAATCAAAAATTGAAATGTTATTTCTGCATCGTTACCTGCATATTACTGACAGAAACATGTTGGTTTTGTGGAGAGAGGTAGATACTGACTTCCTCCATGAATTTTTTGAGGTATTCAAAGGAAAAGGAATTGTTTTCAAAGTAATTTCATACTTGTTGATGCTATTTGGAAAGTGTTTAGATGTAATATCTACCTTAAAATTTTCACAATAAAATTTTACATGTACTGCAAGATGCCTGGTGTTATTGGTTAGCCGCACATGCTTAAAGCAAATTCAATAGGAGAGTAAATTGTGTAGTTTGTTGTACGTTTTCCTTTGTTTCTTTGAACACAGATGCAAAATTAGGGATGTGTTATGTCGCCCTTGCAAGCTGCTCAAGTTTTCTAATTAGGCTGTTTCTCTTTAAAAACTAACAAGGTTAAAATGTTGGAGAAGTCTTCAGAAAGACTACAAAACTGTCTGCCTCACCATAAAATGTTTATTTTTTAGAGGAATAGTACAGGTCAAAGGAAATAATTAGATGTATTGATACTAAAGTTTAAGACATCCAGAACATTCTGTGTGAAGCATTCTGTGACTGAAGAGGATAACGGTAATGAAAACTTTTTTTTTTCACGTAAATCAGAAGTGAACCAGCTAAGTTTCTCAGGTGCATACCATAATGAATTTAAATGTTCGTAGTTTAAATAGTGGAAAGTAAGTGTTTTGTCTTGTGAGGTACCCACGGTAATTTTTTCTTGAATATTTTGCCAATGGATGTTGTAAATAATGGTGTAGTAATATGTTCTTACAGATAGGAATAATCTAGAGTGGTTGGGATAGTATCACATTTTTTTGAGATGAAGTGTAGCTTTGTCGCCGAAGCTGGGGTGCAGTGGCTCTGTCTTGGCTTATGGCAACCGCTGCCTTCTGGGTCCAAGCTATTCTCCTGCCTCAGCATCCTGAGTAACTGGTATTAGATATGTGTGCAGCACAGCTGGGCCAATTTTCGTATTTTTAGTGCAGACAGCGTTTCACCTTGTTTGCCAGGCTGTTCTTAAAATCCTGATCCAACCTCCTCAGACTCCCGAAGTGCTAAGATCATAGGCATGTGCCTCCACTGTCAGCCTATCGTATTTAATTGATAATATGAATGGAAACACTTTAAACCTCATACTTAGAGGAAAGTGAAGTGTATAAAACATAAACAACAGCATAAAGTTTCCGACGGGATTGCTTAAAGTTTTAAGACATCATTGAATGATAAAAATATTTAGACCGAAATAACTAAATGAATTAATTTTCCTGATTATACAAACTAAAGAAATGAAATACATCAAGTTCCAGAAGTTTTGCAGTCCATAATTCTTACAATTGACAGACTAATCTGCAAGGAGGAAGTATGTTCTTGAAAAATTTTGACACAATCATCAATTTTTATAGGGTAAGTTTACAAATAATTTTAAAGGGAGAAGTTACCAACTTTGATTTTCAGGTGAGTTATTCGTGTTATGAAGTGTTTTCATTCACCTGTAGCATTGTGAGGATGAAGTGAAAAGATAAATCCCCCGAGTCTTGTGTATCTTACTGTCCATGTGTGATGGCTCAGGTCTCTAATTCTAACACTTGGGGAGGCCGAGGCTTGCAGAGCACTTTAGGACAGGAGTTGAAGACCAGGCTGGCCAACACCATGAAACCCCATCTCTACCAAAAATACAAAAATTAGCCGGGCATGGTGGTGCCTGCCTGTAGTACGTTGCAGTTAATTGGGAGGCTCAGGCAGGACAATGGTTTGAACTTGGGAGCCTGATGCTGCAGTGAGCCGATATTGCACCATGCACTCTAGCCTGGGTGACAGAGTGCGACTCCAACACAAAAATAATTATATCAATCAACAAATATATCAATAATAAATAGGGTATCCTTCAGTTCAAGCAGTTATCGATTCTTTTTTCTTTTTTAGAGACAAGGTCTCACACTGTTGTCCAGCCTAGACTGCAGTGGCACCATCATAGCTCACTGCAGCCTTGAACACGGGGTTCAAATGTGCAAGCCTTCCATTTCAGCCTCCCAAGTAGCTGGAATTACAGACACACACCAACCACCATGCCCAGCTTTTGTGTTTGTGTGTGTGTTGTAGGGACAATGTTTTGGATATGTTGTTCAGGCTGGTCTCAAATTCCCAGACCGAAATGATCCTCCTTTCCTGGCTTCCCAAAGTGTTGTGATTATAGCAGTGAGCCACTGAATCTGGCATATCTTTTCTTATTATGAGCGACATTCCACCTCACTGAGTCTGGCGTATCTTTTCTTGGTATCAGCGACATTTCACCTTTGCTCTTTTAATTATTTTGAGATGTACAATAAATCATTATTAAGTGTAGTCATCCTGTGCCACTGAACACTAGATATGATTCCTTCTAAGCAAGTATAATTTAACCCACCCCCATCCCCTCTTTGATCCCTCCCTTACCAGTTCACATTACTTGTATCAAAATATCACATGTATGCCAAAAGTATTTACAACTGTTAGGTACAAATTTTCATTCCCTTCCTCCTTCCCTCCCTTCCTTTCTTCCTTCCTGTCTTTCTTTCTTTTTGTCTCTGTATCTTTCTCTCTCACTGATTTATTTTTTTTTTTTCAGACAGAATCCTGCCCTGTCACCTAGGCTGGAGTGCAGTGGCGTGATCTCAGCTCACTGCTCCCTCCTTATCACGGGTTCAAGCAATTGTCCAGTCACACCCTCCTAAGCAGCTGCGACTGCAATCATATGACACCAATCCTGGCAAATTCTTTGTATTTTCAGTAGAGACCAGGTTTCACAATATTTGCTCAGGCTGGTCTTGAATTCCTTTCCTTTAGTGATCCACCCACATCAGCCTCTCAAAATGCTGGGATCCAGGCATGAGCCACAGTGCCCACCCAGCTGTATGCATTTCTCTCTCCCGTGATCTCTCCTATTTTATTATTTTATTCTCTTTTTATTTCTGAGACAGCGTCTCGCTCTGTTGCCCAGGCTGGAGCACAGTGGTGTGATCTCACTTTACTGCAAACTCCATCACCAGGGTTCAATGGATTCTCCTGCATCAGCCTTCCAAGTAGCTGGGATAACATCCATGGGCCACCAAGCTTGGCTAGCTTTGGTATGATACTAGATGTGGCATCTTGTCATGTCTAATTGCGTATCTGTTTTAAAGCTGGATTGATCAGCAATATTGACTTCCTGGAATGTTTTATGTTTACAAAACAATTATAGTACTACTATTTAGCCTCCTCAGATAAAATATGGTAACACACAAAACATATACACACAGACAAAGACACAGTCAGTGATCAAAAAAATCAGGGTAGGCCACGACCTAAATGAAAGGTGAGCTGCTGCAGTTGCCTAGAATTAAACCAGACCAGAGTCGACCCATACCAGTCTGAGAGATGTGAACAGAGGCTTTCAAACAACTCTATCAGATACATGTTAGATTATTCTCCAGCCATAGCGAAGGGACATTAAAGATCTGTTGCGCTTAGAAGAGTCTGGATGATTTGACTTTTCCAGGGTATTAGCATTCATGATGTTTGCCTTTACAGCTCTCTGCAATGAAGTCAGTAGACAACTCAGTTTTTCTAGGAGTCTAAAGTGCTTTTCAGAATTATCTAAAACTTAGTGGCTTAAAACCATAATTAGAATTTCCTAACGGTCAGTCTCTGCAATCGCCCTCAGTCTCTCAGCCAAATGAATGTGGTTCAGGGGCACTCAGGAGGATGCAATCTAGTGATGGCCAAAGATGGGGACATTGGCGGGTGTCTTCTCATCTCCCTGGTGCCATGGCTAGCGTGACTCAAATAGCAGGGGCTGGACTGCTGAGATGCTCAGACACCTTGTTCTGTTTCTTTGAGTCTCTCCATTGGATGTCCCTTCTGCATAGTGTTATCAGGGTGTTAGACTGCGTGATGTACTGGTCGGGGGCTCCTAAGGGGTTTGTCCCCATGAGAGCAGGAGACTTAGGCAGAGCCGTGTCACCGTCTCTAAACTAGACCAGAGGTGGTCCAGTATCCAGAAACTGCGTGCAGTGTTTTCTATACATTAGAAGCAAGTACTGTGTTCAGCTCCATCAGGAATATTTTCAAATGGGTTTGAGAAGAATTTCAAAGTGTGTTTTAGACCACTACAGTGACCATGCCTAATAATTACTTATTTTTACAAGTGATGGTTAGGTTTTTTCCCAAAATAATAGCAGATACAGACTTTTAAACTTGAAATCTATGTAGCATAGCTCTGAACATTTGGCTATAAGTTGAAATAACTCTTGAGCAAAACTTGATTTTGAAATGAGAGTTGTAAATAAAATACATGAGATAAAGTTGCTTATAAAGAAATCAGCCTTAAAAATGTCAATAGGTCTAATGTGCCACTATTTTACTATTTCTATGGATATTACTTGGATAAGAGGACAAGGACTCAGGGGTGTGCTGCTCTATCTCTTTACCTTGAAACTGCAGCTGGGGCACCAGGAGTAGCAGTTCCAGCTAACACCATGTGGTGAGGACAAGGAGTCCATTCAGGTAAAGGAGGGTGTGAGCATATTGTGATCTGGAAGAGAGGTACACCTGGTATGGTAATGAGGAACAAGTTCCCTGGCACACAATGAAATCCCCCATGCCCAGCTGTGGCAGAGTGAATCCCTCAGCTGGTGCTGGGCTTCCAGGTATGTTCTGAAAGCAGCTGCCTGCGCTTAGAAGGATCCACTCATTCCCTTGTCATGTGGGAGGGTGAGGCTTGTGGCCCCCGCTCTGTCTGTTCCCGCTCTTTGCCTTCCCATTATTCCACTGCTGGGTAAGGTGGCAGGACCGCGGAATGTAGAAGGGCCCTGGGTTGTTGACAGTGCCTGTGGGTGGCCATGTACTAGGAGGAGAGTCCCCACTGAGCCTCCCGCAAGCTTGGAGGCGGGGAAGGAACAGTCCTGGGGCACTGGCTGTTCCAGAGTCCAGGCGTCTGTCCCAGAGAAGGCCAGGGGGAGGTTGTAAGCCTGTGGATCTGCAATCTAGGTGGAAGACCTGTATCTGCCATGGCTGACATCATCAGGGCAAGACACCCACTGGGTGGAGAGCTGGGCTTATGCATTTTACCCTTGTCCTGAAGAGACCCTGCATGCCTGGTTCTCCTGGGAACAGTGATCCTAGGGACCCCCCAGTCTGGGTCCACTCATGACCATAAGCTTAGGATCTTGTGTGCCTTGCTTCCTGTCTGCCCAGGTGAGGCATCCTGGAGAGGGTGCATGGGGCAAAGCTGGTGTGCACACACCCGGCACTGGAACGGGGTGTCACCGGCCAGTTAGGTCGCTGCTCAGCAGGCCCTCTCCTGAGCTCCCACCTGGCTAAGTGGTAAGTGTCCCATCTACCTGAACCCACAGCCCAGGTTTCTCTTCCACCTACCGACCCATGACCTCTTGGGGAGAATGCCAGCCTCCCTGGAGACTCCGGTCCTGCCAGACCCACATGCTGTCCTCTCTCATGGGCCGGAGACTCTGGTGCACAGGGATTCCCGAATAGCGAATCCCAAAGCCCTGCAGGTTTCACTGATTCTTACCTGAATGCCCCGGCCGAACACACAGGTAAACACAGGCAGCTACTAGGTTTTATATCCCTCTGGGTGTCATTTCAGGTTTATGACATCTCCTCTAGGTAGCTCGTGCCAGCCACCCTTTTCCTCTTCCCTCTGCCATTTGTGAGAACCATGAGGACTCTTTGCTTCTCCCTAGCATGCAGACTTCACGGGTCCTGAAGTTGGATTGCCAAACCCAGCGGCACCCTGCTTGCCAGCTTAAGAGCTGAGTTTGAGGCACACCTGTGGGCAGGAGTGTCGGCCCTCCCAAAACCAAGGTACACAAAGCCACACAGGCACAGGTGTGCACATGCGTTCATCAGCTTAGACACACAGGCTGGACACGCAAACTGGAACGTGCCCATACCCACACTGGTACGAGGGAAACTGGGTGTCTACACCAATACTCAGGTGAGGCTTACTGCTCAGCCACGTACCCTCCCTGGACACACACAGAAGATCCCCTGCCATTTAATTGATCATCTGCAGTAGGATTTATTTTTACTTTTATACTTTTTTAACTTACCAAAGTATGTTGCATTCTTTTCCCCATCATGAAAAAGACTTTGATACAAGTAAAGAGGAAAAGCACTTTTTATAATGAAATCTTTTATCTGCATCTATATTATTAAGGCATTTAAAAAACTTTATGTCTATTTTTTAATGTCATAGGAAATGTCTTGAGAGCCGGGGAAGCATGAATGAGGATGGCAGCGGGCATAAAGCATGTCAGGGGAGCCTGGGGTCATTGAAACAAAACATGACACGGCTGGGATAGCCATTCTAGAAGTACGTAGACCTAGGCATGCCCTGCGTGCACTCTAGTTGAGCCCAAACTGAGCCCCAGGTAGTAGCAGGCCTCAAGGCATAGAAGGGAGCCAGAGAAGGATGATGAGACAGCTATCCCTTGAGCCTTGCTTCTCACCCATTGACCTTTGCCACTTCTGCCTCTTAGGCACTTCAGGTTCCCCAACTCTGAAATATGAGTGTTACAGTTCCCTGATGGGCCTTTCTGCCCCAGTCCAGGGATGGCCTGGGATTTCTCACTGCAGGCTCCTCCCTGAGCCTTGAGTTCTTCATGTGTGTCACAGCTGCAGGACCCACAGGCCTTTGAGCGCCCAGCTGTGGGCTGCTTACCTGGCCTCCTCTCTGTTCCCTCTCTGAGGACCTAATCCTTAGGTAGTGCTGCAGGGGATTGAGTCGGAAGCCCTGACTGATGATCTGGAGGAGTGGGGAAAGTGGTCTGTGAAAGGTCAGGTCATAGTTCAAAGCCAGTTCCCAAGATGCCAAGGAAAGACCAGCAAGGTCCTTTCCCATGACGCCCCACAGCGGCCCCTGCCTCAGCAGTCCTGGCTGACCCTGAGTGGTCACAGTCAGCCAACTAGCTGAGGAAGCTCAGGTAGGCTGTGTCCTTACTGAAGGTGGGGCTTCTTCTGATGACTCTAGAACCACTGGACTACACTAGAGCCAGAAGCCCTGCATCCAGGAACAAGAGTCAGAAAGGCTCATGCCAGGCCTAGCGTCCCACACTCCACCCTCTCTACCACACCAGGAGGCACTCCTTACCAAGGATGCGAACACGATATTCCTTAATGATCACTTTATTGTGGAAATAAAGGTAGTGACGAAAGGAAGACTTCATCCTGCTGCCGGTACCCCGGATGGCTGAGTTCCTCCACCTGCCATGCCAAGAAGAAGAGGACAGACTCAAAGGATCCATTTCATCTATCTGGGCTGAGGGCCTGCTGGCTGGGGTGCAGCATGTGTTGCCCCTTCCCAGCTCTACCACTCAGAACCCCTGTGCCCCAGGAAGACCTCAACCTGAACAGGACCCTGGACCCGTCCCGCAGACCCCGGCTCCTCAGCCTGAGCTTCAAATCCATCCTGTAGCTTACTTAGCAGGACTTCCTCATGGTTTCTGAACTCTGCCGACATGTAGGTGTGCTGCACAATCTGCCTCTGGTCAAGGAACCTCCAGATGACTGGGTGGGCATGCCAGGAAACACCCCACAACTTTGCAAGAGCTGGGAGAGTGTTTGGCAGGGCTATCCCAAAACCTTTGACCTGGTACCCTGCATTGGTGGTCCTGTCTCTGTCCAGTGTTGGGGGCATGGTAGTGGTTGTGGTGGTCTTGTGGGAGGGTGGAGGGAGGCCCAGAAAGCTCCTGCCAACAAGGAGCGGGTGGCACAAGTAGGCAGGGGATTGGGTGTGGGGTGCTGTTGTGTGAGGCGGCTGTATCTTCAGAGTTGCTGAGCTGCACATGGTCATTGTGTGCTGGATGCTGGACAGGCTCTGCTGAGGGTGTCCGGGTGTGCAGTCCCCTCTTCTCCTGCTCTTCCTGAGGGGTGGGCGTGTTCACTTGAGGGAGCTGCTGTGGACAGAGGGGACTGCAGGGCTGTGCCTGTCGCTCCCCATGGGGCTCCCATGTGTGTAATGGAGGTCTTTGTGCAACGGAGGTTGTATATGCTCAGGGCCTACAGCTCTTTGGGTGCAGTGCAGGCAGAAGGAAGAAAGCCTATCTGGGGAGTTTGTGCCTGCCTTGCAGAGGACCGCAGCCCAGTGCACCGTGAACCCGAGTCTTAAGCACCTTGTGTTTCTGGGGTAAGGCTGCTGGCCACAGACATGGGCAGCCAGGGTGGTTTCTATGGCTGGCGTGGGCTTGCAGACTCCCCTTCCTCCAAGGACTTTCTCATGGAAACATGCCCTTCAAGTTTCTGCTGTGAGTGAAGGGTCCATGGGACTGCTATTCTCCCTTGTGAGTGCTGAGCTTGGCTCCCAGTCCCTACCATGTGCTCTCAGGGCACCCCCAAGCAAGCTGCCCTCCTATCTGCAGGACCCTGGCCTCAGCTCCCTTCGCTATCCCCCATCCCCTGCCTCCTGGTTGTCCCCGTGTGCCCCTAGCTTGGCTCCCCTGCTCCCCACCCCAAGAAGCCAGATGCCCACCCCCTGCTGCCAGTCATTCCGAATGGGCAGCTGCAAAGATGTGCCTCTGGCCCAGAAGCTGGAGATGCCCTGGCTGATGGCCCCTGTGCTATCCAGGCCGGGAAGGCACCTCTGCCAAAGCTTACATCTCAGCTGTGGGCAGGCCATGTGGACTGGTTATTCATGGAACTCTGCTTCAAGTGAAGGGCCTCCAGCGAGTCTGTGGCTGGCTGGGGTGTGCTGGAGCCAGGGCCAGGCTGTCTGCTGGTCCTCCACCAGGCTCCATGTCAGGCTTCTCCTCAACCACCACCTGGACCATGCCATGATGTTGTCCACCACCAGCACCTTCTCCTCCCCCAAGAGTGCCTTCGAACTCTGCGCCCTGGCTGCCCTCTCCTGCAGAGCCTCCAATTTGAATGGGGTGCCTCCTTTGGAGGTCCCACTGACCATGACCTGCACTGTCCACTCACTGTCCACTCCAGGTCCAGATAAGTATATCCTTATAGTATACTTAAAAAAACCCTTAAAAGCATTCCCATTTCTCCGCATCCTCTCCAACATCTGTTGTTTTCTGACTTTTTAATGATTGCCATTCTAACTGACATGAGATGGTATCTCTTTGTGGTTGCAAGGTCATGGATGAAGCTGAAAACCATCATACTAAGCACACTATCACAAGGACAGAAAACCAAGCACCGCATGTTCTCACTCATAAGTAGGAGTTGAACAATAAGAACACAGGGACACAGGGTGGGGAACACCACACATGGGGCGGTCGGTGGGATGCGGGGCTGGGGAGGGATAGCATCGGGAGAAATGCCTAATGTAAATGATAAGTTGATGTGTGCAGCAAACCAACATGGCACATGTACCCCTATGTAACAAACCTGTACATTGTGAATATGTACCCTAGAACTTAAAGTATAATTTAAAAAAAAGAAAAAAAACTGAAAAGGAAAAATAGCTCTACAAACCAAAATACCAAATAGAAAATTAGTTGTGGCCTAGAATCTAACTTGCATTAAGATATCACAAACATTCAGCAGATAGTTTCTAAATGCCACAGTAAGCCTGGCAGTCTGCAAGAAGCTCAGAAAAACATGGTCCTTCTGAGAGTGCAGTTGTTACAGGCACAGAGATAAATGAGGAATAATAAGTGTGATAACTGCTGTAATAGGCAAATACAGGAAATAGAAACCACATTTTCCTCATTTATGAAACACAAGTTTAAAAACCCTTTTGAAGTTCAAATGAGAATATTTGCTGTTACTGTATAAACTGTTAAGTAGCTATACAAATGTTTTTTTTTTTTTTTTCTCACAGTGATTTATATCGTGTGTATTACATGGTTAGTGTAGCATTCTCATAAAGGAAACCTTGAAATGTGTCCGCTGCTCAGTTTTTGTTTTTCAACTGTTTCAGTCATTGTTATTTATCATATTTTCCCAGGGGATTTTGAATTTTAAAGAAAATATGTAAAAACTGAAAAGAGAAGGACAATGAAATTGCAAGAGTACAGTCATAATAATTTCCTTGATTAATTCAATTGTTTATAGAGCAAGATTAGATTATATTTCTCCCAAAAGATTCTTGGAGAAATTCTAAGATGATGCACTCATTGTTAGAAATTGCCAAATTGTTGCTTAAGTTAGACTTAACACTTTTTAAGCCTGAAGATACAGTAATAGTTATGTATTTAAACAGGGAAAATAGGATTTTTAGTGCTACTTTCTCTCACCTGGAATAATTATAACTTTTAAATTGGTCTTTATGTCAATTTAAATTTTTCATTATTCTACCTCTTGTTTTGGATAAGCCATGTATTTTTAAATTTATTTTCATCCTTTTTGTACTTCTCTGAGAAACTGCAGACTTAAATTCATATCACAAGTATGTTTCAGTTTTACTTGTCTCTTCCTAAGGGTTCCCAAAAATAAAGAATTCCACTTATGCTTGTATCTTTCAGCAACCTTATTTCAGAAAACGGTGCATATTACTGCAGAAATCACATGGACAGGTCCAAAGCGGGGAGGAGGAGGATGAGGAGGAAGAGGAGGAGGAGGAGGTGAAGAAGAAGAAGAAGAGGAAGAAGAAGTAGAAGAAGAAGGAGGAGGAGGAGGAAGAGGAGGAGGAGGAAGTGGCAAGCTTTTAAGTCTATACATTAGTATCACTGTGTCAGAAACTCAGTAGTCACAGTGAAATAAAAACAACGATCACAGTCAATTCCATCTCATACCTAGACTGAAATATGAAACTTCTAAAGAAAAGGAAGTTAAGAACTTTGGGCATGTCAAAATGTTCCTATACAGATAAAATTATTGGTGACTTTTTCTCACTAGAAAACAAAATTCCATGCTTTGTATATGTGTAAATAAAAATATTTTTATTTCCATCAGTTATGATGTGCAAGCAAGTAACAAAGTGAAAGTACACTAATAAAATGATATAAGGAAATTTCTCTGTGCCAAAAAAATTCCATTGAGGCCATTAATTTTACAAAAACCATAGAGAATGCATTGTGAAACTACACTATACAATACTTTTTAGTATTTTACTTACATTTTAAATAATCAACAAAGGAAAGGAAATTCTTAATCATTATTTATTACCAATAACATTATTCTACTTGAATAATCCTTTTGAGATTAAGTATTTTAAATAAAACTTTAAAAACAAATTGTATTGACTGATACCAGCTTTCAATGAAATAGCACTTCTGTATTTGTAGTCATGTGAAGTATAAATTTCTTCTCACAGTGGATCTTTTATAACACCAGTTTTATCGATTTCTCTGATACAAACCCTGTGATAGCTCATGGCTTTACTGTAACCATACATTACATGACTCCAGAGAGTAGCCTTCAAATAGATGGAAAAATTATATTTGTGACAAAATTCTAAGAAAGGGAATGGTAAAATGGGAGAATAATTTCTAAATTTCTAACTGTTCATCAGTGGATTTGGATATATTTAGATACAGACAAATATTAGCACACTGCAAGTTTGCACATGTGTATATAAATTTATATGAGATACCCATAATGTATGGGTTGTGTAATCTTTTAATCCTCAATTTTACATGTGGGAAATTTGGTAAGAGTTTATCTTTATCAAATAATCAATTTGAAGTACTATACTCAATTTGATGTAAAACCAACAAAATCTCTGTCAACATTCACTTTAATTGATCCAATAATGTTAACTGATGATAACTTCATTCTCTTTGTCCCCTCTTGGCAGCCTGAAAGTTGATTCTCACTCTAATTCATCACTCAAGGTGCCATCCACAAGACACTTACTTTGCTGTGGATTGTGACTTCTCACGCCAACACTTTTTTCCTGTAACAGTCCTACCTTTGTATATTTAAAGAATTTATACATGGCTAAAAAAAAAAAAAAAAAAGTGCTGTGAAATGTCAGGCCATGCTGTGAAATTTTCCATTGTTTCTATATCTCCGTTTGAGCTTTCATGTTATAGAGAACAAGAAAAACAATTCAGTATGTTTCTTAGGATCCAGTCCAATGCACCCTTTCTTATTAATACCAAACCGTCTATTCAAGGCACTGACATCTAAAGACAGCTAGATATATCAAAATCTCTTCTCATAAAAAACCTTTATATTAATCACTGTTGCCTAGATCTGGACTCTGACTGTGAAATCCTCCAGTGGAAATTGCTGTAATGGCTCACACTATGGGAATGACTATTTTTCCGCATAATTATTGTTGTCAACTTAGTGAAGAATATCACATTAGATGGTAGCTCTTAGATACATAAACCCTAGTGATTAATTTTTAATGTCCAGCATTTATGATATTGCACAAGTAAAAATCTTTGATAAATGATTAGCTGAGCAATGACTTAAATAACAGCAGTTCAAACATTAATTTACTTACTAGAAGTGCCATACATCATTAACTCCTGGTGAAAACAAAGTTGGGAAATTTCAAGTGCTGAATTGTTTACTAAATTATGTATTTCATGGTATTTTATAAAAACTATCCTTGCCGTGTATGATGCCTCACCTGCAAGGATGAAACTTTAGCATATATATATATATATATATATATATATATATATATATATAATGTCTTTGGTTCTTAATATCTCTCTACATTTGCCTTCAAAACCTCAACACAAAAACACCCATGTACTTGACATGTACTTGACTTTCAGCTGACTTGACTACCAGTTATTAGGGTTTAAGTAAACAAAGATTTCAAAATTTGTTGACCAAATATGAGAAATCACACTCTCACCATAAGAAATAATTCTTCTTAAGTGCCACTGCAAATGCAAAATTGAAAGAAGAAATGAAGTCTAACATATTCCAATATTCTAAAATCTAAAATTTCCTCTTTGAGATCTGGTGGTTCATGCCTGGAATCACAGCTCTTTGGGAGGCTGAGAAGGGAGAATTGCTTCAAACCCAGAGTTGGAGACTAGCACAGGCAACATAGCAAGACCAATCTCTACAAAGGTAACTAATTAATTAATTAATTAAATTGGGCATGATGGCACACACCTGTTTTTCTATTTACTCCGGAGTTCAAAGTTCCAGTGAGCTGTGATTGCACACTGCATTTCAGCCTGGGCCATGGGGCAAGACTTTGTTTCTACAAAATAATTCAATATAACAAAACAAAGTCAAACAAAATAAAAACACTTTCAGGTGTTCTTTGGAAGTTTGTATAATTGTTCCAAAGCATAGACGTTGTTTAAAGTTGAGCAGTTCATGAGGAATGGGCAGTGAACATTGTTTGTATTGTTTTCCAAAAATTAGGATAATTATATTAGAATATTATATGTTAATATCTAATAACCTTTGGTACAATAAGTATTGACAAATGACAAGCTATTGTGTTTATAGATATTTCCTTCAAAATAGTCATAGTTTAATTGGAGAATAAAGAGAACACAGATAATTGCAATGTACTCTGACAAGTGTTAAAATAGACACAATTTAGTAACTTGGAGAGGAATGAAGTTCTTAACGGGGTTTGCAGCGGTTTGGGGAACATTCTTAGGGCAGGAACAATTGACTGGATCAGTAAGGATTCGAATTTGTATGAAGAATGTTTGGGAGAAAAACATTGTAGAAAAAAAGAAACATTCTTTTTGTCAATGAAAGAAGTACTAACAATGCATATGATGCCATCTGACCAATTCTTAGACCATGCTAGCTCACTAAATATTTCTTGAATGAATCCATGAAAGGAAGCTATTGGGAAAACGATTCTGGAAGGGATTTTCAAAATCCTATAAAGGAAAGTTAAATACCCTGGACTTTACAATTTTGCCTGCTTTTCTTTATGTTCTTATTATGTCTACTACCTCATAAGCTCTGTTTTATTTTTTGGTCTTTTCACAAATATCATGCATGAATTGTTCCTGATATTACTTCTCTCTTAATCTCTTCATACTATATTTGTCTCTGATACTCCTTTGTTTGAGGTCCTGGGTTTGTATGCCCACAGATAACATCACTCACCTCTCCCTGGCACTATTCTGTTATAGAGAGGCCTGGCCCCTGAGAAGCACGGTTCCTAGGCTCACATAAAATTGACTTTCTATTTTAGTTCAGTTAATGGGTGACACTGCAGAGATTAGAGAACAAGATGAGAGAAGCCAGTTTGTTTCCCTTTCCTTCTCAGTAAGAGATATGTTTCCACGGTGATTCCACGGCCTACAGGACATGCTCTCTGTGTTTCCATCTTCTATGCAGTGATCCTAATCCTAGACTGGTTCTTCTAATGCCGTCTTCTCCAATTGTCTTCCCTAAAGGATTTGGGTACTACTTTTGGAGTTTTAAATTTAAAAACTATTGATATGGAAGGGGGGCAGGGAAGTGTCTGGTAGAGGAGGGTGTGGTTCTTGGCTAGGAATCCACCCTCAGGACTATGCTCACTGACCTAGGATAAACTAAATTAACACCATGTAACATATGCCCAATGGGGATTCAGGAGCTGTAAAAATTCACCCCTGGATGCTGCCTGGGGTCGGAGACCCAAAACCTGTCCTCATTTCTTGCCCAGTAATGGGGGATAAGGAACATTTTCCTGTTTCAATATGAATCTGTTTCCAGTGCAGTATGTTTTCTGCAATACTGCAGTGTTACTTCATTGTATATATTTAACTAAATAAGTTACAAAGTGTAACTAATATGAGAAGAAAATAAATGGTGGAGAATAAGGAAGAAAAATGAAACATTGTGTTTAACAATGAATGTAAACAATTATAAGTATGATTAATCAATATGTCAGACCAGCCAGGCAGGTGCTTAACGTCATGAGGGGGCACTACTTCATCATCTTGGGATTTCATTCTGGGACAGAGAGTGTGAGCAGCAATAAGGTCCGATAGGGAAAAGGATACAATCTGGTGAGGTGTGGATTGTGTCCCACACCTGCACCTGAAAAAAAGGTGAAGACAGATGACACAGAAGTTGCTTCCACCTGCATCCCCACATTCCGTTGATTGCACAAGCAGCCCACACCACGGCCCCGTGTTCAAGTGGGAATTCTCCAACCTGCCATTAACATATGGAGTGCAAACTGGGGCTTTGCACTTTGAGGGTTTTCATACCCAGGGCCAAATGGGAGTGGGATGGATTGATGTGGGTGGGATGTGGCCTCCACACTTGCCTCTTCATTTTCTGACTTTGTGTTCCTCATCGAATTAGGGTTTCCTTGGTCTGGTTCACCATCTTCCACACAAAACATTTCCCGGTTCAAGAAGGATGACCCTCGTGGGAATTCATTGCATGAGTGTTTCCTTCTTAACACTCATGTTTTAGATGGCTGGACAGCTTCGATAGTTTTAAAATGTAAATTCCCACACAGCACCAACAGGGAAACTACTGATCTCCCACTTCTATTGTAGGGTGGCATGATTCCTTTAGGATGAGAAGTAGGCAACAGTGTCTAACTGTTGCTTGGTTATCTAGGCTCTGTTTCATTTCATGTGCACATCCTTTCTCATTGTTGCAGGGCTCCTTTGTTGGGCTGTTGCTGGATAGGACTGCCTCTTGCCACAGATCTTTTGGCTTCCAGTGATTTCAGAGAGGAAACGAGACTTCAGATAGACTGGCTGAACTCCAGGTTGTGGGTCCTGGTTGCGTTTTGGGGGCTGAGGATGTTTGCACTTTGCAGAAGGATTTTTGGTGCTCTGACAAGAATCATTGAACATTGCTTGGACTCCAGCACAAGGCAGCCCATTCTCATAGGTGAGCATTGATTTTTCTTTGCTTTCCTGGGGTGTCCACATTGCCCATCAATAGCATTACTGGACACCTTTTTCAGGCTTGCCATCACCACAGACGGCCTCTTAGACACTGTCACAAGCTCATCTGCCCACAAGCGAGGCCAGATCAAGGTGAGAGAACACTGCTCAACCTTGCATTTGCCTATGTCGTGGTTCCTGCCTTTCCCAGATAGGCCCTGTGAGGCCAAGGATGAAGGGAGGCAGTGAGGTAAAGTGACGAGCCATTTTTATTCTCTGAGGTCTCAGGTGTGATTCCATCACGTAAAGAACCCTCAACTACTCACCAGACTCTATTCCAATCCCCGTCGGACCTGATTCTTGCACACAGACTCTTTCAGGAATGGAGACAGAAGAGCCATCTCCAGCCACCACCTCACAGTCTTGAAATACCTCCTTCTCCACGGAGACCTGACCAGCGAGATGACCCAGAGGGTCAATAAGGTCAAGACTTTTAGGGTCCCACAGTAGGTTATTGCAGACAGCCTTTTTCTCAATACCAGTCTAGCTCTGCCTGTACCACTTTTGTCTGCTTAGGCAGGCTGACAGTTTTGACAGACAGGCACCCAAGCCTGCCTCATGAATGCGCCTGTGATAGCCTCAAAGCACCAGACCTGAGCAGGGAGCTATTGCTAGCTTCACAGTGAATGCCACCATTGCCTAGTGACAAGTCCTTGTGGCTTGACGGAGAAGGAGAACTCCCTAGAGGTGTGTTGGTGGTGGAATCTTGCCTGTCTTGTCTCAGAGATCCACAGGACAGTCCCATGAATCTAGGAGTGGGTAGATGTGAGTCAGCCTGAAGAAACATCAAGCAGAGCCCCAGGAATGAACTTCAAAATCCCTAAGGATCCATAAGGATCTACAGGATGCCTCAGGCCTAATTAGACATTGTAAGGGTAAGTATTTTTGAAACTTATCCCACAGTGATTACTAGATACAGCCTGCCTGTGTACCCTGGGGTTGCTCTCTCCTAGGTGTGGCTTCCTGAAGAACCACTCAGCCTCAGAAGCTGCTGGGCTGTGTTTCTGTTGGAGTGTTGCTAGTGTTGGATGTCTGCTTGCATGTGTGGCTTTGTGTATTTGTGGGTGTATGTGTGGGTGTGCATGTCTGTAAGTGGAGTCTGCTTATAGTAGTGTGGCTAACACATTGCAGAGCTTCTTTTTTTTTTTTTTTAGTAACTCAACATTCTGGTCACCTGTGTGTCTGTGGCTCTGCTTGGACTGTGGGTCTCTGTGTTCTTTATTTTTCCGTGGATCATGAATCCGCAGTGAATTGGGAGTCTGGCTGAGACCCACCAGAGTCCAAATTACCTCCCCCTGCAAAAAAGAAAAAAAAAGAAAAAAAAAAGTTACTCTTCTGGAAAGAAGAGGGGCACGTCATACCCAGGAAGTGTGACATCTCCCAGTGTTTCATTGTCCCGTGGCCAACCCAGGGAGGGACACTAGCAGTCTTGTCCACAGGACCCCTTGAATTTACCTCCAATTCGGTTCCCAGCCAAGCACGTGCTTAATGTCATTAGGGGACACTCCTCCATTGTCTTGGGATTTCATTCTGAAACAGAGAGTGTGAGCAGCCATAAGTTCACATAGGGGTGAGCATACAATCTGGTGAGGGGTGGATGGGGTCCTGCAAATTCACCTGCAAAAAAGGTGAAGACAGAGAGTGCTTCCAAATGCATCCCTGCATTCCCTTAATTGCGCCAGCAGTCTGCACCATGGCCCTGTGTTCACCTGGGACTACTCCAACGTGCAGGGAACATTTGGTGTGCAAACTGGGGCCTTCCTGGCAAACTCCTGATTT
This sequence comes from Pan paniscus, assembly GCF_029289425.2. NCBI lineage: Eukaryota > Metazoa > Chordata > Mammalia > Primates > Hominidae > Pan > Pan paniscus. The sequence goes on along the minus strand of NC_073273.2, from coordinate 32,242,658 downwards.
GAGGGCTTTGATTCCCGTAGCCAAATGGGAGTGGGATGTATTGATGCTGGGTGGGATGTGGCCTCCATACTGGCCTCTTCCTTTCCTGTCTTCCATGTTCCCTGTTGGCCTAGGGTTTCCTTGGTCTGGCTAAGATCTTACACACTAAATGTTTCCCCATTCATGGAGAATGACCCTCATTGGAATTCTTTGCATGTTTCCTTCTAAACACTGTCACATTTTAATGACTGGGCTCCTTTGATACATTTAAAACCATAAATCAGCATTACAGATACCATAAAGGAAACTCTTTTTCTCCCACTTCTGTTGGAGGGCTGCATGATTCCTGTAGGATGAGAAGCAGGCAGGCATGCCTGGCTTTTGTTTGGTAATCTAAGCTGTGTTTCATTGTGTCTGCATGTCCTTTCTCATTGTGGAGGAAGTATTTCATTGGACTGTGGCTGGATGCAACTGCCTCTCTCCACAGATCTCTTGGCTGCCAGGGATTTCAGGGAGCAAAAGGGAAGTCGGTTAGGCTGGCTGCACTCCAGGGTGTGGGTCCTGGTCTCTTTGTGGGGACTGAATTTGTTTGCACTTTGCAAGAGGCTTTGGGTCCTCTGACAGGAATCTTTGATCACTGCTTGGACTCCAGCACAAGTCAGCTCCTTCTGTCAGGTGAGTTTTGATTTCTTTGCTGTCATGGTGGGTCCACACTGACTTTCAACAACACTACTGGACACCATTTTCAGGCTTGCAACGGCAAGAAATGGTCTCTGAGACACTGTTTCAACCTCATCTGCACCTGTGAGTGCCCACTTTGAGGTGTGAGAACACTGCTCCACCTTGGACTTTCCTTTGCCATGGTCCCTGCCTTTCCCAGAGAGCCCTTGCAAGGTTCAGAGTGAAGGGAGGATATGAGGTAAAGGGCGTGGCCAACTTTCGCTGACAATGCCTCTGTGGTCTCAGGTATGATTCTGTCAGCCAAAGACCCCTGAACAACTCACCAGACTGTATTCCAAACCCCATAGGAACCAATCCTTGCACACAGCCTCTTTTGGGAATGGAGTCAGAAGAGCAGCATCCAGCGATCACCTCACAGTCTTGAAACTCCTCCAGCTGGACCAGGCCACAAAAATGGCCCGACGGAGCCCTAAGGTTGAGACTTACAGGGTCCCGCAGTGCGTTATCGCAGAAAGCCTTTCTCCAGATACCAGGCTGGCTCTGCCTGTAGCATTTTCCTCTGCTTAGGAAGGCTCACAGATCTGATATTTGGGCGCCTGTGCCTGCCTTGCGAATGCACGTGCGCTCTTCTCAGGCTACCAGGCCTAAGCTGTCAGCTCTGTCTGGCATCACAATGAATGCCACCATTGCATAGCAGCAAGTCCCTGTGGCTTGGTGGAGAAGGAGACCTCCATGGAGGTGCATAGGTGGTGGATTCTGGCTGTTTTCTCTGTGGGATCACAGGATAGTCCCATGATCCTAGGAGAGGGCAGACGTGAGCCAACCTGAAGAAAAGTCAAGCAAAGCCCCAGGAATAAACAGTGAAATTTCTAAGGATCCAAGTGTATCTGCAGGATGCGTCAGGCCTGCCTAGACGTTGTAGGAGTGAGTCCTTTAGAAACTTGCTCCAATGTGATTTCGAGGAACAGACCACCTGTGTACCCCGTGGTTGCTCTCTCTGTGGTGGGGCTTTCTGCAGAACCATGCAGCCTCAGAAGCTGTGTGGCTGTGTGATTCTGTGGGATTGTTGTGAGTGTCGGATGTCTGCTTGGTCCACCAAAATGCTTCAGCACCTGTATATTACGTGAACTACTATAGATCTGTCTTGCAGGAAGACCTAGGAAGGGAGGATGAGAGTGAGAACTCCCACTAATAAGTGAGATTCTCAAAGCGGGGAATAAGGAGGGAGATCACCTCTCTTATTGTCCATACCTTAAAAAGAAGAAAAAGGAATCAAAAACTAAAGAAAGGCAGAGATGAATTCAATTGCCAGGCAGAACATGCACGGCACTCCAGGACTGGCAGTTAAAAATCAACCCCTCACCTAACCGCTTGTGTTATCTATAGATTCCAGACACTGTATGAGGAAACATCATGAAACCGTCTGTTTTGTTCTCTTCTATCCTGATTACCCATACATGCAGCCCCAGCCACATACCCCATGCTTGCTCAATCAATGACGACCCCTTCCCAGGGACCCTCTTAGAGTTGTAAGCCTTTAAAAATGGCAGAAATCTCTCTCTGGGGAAATTGGTTTTTGAGACAGTCAGCTGATGCTCCCAGCCGAATAAAGTCACTTCTTTCTTTAAGCCAGTGTCTGAAGGGTTTTGTCCATGGCTTGTGCTGCTACAATGGGAGTACTCCAATGTACAAGGAACATTTGGAGACTTGGATTGCCAATTGGGGCCATCCTGGCAAACCCCCATATGAGAGCTTTCATACCAGAAGCCAAATGGGAGTGAGAGAGATTGATACGATATAGGATGTAACCTCCACACTTGCCTCTTCCTATTCTGACTTACCTGTTCCTCATCAGCCTAGGGTTTCCTGGGTCTGGCTCAATGTCTTCCTTACTAAACACTTCCCTCTTCATGGAAGGTGACTCTCAAAGAATCCATTGCATGAGTGTTTCCTTCTAAACAGTGTCATGTTTTAATGACTGGGCATCTGTGATAATTTTAAAACCATAAGTTCCTGCTACAGCCACCAACAAGGAGACCCTTGCTCTCCAGCTTTTACAAGAGGGCTGCATGATTCCTGTAGGTGGAGAAGTAGGCAGCCATTTCTGGCTTTTGCCTGGTAATCTAGACTCTGTTTCATTCCATCTCCATGTCCTTCCTCATTGTGGAAAGCGTCTTTCACTGGGCTTTTGCTGAGTTGGGCTGCCTCTCACCACAGATTTATTGGTCTCCAGGGATTTCAGGAAGGACAAGGGACTTTGTGTAGGCTGGCTGCAACCCAGGTTGTGGGTATTGGTCTCCTTATGGGGGCTGAGGTTGTTTGCACTTTGCAGGAGGCTTTTGGGTTCTCTGACAGAAATCATTGAACATTGCTAGGACTCCAGAACAAGGCAGCTTGTTTCACTCCTTTCTCTGTGGGAAAGAGAGTTTCTGGGATGCCAGATGAGTTCTTCTCCCCTGTGTGAGACACCCATGGGAGCCATGGGTGGCCTCTGAGGAGAAAAGTCTCCTTATTGCCTTCATGTCTTTATGCTCAAGAGCATAACAGCTCAGCGGCATGCTACAGGTTGCTCAGGGAAATAACACTCCCTTGAAGCAGTGGTGTATAATCAAACATCTTGTCTTCTACTGAAACCCACTCCCACCCATTTCAGTCCTGAAAAGTTATTTTTATTATTTCTATTATAATTTTTTGAGATGGAGTCTCCCTCTGTCACCCAGGCTGGAGTGCAGTGGTGTGATCTTGGCTCACCACAAGCTCCACTTCCCATGTTCACACCATTCTCCTGCCTCAGCATTCCGAGTAGCTGGGACTACAGGCACCCACCGCTGCACCTTGCTAATTGTTTGTATTTTTAGCAGAGACAGGTTTTCACCGTGGTCTTGATCTCCTGATCTCATGATCTGCCCGCCTCTGCTTCCCAAAGTGCTGGGATTACAGGCATGAGCCACTGCTCCTGGCTGTTAAAAATCTTACATAGTTTAGACACATGCCTTTGCAAGAGGAAATTCACAGAAACCACCACTGCTATACATCTTATTGAACGACTTACGAGTTCTGCTTCACTGATTAATCATTTTCCTCATCCCTTCCTACCCCTCCCATCTGACCTAAGAACAAAGAGCTTGTAAACCAATAAATTGGGTGGAGGTTGAGAGCTCGGGTCCGTGAGCAAGCCTCCAATTCTCTGGTCCCCTGGACCTGCTTTTTAAACTCTCAATCTTCCTCTTTCTAATTCCATGGTCTCCGCTGGACACGGGGTACCTGCCCAGTGGTGTGGGGCTTGTTTCCTCAACATCTGGTGCCCAACACGGTGCTCCCTATATCTCTACAAATCATCCAGTGAGGGAACACCAGAGCATAGAAAGTGCAGGATGACTGACAAAGGATGTCCGAGTACCTTTTCCCTTCACACTCTACAGGTAAGTGGGGCACTCAGAGAATTCCAGGGCAACCTCAGGAAAATATGGGTCAGGCTGGAAACAAGTTTGTTAATTACTTAAGCCTGGTGCAGCAGTTATTGAGCCATAGAGGAGTAATTATGAGTACCAAAAATCTCATATCTTTTTTCCATCTCATAGAAAAGTATTCTCCTTGGTTCCTGGAATACAGAACCATGAATGTAAAAGACTGGGACAAGATCGGACCAGACTTAAAAGGAGCACAACAAGAGGGCCACGATACTCCCTTCTCCACTTGGTCTGTGTGGTCAGCAATTAAAACAGCACTGGAGCCCTTCCACACTGAGAAGGAGGAGGAGAAGTTTCAGGGTGACATAAAAAAGTTTAATAATCAGGAGTCTGATAATCAGCACAGTCAACCATCACAGTCTAGTTTAAAAAAGGGGGAGAAATGGGAAGGTGTGTAGGCTAACCTCCAAAAACGTATGAAAGAAACAGTTCCCCCTACTGCCCCTTTAGAAGAAGGTGCAGAACAGCCACCTCCACCTCAGCCTTATGAATTTTTGGAAAGGGAGACTGAGACACGGCTTGCCACTCCCATTGTTTCACGGCCTACCATTGACTATGGTAAAGGGAAGCTTCAACAGCCCAACAGCCAATTACGGTGAGGGAATGATCTAGGCTTGTCCACCTGTTAATTATGGGAGAGAAATGCTGTGAGCCAGTCCAAATACAAATTATGGTGCAGGGGCAATTCAGGCATCCATTTGACAGGCACAAGAAATGGGGGATTTGGATGCTTGGCAGTTTCTGGTAATTATTTCTCCAGCTGAGGAGCCCAGAGAACATGCTCGGGCCTGCTGGGAGCCATTTCCTTTTAAAATATTAAAAAGACTTTAAGCAAGCAATTGGACAATATGGGCCAAATTTTTCTTAGGTTCATTCTTCATTATAATTTGTGGCTTATAACAGGCCCTTAATACCTGTGGATTGGGAGTCATTAGCTCCATCCACCCTGTCTCCCTCTCAATTTCTCCAATTTAAAACCTGGTGGACAGATGAAGCAACAAGTCAGGCAGGGAGAAATGCTCAGGCCCAACCTCCTATTAATATCACATCTGATCAATTGCTTGGAATTGGACAGGCATGGGGTACTGTAAATCAACAGATGGTAATGGGTGATGAGTCTGTTGATCAGCTCAGAACTATACGCTGAAGATACCAGGAAAAAAATTCATGACCCTGTTACTATTTATCCTTCTTTTAACTCAGTTTGACAGGGTCCAAGGGAGATTTATCCAGATTTTATCACCCCATTTGCAAGAAGCTGCTCAAAAGACTATTTCAAATTCTTGTGCCAGGAAAGTGATCATTCAGCTGCTTGCTTATGAAACTGTGAATAGAGAATGTCAGGCAGAAATTAGATCTATTAAGGTAAAGGCAGATCTAAATGAGGAAAAAACTGTAAGTGAATATATTACAGCCTGTGATGGCAGTGAGGAGCCCTCATATGAGGCCAGCCTCCTTTCTCAGGCAATGGCTGGACTAAGGGTAACAAAAAACACATGAGTGTTCCCTGGATCTTGATATAATTGGGGACAGATAGGACATGCAAAAAGAGAGTGTACAAAGAGCCAAAAAAGGCAAAACTCAGGACCAGGCCCTGATTCAAAACAGGGCATTCCCAATTCAGGGTGGGTCATCCCTGACCCCAAACAGAGGATTCCCAGCCCAGTCTATCCCTGCACAAATGCAGAGCAATTGTCCCCCTCCACAGATAAAAGTGGGGCAGTAAATACATGCTGTACAAAAGCTGTATTCCTCATTCCTGGGGAGACTCCCAGGAAGATCCCAACGGGAGTTTACGGCCCATTGCCAAAGGACATGGTGGGACTTATACTTGGAAGGTCCAGCTTAAAATTAAAGGGAATTCAAGTACATACTGGGGTAGTGGGCTCTGATTGCCAGGGAGAAATTCAAATTGTTATCTCCTCCACTGTTCCCTGGAGTGCTAATCCAGGTGACAGAATAGCTCATCTGTTGTTTTTACCATATGTTAAGATAGGAGAAAGCTCAGAAAAAAAGGAGGATGTAGAAGCACAAATTCAGCAGGCAAGGCTGCCTATTGGGTAAATCAAGTCTCTGACAATAGTCCTATTTGTAGGTCACTATTAAAGGAAAACAATTTGAGGCTCTGGTCGATACAGGAGCAGATGTGTCAATCATAGCGTTTATCAATGGCCCCAAAACTGGCCCAAACAAAAGGCCCCAGTGGGTCTTGTTGGGATTGAGGATTTGGTTGTATCTCACCAGAAGAGAATCAACTTCTTGTCTGGGTACCCACAAGACATCTTAAGCTGTGCCAGGAGCCAGAATTCGAGGAAGAGGAAAAGACCTCAGAAAGTCCCTACACCCCCAGTTCATCAGATGGCTCAGATGAACATCTCTGTTGAGCAGATGGAAACCAGTAAAACTTACCAAGCAACTCCACCGACCTGGGGGCAGATGAAGAGACTAGCTCACACTGAAGAAGAGAACCTGCGGTCTCAGCACAAGCTGCTGACCACCAGTAATCTAATGGTAGCTATGATGGTGGTAATCTCCTTGGTGGTGAGTCTCCCTGCAGTGGGGCAGATCAAAATTACACTTATTGGACCTACATTGCATTCCCACCACTGATTAGGCCTGTTACAAGTTTAGATGCCCCAGTGGAGGTTATGTTAATGATAGTGTCTGGATGCCTGGACCAATAGATAACCAAGGTCCTACTCATCCAGAGGAGGAAGGAATGTTAATGAATGTTTCCATTGGTTATCACTTTCCTCCCATCTGCCTGGGGCCAGCAGCAGGATGTTTAAATTATGATAAACAACATTGGATGGTTTATGTCCCTGAACATAATGGATGAAAGACCTCTATTCATGTAATCAGTGGAAGAACATTTCAGTCTTTGGACACTATTAAATACCTTGAGCATGGCTATGTTATGACACATCATCAGATTAATAAACTTAAACCTAATAAGAAGTCCTGCACCAGGCAGGCCACTAAATGGTCTGAAAATCTAGAGGTGCTAACCTGGGAAGATTGTATTGCAAACAGCGCTGCAGCATTGCAAAATAATTCCATTGGAATCGTCACTGATTGGGCCCCTAGGGGTCACTTTGCCGTAAATTGTACCGGACACAGCAAAGATTTTGGAGAGGCTCCTTTGCAAACGACTTCCCAGATAATGCACTAAAATTATATAGAAGAATTGAAACAAATTGCCCTATTAAGTGGGAGGAGAATGGTATGGCTCCTCCAAAGCCAAAAATGATTGATCCAATTATAAGTCCAGAACATCCAGAATTGTGGAAATTAATGTTGGCTCAAACCCCAGTTGGGATTTGGAAAGGAGAATATAAAACAGAGACTCATAGTGAAAAACTTTGATTTGTTGTAGCCATGATCTCTAATCAGACAGTCCCATTGCAGAGTTGTGTTAAACCTCCTTTTATGTTAGCAGCAGGAAAAGTTAATATCCTACTTGACTCTCAAACCATATCATGCCTCAGCTGTCATATTTTTACCTGCATTAATTCTACCTTTAATAAAGATAACAGCACTTTACTGGTTAGGGCCTGAGAAGGAGTTTGGATACCTGTTTCCCTCAATAGACCTTGGGACGCCTCTTCCTCCATATATGTTATCACTGCAGTACTAAAAGAAATACTTAATAGACCAAAGAGATTCATATTTACCTTAATAGCTGTCATCACGGGCCTTATAGCGGTCACAGCTATAGCTGCTGCTGCTGGTGTAGCTTTGCATTCTTCTATTCAAACTGTGAGCTCTGTGGATAGTTGACAGAAAAATTTTTCCAAGCTTTGGAATTCCCAAAGCCAAATAGATCAAAAATTGGCAAATCAAATTAATGATCTTCATCAAACAGTAATTTGAATGGGTGGTCAGATTATGAGCTTGGAGCAGAGAATTCAAATGCAAAGTGATTGGAATACTTCTGATTTTTGTTTCCTCCTAGCTCTTATAATACCACTGAACACCACTGGGAGTTGATTAGACATCGCCTACCAGGAGAAGATAATTTAACATTAGATACTGCTAAACTGAAAAAACAATTTTTTGCAGCATCTCAGGCTCGTCTCAGCTTGTTGCCTGGAGCTGATATTCTTGCTAGAGCCACTGATGGCCTTTTTAACAATAATCCTTTAAAGTGAATTAAAACCATAGGTGGATCATCAACTGCAAATATTATTTTGGTTTGTGTCTGTTTGTGCTTTTTTTTTTTTTTAGTCTACAGTTGCGGACAGCACCTTGGGAGAGAAGACAGACACCGTGAATGAGCTATGATAGCAATGGTGGTTATTAATTTTAAAAAAAATGGGGACAAAAAAGTGGGACATATGGAAAAGAGAGTTTCTGGGATGCCAGATGAGTTGGTCTCCCCTGTGTGAGACTCCCATGGGGAGCCATGGATGGTGTCTGAGGAGAAAAGTCTCCTTATTGCCTTCATGCCCTTATGCCTGGAGAGCATAACAGCTCAGCGGTATGCCACAGCTTGCTCAGGGAAATAACACTCCCTTGAAGCAGTGGAGTCTAATCAAATGTCTTGGCTTCTCCTGAAACCTACTCCCACCCATTTCAGTCCCGATAAGTTAAATACATTAAGTAGTTTAGACACACACCTTTGCTCAAGGAAATTCACAGAAACCGCCACTGCTATACATCCTATTGAATGACTCACGAGTTCTCCTTCACTGATTAATCCTTCCCCTCATCCCTTTCTACTCCTCCTATCTGCCCTATGAACAAAAAGCTTGTAAACCAATAAATTGGGTGGAGGCTGAGAGCTCCAGGCCATGAACAAGACTCCAATTCTCTGGTCCCCTGGACCTGCCTTTTAAACTCTCATTCTGTCTCTTTCTAATTCCTTTGTCTTCGGTGGACTCGGGGTACCTGCTGGGCAGTGTGGGGCTGGTTTCCCAACAATGCTGTCAAGTGATTTTTTTCTCTCTGGGTATAAGGAATTGCACAGACAGCCTCTGAGACACTGTCTCAACCTCATCGGCACCCATGAGAGGCCAGTTCAAAGTGTGAGAACATGTCTCCAAGGTGGACTTGCCTTTCTTGTGGTTCTTGCTTGTCTGAGAGAGCCCCTGTGAGGCCCAGGATGAAGGGAGGCCGTGAGATTAAGGGCCTGGCCATCTTTTGCTGACACCTGCCTCTGCGGTCTTAGATATGATTCTATCATCCAAAGAACACTGAACAACACAACAGACTATATCCTGATCCCCGTGGGATCTGGTCCTTGCACACACATTCTCTTTCAGGAATAGAGTCAGAAGAGCAGTTTCCAGCCACTACCTAACAGTATTGAAATGTGTACTCCTCCAGTGGGACGAGACCATGGAGGCTGCCCATGGGGCCCTAAGGTCGAGATGTTTAGGGTCTCACAGTGGGTTTTCACAGGTAGCCATTTTCCCGATATGACGCCAGCTTTGCCTGTGCATTTTCTTCTGCCTAGGCAGGCTGACATCTCTGACAGCTGGGTGCTTGAACCTGCCCCAAGAATGTGCATGTGCTAGTTTCAGGGCACCAGGCCTGACGGTGAGTTCTGGCTAGCCTTATAATGTCACTGTTGCCTAGCAACAAGTTCCTGCGGCTTGGCAGAGAAAGAGACCTGCTCGGAGGTGCATTGGCGGTGGACTCTCCCCTGTCTTTTCTGTGGGATCCACAGGATAGTCCCATGATCCTATGAGAGGGCAGATGTGAGCCAGCCTTGAAGAAATGTCAACCACGATCAGAGGGCTTATGGGAGTCAGCCTGAAGAAACATCAACCACAGCCCCACAAATAAACTGCAAAATCTCTAAGGATCCAAAAGGATCTGCAGAATTCCTCAGGCCAGCCTAGAGGTTGTATGGGTTTTGAAACTTACGCCAATGTGATTTCTAGGTACAGCCTGCCTGTGTTCCCTGGGGTTGCTGTCTCTCAGGTGGGGCCTCCTGCAGAACCATGCAACCTCGGGATCTGCCATGCTGTGTGTTTCCGTGGGTGTGTTGCGAGTGTTTGACGTCGAGTGTGTGTGGCATTGTGTGTGTGTGTGTGCCTGTAAGTGGGGTCTGCTTAAAGGAATGGGGCTAACACACTTCAGTGCTTCTTGTTTTTAGCCTCACTAACTTTTGGTGGCCTGTCTCTGCGGCTATGCTTGGGCTGCATGGCTCCGTGTTATTTTTCTGTAGATCCTGAATCCCCAGTGAATTTGGAGGTGGGCCAAGACCTGCCAGCATCCAAAATCACCTCCCCCTGCAGAAAAAAAAACCACTCTTCTAGAAGACGAGCACACCACACCAAAAACCAGGTATCTCTCAGTGTTTCCTTCATCTTGAGGACAACGCAGGGAGAGACACTAGCAGATCTGTCTGCAAGGCCACTTGGATTAACCTCGAATTTGGTTCCCAGCTGCGCACATGCTTCACATCATGAGGGGGGCACTTCTCCATCTTCTTGGGATTTTATCCTGGAACATAGAGTGTGAGCAGCAATAAGGTCACATGGGGTGAGGATACAATCTGCTGAATGGAGAATGGGTTCCAGCAACTTCACCTGCAAAAATAAATAAATAAATAAATAAAGACAGATGACACAAAAGGTGCTTCTAACTCCATCCCAACATTCCCTTAATTTCAAAAGCAGTCCACACTATGGCCCAGAATTCAGGTGGGAGTATTTCAACGTGCAAAGAATATTTGGAGGGCAAATTGGGGCCATTCTGGCAAACTCCCAATGTGAGAACTTTCATACCCAGAGCCAAATGGGAGTGGGATGGATTGGTGCTGGGTAGGATGTGGCCTCTACACTTGCCTCTTCTTTTTCTGACTTCCATGTTTCTCTCCAGCCTAGGGTTTCCTGTGTCTGGCTCAATGACTTCCACACTAAATGTTTCTCAGTTCATGAGAATGACCCTCATGGGAATCCATAGCATGAACGTTTTCTTCTAAAAATTCTCAATTGTTATTGACTGGGCAGCTCTGGTACTTTAACAACCATTAATTCCTGTTACAGCAAACAAGGAAACACCTATTCTCCCCCTTCTGTCGGAATGCTGCATGATTCCTGTAGGATGAGAAGCTGGCAGCTGTGTCTGGCTTTTGCCTGGTAAACTAGCCTCTGTTTCATTTCATCTGCATAGCCTTCTCATAGTGGAGGGGCTCTTGCATTGTTCTGTTGCTGGATAGGAATGCCTCTTCCCACCAATTATTTAGCTGCCAGAGATATCAGAGAGCAGAAGGGACTTTGCGTCATCTGGCTGCACTCCAGATTGTGGATTGTTGTATTGTTGTGGGAGCTGAAGTTGTTTGCACTTTGCAGGAGTCTTTGGGGTCCTCTGACAGGAATCATTGAACATTGCTTGGACTCTGGCAAAAGGCATCTCATTGTTTCAGGTGAGCTTTGATTTTTCTTTGCTTTCATGGAGAATTCACAGTGCTCCTCAACAGCACTACTGTACACTGTTTTTAGGCTTGCCGTCACCACAGACAGCCTCTGAGATGGTGTCACATCCTCATATGCACCCATGAGGGGTAAGTTCGAGGTATGAGAACAGTGTTGATCTTATACTTGCCTTGTCTTGCTTCCTGCCTTTCCCAGAGAGCCTATGCAAGGCCCTAGATGAAGGGAGGCAGAGAGGTCAAGAGCCTTGTCATCTTTTGCTGACACCCACCTCTGGGATCTCAGGTCTGCTGCTATCACCCAAAAAACCCCTCCAGAACACACCAGACTATATATCAATCCCTATGGGACCCAATTCTTTCACACAGCCTCCTTTGGGAACGGAATCAGAAGAGCAGTTTCCATGACCACTTCATGGTCTCGAAATGCCTCCTCCTCCAGTGGAACACAACCATGGAGATGGCTTGAATAACCCCCAAAGTTGAGATTTTAGGGTCCTGCAATGGGTTTCACAGGCAGCTTATTTCCTGATACCAGACCGACTCTGCCTCTGCCATTTTCCTCTGCTTAGGCAGGCTGACGGGTCTGAGAGCCAACGCCCAAGCCTGCCTCATTAATGTGCATGCACTAGTCTCAGGGCGCCAGGCCTGATTGTGAGCTCTGGCTAGCTTCACAATGAATGCCACCTTTGCCTAGCGACAAGTCCCTGCAGCTTGGCAGATAAAGAGACTTCCGTGGAGGTGTGTCAGCAGTGGACTCTCACCTGTCTTCTCTGTTGGATCCATGGGATAGTCCCATGATCCCAGGAGAGGGCAGACATGAGCCAGCCGGAAGTAACATCAAACAGAGCCCCAGGAATAAACTGTGAAATCCATGAGAATACAAAACAATCTGCAGAATTCCTCAAACCTGTTTAGACTTCGTAGGGTTGAGTCTTTTTGAAATTGCTCTACTGTGATATCCAGGTATACTGGCTGTGTTCCCCGAGGTTGCTCTTTCCCAAATGGGGCTTCCTGCAGAACCACACAGCCTCAGGAGCTGCCAGCCTGTGTGTTTCTGTGAAAGTATTGAGAGTGTTGGATGTCTGCGTGTGTGTGTGTGTCTGTGTGTGTGCATGTTAGAATATAAGTGGAGTATTCTTAAAGGAATGTGGCTAACACATTTTAGCACTTCTTTTTTTTGAGTCTCCCAACTTTTTGGTGGCCTGTCTGTACAGCACTGCTTGGGCTGTGAGGCTCCATGTTCTTTAGTTTTCTGTGGATCATAAATCCCCAGTGAATTGGGAGGCAGGCTGAGACCCACCAGTGTCAAACTCACCTCCCACTCCAAAAGAAAGCCACTCTTAGAAAAAAGGGGAGCACACCACATGAAAAAACAGTCATCTCTGAGTGTTTCATTGTCCTGCAGCCAATGCAGGGAGATACACTAGCAGTCCTGTCCATAGGGCCCTTGAATTTACCTCAAATTCAGGTCCCAGCCAAGCAGTTACTTCACATCATAAGGGGGCAATACTCCATCGTCTTGGGTTTTCATTTTGGGACATAGAGTGTGAGCAACAATAAGGTCAGACAGGGGTGAGGATACAATCTGGTGGGAACTGGATGAGATCCCACAACTTCAACTGCAAAAAAATAAAGACAGATGACACAGAAGGTACTTCCAACTCCATCCCAACATTCCCTTAATTGCACAAGCAGTCCACACCATGGCCCAGTGTTCAGATGAAAGTATTCCAATGTGCAAGAAATATTTGGGGTGCAAACCGGGGTCATCCTGGCAAACTCTCAATTTGCAGGCTTTCATACTGGGAGCAAAATGGGAATGAAATGGTTTGATAGTAGATGGGAAGTGGCCTCCACACTTGCCCCTTCTTTCTCTGACTTCCATGTTTCTTGTCAGTGTAGGGTTTCCTATGTCTGGCTCAATGACTTCCACAATACATGTTTCTCAGTTCACAGAGAATGACCCTAATGGGAACCCATTGCATGAGTGTTTCCTTCTAAACACTTTCACAATTTAATGACTGGGCAGCTTTGATACTTTTAAAACCATAAATTCCATCATAGCCACCAACAAGGAAACTCTTGTTTTTTTTTCACTTCTATTGGCATTCTGCATGATTCCTGTAGGGTGAGAAGCAGTCAGCCCTGTCTGGCTTTTGCCTGGTAGTCTAGCCTCTGATTTTTTTCATCTGCACAGTCATCTTATTGAGCAGGTATTCTTTCATTGGGCTGTGGCTGGATGGGACTGCCTCTCACCAAAGATTATTTTGCTTCCCAGGATTTCAAAGAGCAAAAGGGACTTTGAGGAGTCTGGCTGCACTCCAAGTTTCGACCTGTTGTCTCATGGTGGGGGCTGAAGTTGTTTGCAATTTGCAGGAGGCTTTTGGGTTCTCTGACAGGAAGCATTGAACATTGCTTAAACTCCAGCTCAGTGCAGCTCATTCTGTCCGGTGAGCATTGATTTTTCTTTGCTTTTATGGGCAATCCACAGTGTCCTTCAACAGCTCTACTGGACGTCATTTTCAGGCTTGCCATCATCAAAGATGACCTCTGAGACATGGTCTCTACCTCATCTTCACCCATAAGAGGTCAGTCCAAGGTGTGAGAATATGGTTCAAACTTTGACTTGCCTTTTTCATGGTTCCTGCCTTTCTCAGAGAGCCCCTGCTAGGCATAGGATGATGGAGGTAGTGAGGTCAAGAGCCCAGACATCTTTGCTAAAAAATGCCTCTGGGGTCTCAGGTATGATGCTGTGACCCAAAGAACCATCAACAACACACCAGACAGACTATATGCCAATCACCATGGGACCCGATTCTTGCAGACACACATTCTCTTTTGGGAATGGATTTCAAAGGGCAGTTTTCAGTGACCACCTCAGAGTCTTGAAACACCTCATCCTCCATCAGGACACGACCACAGAGATGGTCCAAATGAGCCCTGAGGTCGAGGCTTTTATTGTCCTGCCATGGGTCTTCACAGGCAGCCTTTTTCTTGATACCAGGCCAGCTCCGACTGTACCATTTTCCTCTGCTTAGGCAGGCTGAACGCTGTTACAGCAAGACACATAAGCCTGTCTCAGGAATCCACATAAGCTAGTCTCAGGGCACCAGTCCTGAGTGTGAACTCTGTCTAGAGTCACAGTGAATGTCACTGTTGCCTAGCGACAAGTCCCCGCGGCTTTGTGGAGAAGACTCCCAAGGAGGAGACCTCCATGGAGGTTCATCAGCTGAGGTCTCTCACCTGTCTACTCTGTGAGATCCACAGGATAGTCCCATAATCCTAGGATAGGGAGGACGTGAGCCAGCCTGAAGAAACATCAAGAAGAGCCCCAGGAATAAGCTGCCAAATCCCTAAGGATCAAAAAACATCTGCATGCTGTCTAGATGTTGGAAGGGTGTCTTTTTGGAACTTGTCTTATCTGTGATATTTAGGTACAGCCCATCTCTTTTCCTTGGAGTTACTTTGTCTCAGATGGGGCTTCCTGCATAATCCTTCAGCCTGAGGAGCTGACAGGCTATGTGTTTTTGTGGGAGTGTTGCAAATGTTGGATGTCTGCCTGTGTGTGTGTTATTGTGTGTTTGTGTATCTGTGTGTGTGTGTGTGCCATTAACTGGAGTCTGCTTAAAGGAATGTGGCTAAAGCACTTCAGTGTTGTTTTTTTTTCTTTTTTTTTTTTTTTTTTGAGTATATTAACCTTTCGGTGGCCTGTCTCTGTGGCTCTTTTGGGCTGTCGGGCTTGTGTTATTTATTTTTCTGTGAATCATGAATCCTCAGTGATTTTGGAGGTGGGCCAAGCCTGCCGGTGACCAAGGTATCTCCCCGTGCAATAAAAGCCACTCTTCTAGAAAGAAGAGGAGCACACCATACCAAAAAAACAGACATTTCCCGATGTTTCATTTTCCTGCAGCCAACCCAGGGAGAGAAACTAGCAGTCTGGTCCTCAGGGCCCCTATATTTACGTCGAATTCAGTTCCCAGCTGATCAGGTGCTATACATTGTGAGGGGACACTCCTCCCTCATTTTGGGATTTCATCCTGGGACATAGAATATGAGCAGAAATAAGGTCAGATAATGGTGAGGATATAATCTGGTGACAAGGGGAAGGGGTCCCGCAACTTCACCTGCAAAAAGATAAAGACAAATGACACAGAAGGTGTTTCCAATTCTATGCCCGCATTCCCTTAATTGCACAAGCGGTCCACACCATAGCCAGGAGTTCAGGTGGCAGAACTCCTACGTGCAAGGAACATGTGGAGTGCAAATTGACGCCATCCTGGCAAACTCCTGATTTAAGGGCTTTCATACCTAGAGCCAAATGGCAGTGGAATGGATTGATGCTGGGTGGGATGTGGCCTCCATACTCCCCACTTCTTTTCCTGACTTCCATGTTCCTGGTCAGCCTAGGGTTTCCTGGGTCTGGCTAAATGACTTCCACACTAAACGTTTCCCTGTTGCTTGTGAATGACCCTCAGTGGAATCCACTGCATGAGCGTTTTCTTCCAAACACTGTCACGTTTTAATGACTAGACAGTTTTGATACTTTAAAACGATAAATTCCCATTTCAGCCACCAACAAGGAAACTCTTATTCTACCACTTCTATCAGAGGCCTGCATGATTCCTGTAGGAGGAGAAGAAGGCAGCTGTGTGTACATTTTACCAGGTAATCGAGGCTCTGTTTCATTAAATCTGCATGGCTCTCTCACTGTGGAGGGGCTCATTCATTGAGCTGTTGCTGGATGGGACTGCCTCTCACTACAGATTGTATAGCTTATCAGGGTTTCAGAGAGCAAAAGGGACTTCGAATAGGCTTACTGTGCTCCACATTTTGCTCTATGGTCACATTTTGGGGGCTGAAGTTGCTTGCACTTTACAGTAGGGTTTTGGGTCCCCTGACAGAAATCATTGAACATTGCTTGGACTCCAGCACAAGGCAGCTTGTTTCCTCAGGCAAGCCTTGTTTTTTTCTTGCTTTCATGGAAAATCCACAATGCCCCTTAACAGCACTGCTGGACACAATTTTCAGGCTTACTATCACCACAGATGGCCTCTGAGACACTGTGTCAACATCATCTGCACCAAGGAGAGACCAGTCTGAGGTGTGAGACAACTGCTCCACCTTGGGCTTTCCTCGGTCATGGTTCCTGACTTTTCCAGGGAGCCCCTGTGAGGCCCAGGGTGAAGGGAGGCCATGAGGTCAAGCTCGGGCATCTCTCACTGATGCCCACCTCTGGGCTTTCAGGTGTAATTCCATCACCCAAAGTACCCCAACAACACAACAGATTCTATTCCAATCTCTATGGGACCTAATTCTTACGCACAGCCTCTTTCAGGAATACAGCCAGAAGAGCAGTTTCCAGCGACCACCTCACAGTCCTGAAGTGCCTCCTCCTCCAGTGGGACCCAACTACGGAGATGACCCAAAGGGGCCCTGAGGTTGAGACTTTTAGAGTCTCACAGTGGGTTTTCATAGGCATCATTTTTCCTGATACCAAGGCGTCTCTGCCTGTAGCATTTTCCTCTGCTTAGTCAGGCTGAGAGCTCTGACATGTGGGCACCAGAGCCTGCCTCACGAATGTTCATGAGCTAAGCTCAGGGAACGATTCCTGATTTTGAACTCCAGAGGAGACCTCTGTGGAGGTGCGTTGGTGGTGCACTCTTTGCCTGTCTTCTCTGTGGGATCCACAGAATAATCTCATGATCCTATGAGATGGCAGATGTGAGCGAGCCTGAAGAAATGTCAAGCAGAGCCCTAGGAATAAACTGCAAAATCCCTAAGGATCCAAAAGCATCTGCAGGATTCCTCAGGACTGCCTAGATGTTTTAGGGGTGTGTCTTTTTGAAACTTGCCCCTCTGATATTTTTAGGTAAAGCCCACCTGTGTTCCCTGGGATTGCTCTCTCCCAGGTAGGGCTTCCTGCAGAAACATGCAGCCTCAGAAGCTGTCAGGTTCTGTGTTCCTTTGGGAGTGCTGTGAGTGTAGGATTTCTGTGTGTGTGTGTGTGTGTGTGTGTGTGTGTGTGGCATTGTGTGTTTGTGTCTGTGTGCCTGCAAATGGAGTCTGCTTAAAAGAGTGTGGCTAACACACTTCAATCCTCTTTATTTGAGTCCCTCACCTTTTCTTTTGGTTGCTTGTCTGTTTGGCTCTGCTTGGGCTCTGGGGCTCCATGTTTTTTTTATTTTTCTGTGGATCATGAATACGCAGTGTCTAAATCACCTTCCCCTGCAAAAAAACAAAACAAAACAAAACAAAACAAAACACTCTTCTAGAAAGAAGAGGAACACACCACACCAACACACCAAAAAGCAGACATCTCCCAGTGTTTCATTGTCCTGCGGTCAACCCAGCAAGGGACACTAGCAGTCCTGTCCGCAGGACCAATTGAATTTACCTTGAATTCGGTTTCTAGCTGAGCAGGTACTTCAGGTTAAAGGGGCACTCCTCAATTGTCTTGGGATTTCATCCTGGGACATAGAGTGTGAGCAGAAATAAGGTCAGATAGGGGTGAGAATACAATCTGGCGAGGAGTGGATGGGTCCTGCAATTTCAACTGCAAAAAAAATATGAAGACAGATGACACAGAAGGTGCTTCCAACCCCATCCCCCTATTCTGTTAATTGCACAAGCAGTCCAACCATGACCCGGCATTCAGGTGGAAGTAATCCAACATGCAGGGAACATTTTGAGTGCAAATTGGGCCCATCCTGGCAAAGTCTGGATATATGGTTTTCATACCCATAGCCAAATGGAACTGGAATGGGTTAATACTGGGAGGGGTGTGGCCTCCAAACTGGCCTCTTCTTTTCTTGACTTCCATGTTCCTCATTGGCCTAGGGTTTCCTGGGTCTCCACCCAATGACTTCCACAGTAAATTTTCCCAATTCTCGAGAACCACCCTCACGGGAATCCATTGCATGAGTGTTTTCTTCTAAACCCTGTGAGGTTTTAATGACTGTGCCTCATTGATAATTTAATCCTGTAAATTGCCTTTACAGCTGCCAACAAGGAAACTCTTGTTCTTTCACTTCTTTCGGAAGGCTGCATGATTCCTGTAGGATGAGAAGTAGGCAGCCGTGTTTGGCTTTTGCCTGGTAATGTAGCCTCTGCTTCGTTTCATCTGCATGGTCTTCTCATTGCTGAGTGGATCTTTCATTGTGGTCTTGCTGAGTGGGACTGCCTATCACCACACATCTTTTGGATGCCAGTAATTTCAGGGAGCAAAACAGACTTTAGGTAGGCTGGCTACACTCCAGGTTGTGGGTGGTGGTCTCATTTTGGGGGCCAAGTTTGTTTGCACTTTGCCAGGGGCTTTAGGGTCTTCTGACAGAAATCTTTTAACATTGCTGTGTCTCCAGCACTAGTCAGCTCATTCTCTCAGGCGAGCTTTGATTTTTCTTTGCTTTCACTGGGGAGTCCACATCGCCCCTCAACAGTGCTACTGGACACCATTCCAGGCTTGCAATCTCCACAAACGGCCTCTGAGACACTGTCTCAACCTCATTTGCACCCGTGAGAGGCCAGTTCGAGGTGTGAGAACACTTCTTCAACTTGAACGTCCTTTTGTCATGGTTCCAGCCTTTCCCCAAGAGCCCCTGTGAGGGCAGGATGAAGGGAGGCAGTGAGATCAAGGGCCCGGCCATCTTCCACAGACACCCGCCTCTGGGGTCTCAGGTGTGATTCCATCACCCGAAGACCCCCCCAGAAACTCACCAGACTATATTCCAATTCCCATGGGACCTGATTCTTTCACACAGCCTCTTTCAGCCATGGAGTGAGAAAAGCAGTTTCCCGCGTCCTCCTCACAGTCTCAAAATGTGTCCTCCTTCAGCGAGACCAGACCACGGAGACGACCCGACGGAGCTCTGAGGTCGACGCTTTTAGTGTCCCACAGTGGGTTACTGCAGTCAGCCTTTTTTCCCATACCAGGCCCACTCTGCCTGTACCATTTTCCTCTGGTTAGGCAGGCTGACAGCTCTGACAGCCGGGCGCCCAACCTTGCCTCGTGAATGCGCATGCGCTGGTCTCAGGGCACCAGACCTGAACTGTGAGCTCTGGCTGGTGTCTCAGTGAATGCCACCTTTGCCTAGAGACAAGTCCCTGTGGCTTAGCGGAGAAGGAAACATCTGCGGAGGTGGGTCGGCCACAGACTTTCGCTTGTACTGTTTGTGGGATCCTCAGGATAATCTCATGAGGCTAGGAGAATGCTGATGTGAGCCAGCCTAAGGAAACCTCAAGCAGAGCCGCAGGAATTCACTACGAAATCTCTTAAGTGTCCAAAAGGATCTGCAGAATGCCTCAGGCCTACCTAGACGTTGCAGGGGTGAGTCTTTTTGAAAATCGTCCCACTGTGTTTTCTAGATACAGCCTGCATGAGTTCCCCAAGGTTACTCTCTCCCAGGTGAAGCTTCCTGCAGAACCACGCAGCCTCAGGAGATGCCGGCCTGTGTTTTTCTGTCGGAGTGTTGTAAGTTTTGGATGTCTGCATCTGTGTGTGGCTTTGTGTGTTTCCCTGTGGAAAAGACTGCTAGTGTCTCTCTCTGGGTTGGCTGCAGGACAATGGAACACTGGGAGACCTGTTTTATGGTGTGGTGTGCTCCTCTTCTTTCTAGAAAGGACAAGTGTTTGTTGTTGTTCTGCTGGCAGAGGTGATTTGGACGCCAGCGGGTCATGGCACACCTACCAATTTGCTGCAGATTCACGATCCACAGAAAAATAAAGACAAGCCCCGCGGCCCAAGCAGAGCCACACAGACAGGACAACACTAGGTTGGGAGACAAAAAAAAAAGGGGATGCTTAAGTGTGTTAGCCTCATTCCTTTAAACAGACTCCACTTACCGGCACATACGCACACGCACACACATACACATACACACAGTCAAACATCTAACACTTGCAAGTCTCCCAGAGAAACACACAGTCCGGCAGCTCCCAAGGATGCGTGGTTCTGCAGGAAGCCCCACCTGGGAGAGAGCAAACTCGCGGACCACAGGCGGGCTGTATCTAGAAATCACAGTGGGGCAAGTTTCAAAAAGACCCACCCCTACAAAGTCCACCCAGGCCTGAGGAACTCTGCAGATCCTTTTGGATTCTCAGGATTTCTCAATTTATTACTGGGGCTGTGCTTGAGGTTTCTTCAGGCTGGCTGACGTCTGCCCTCTCTTAGGATCATGGGACTATCTGGTGAATCCAACAGACAAGACGCAAAAGCCCACTGCCAACGCACCTCCACGGAGGTCTCCTTTGCCACAAAGCTGCAGGGACTTGTAGTTAGGCAACTGTGACATTCGTTTTGACGCAAGCAAGGGCTCATAATCAGGACTGCTTCCTTGAGTCTAGCGCATGCGCATTCGTGAGGCAGGGAAGGCCTCCAGGCTAGCAGAACGGTCAGGCTGCCTAAGCACAGGAAAATGTACAGGCAGAGCCGGCCTGGTATTGAAATAAAGGATGCCTGCAAACACCCACTGTGGGGCACCAAAATCCTCGACCTCAGGACCCCTTGGTCCATCTCCGTGGTCGGATCCCACTGGAGAAGGAGGCGTTTTGAGACCGTGAGGTGGTCGCTGGAAACTGCTCTTCTGACTTTATTCTCCAAAGAGGCTGTGTGCAAAAGTAGGGTCCCATGGGGATTGGAATATAGTCTGGTGTGTTTTTGAGGGTTCTCTGGGTGATGGAAACATGCCTGAGACCCCAGAGGTTGGTGCCAGTGAAAGATGGTCAGACTCTTGACCTCACTGCTGCCCTTCATCCTGAGCCTCATAGGAGCTCTCTGGGAAAGGCAAATACTACGGCAAGGGAAGTCCAAGGTGGGGCCATATTCTCACACCTCGGACTGGCTTCTTGCGGGTGCAGATGAGGTTGAGAGAGTATCTTGGAGACGTGTGCGGTGGTGCCAAGTCTGAAAGTGTGTCTGGTAGTGTTGCTAAGGGGCACTGTGTATTCCCCTTGAAAGCAAAGAAAAATCAAGGCTCGACTGAGAGAAAGAGCTACCTTATGGTGGAATCCAAGCAATGTTCAAAGACTCTTGTCAGAGGACCCAAAAGCTTCCTGCAAAGTGCAAAAAAACCTCAGTCCCCACAAGGGGACAACAACCCACAACACGGAGCACAGCCAACCTACCGGAAGTCCCTTTTGCTCTCTGAAATTTCTGGCAGCTTAATGATCTCTGGGAGAGGCAGTTCCAAGCAGCAACAGCCCAGTGAAGGAGCCCCTCCACAATGAAAAGGCCATGCAAATGAAGTGAAAAAGGTGCCAGATTACGAGGCAAAAGCCGACACAGCTGCCTGCTTTTCATCCTGCAGAAATCATGCAGCCCTCTGTTAGAAGTGGGAGAACAAAAGTGTCCTTCTGGTGGATGTAATGGAAATTTGTGGTTTTAAAATTATCAAATCTGCCCAGTCATTAAAACTGACAGTGTTTAGAAGGAAACTCTCACACAGTGGATTCCCATGAGGATCATTCTCTATGAACTGGGAAAGGTTTACTGTGGAAGTCTTTAAGCCATAACCAGGAAACACTAGGCCTACAAGAAACATAGAAGTCAGGAAAAGAAGAGGCAACTGTGGAGGCCACATCTCAGCCAGCATCAATCCATTCCATTCCCATTTGGCTCTGGGTATGAAAGCTCTCAAATCGGGAGTGTACCAGGATGGCCTCAATTTGCACTCCAAATATTCCTTGCATGTTGGAATACTCTCACCTGAACACCGGGCCATGGTGTGGACTGCTTGTGCAATTAATGGAATACAGGGATGGAGCTGGAAGCAACTTCTGTGACATCAGTCTTCAATCATTTTGCAGGTGAAGTTGCAGGACCCCATCCACCCTTCACCAGTCTGTATCTTCACCCCTTTCTGAACTTATTGTGTCTCACACTCTATGTCCCAGAATGAAATCCGAAGATGATGGAGAAGTGTCCCCTCATGATGTGAAACACCTGATCTCCTGGGAACCGAATTCAAGGTAAATTCAAGGGGCACTGCAGACAGGACTGTTAGTGTTTCTCCCTGGGTGGGCCACAGGACAATGAAGCACTGGGAGATGTCTGTTTTTTCATGTGGTGGGCTCCTCTTCTTTCTAGAAGAGTGGTTTTATTGTGCAGGGGGATGCAATTTGAAAGCTGGTGGGTTTCAGCCTGGCTCCCCGTTCACTGCAGATTCAGATCCACAGAAAAATAAAGAACATGGAGCCCTGCAGTCCAAGCAGAGCCACACAGACTGGCAACCAAAAGGTTTGGAGACTCATAAAAAGAAGAAGAAGAAAAAGAAGAAGAAGAAGGAGAAGAGGAAGAAGAAGAAGAAGAAGAAGAAGAAGAGGAAGAAGATGGAGAGGAAGAAGAACAAGAAGAAGAAGAAGCAGTGCTGAAGTGCATTAGCCACATTCCTTTAAGCAGGCTCCACTTACAGGCAAACACACCCACACACATAAGCACTCACAAACACATAATGCCACACACACACACACACACACGCAGACATCCACACTCAAAATAATTCCAGAGAAATTCACAACCTGGCAGCTGCTGAGCCTGTGAGGTCTGCAGGAAGCCATACCAGGGAGAGAATAACCCCAGGGAACACAGGTGTGCTGTACCTAGAAATCATAGTGGAGCAAGTTTCAAAAACACTCACCCCTACAAAGACTAGGCAGGCCTGAGGAATCCCGCAGATAATTTTGGATCCTTAGAGATTTCATGGTTTATTCCTAAGACTGTGCTTGATGTTTTTTCAGGCTGCTTCATGCCTGCCCTCTCCTAGGATTATGGGAATATCCCACATATCCCACAGAGAAGACAGGTGAGAGTCCACCGCCGACTCACCGCCATGGAGGTCTCCTTCTCTGTCAAGCTTCAGAGGCTTGTCCCTAGGCAGCAGTGACATTTGTTTTGATGCTAGCCAGAGCTCACAATCAGGCCTGGTGCCCTAAGACTGGCACATGCATATTCGTGAGTCAGGCTCTGGTGCCAGGCTCTCAGAGCTATAAGCCTGCCTCAGCAGTGGAAAATGGTACAGACAGTATGAGCCTGGTATTGTAAAAATGGCTCCCTGTCAAAACCCACTGCAAGATGCTAAAAGTCTTGAACTCAGGGACCCTTCATGCCATCTCCATGGTTGGGTCCTGCTGGAGAGAAGGCATTTCTACAGTGTGATGTGGTCACTGGAAACTGCACTTCTGACTCCATTCTTGAAAGAGGCTGTGTGCAAGAATCAGGTCCATGGGGATTGGAATATATTCTGTTGTGTTGTTGTGGGTTCTCTGAGTAACAGAATCATACCTGAGACCCCAGAGGCAGGTGTCAGTGACAGATGGCTGGACTCTTGCCCTCACTGCCTCCCTTCATCCTAAGCCTTGCAGGGGCTCTCTGGGAAAGGCAGGAATCATGACAAAGGGAAGTCCAAGGTGCAGCAGTGTTCTCATTCCTCAGACTGGCCTCTCATAGGTGCAGATGAGGTGGAGACAGTCTATCAGAGGCTGTCTGTGGTGATGGCAGGCCTGGAAATGGTGTCCAGTAGTGTCTCTGTGTGTCACTGTGGATTCCCCAAGAAAGCAAAGAAAAATAGAGGCTCACCTGAGAGAACGAGATGCCTTGTGCTGGAGTCCACACATTGTTCAATGACGCCTGTCAGAAGCCTCCTGCAAAGGGCAAACAACCTCAGCCCCCACTTTGAGACAATGACCCACAACCTGGAGTGCAGCCAGCCTACCCCAAGTCCCTTTGGCTCCCTGAAATCCCTGGCAGCCAAAAGATCTGGGGTGAGAGGCAATGCAATGCAGCAACAACCCAATGAAAGAGCCCCTCCACAATGAGAAAGGACTTGAAGATGAATTGAAACAGAGGCTAGATTACCAGGCAACACCAGACACAGCGGCCTGCTTCTCATCATACAGGAATCTTGCAGCCCTCTGAAAAAAGTGGGAGAATAGGAGTTTCCTTGTTTGTGGCTCTAACTGACATTTACAATTTTAAAAGTATCAAAGCTGGCCAGTCATTAAAACATGACAGTGTTTAGAAGGAAACACTCACACAATGGATTCAAATGAGGGTCATCCTCCATGAATTGGGAAGCCTCTATTGTGGTAGACAGACAGACCCAGGAAAACCTAGGCCAGTGGGGGAAATGGAAGTCAGGAGAAGAGGAGGCAAGTGTGAAGGCCACATCCCACCCAGCATCAATCCATCCCACACCCTTTTAGTTCTGGCTATGACAGCCCTGAAATCAGGAGTTTGCCAGGATGGCCAAGTATGTACTCCAAATGTTCCCTGCATGCAGAAGTACTCCCAGGCCATGACGTGGATGGCTTGTGCAATTAAGCAAATGTGGGGATGCTGTTGGAAGCATGCTCTGTGCCATCAGATCTTCACTGTTTTTGCAGGTGAAGGTGCAGGTCTGCATCCAAACCTCACCAGATTATATTCTCACCCCATCTGACCTTATTGCTGCTCACACTGTTTGTCCCAGAATAAAATCCCAAGATGATAGTGGAGTGCACCCTCATGACACGAAGCACCTGCTCTACTGCGAACCAAATTCGTGGTAAATTCAAGGGGCCCTGCCATCAGGACTGCTAGTGTCTCTTCCTGGGTTGGCCATGGGACAATGAAAGACTGGGCAATGTTGCTTCTTGGGTGAGGTGTGCTCCTCTTCTTTCGAGAAGAGTGACTTTTTTTGCAGGTGCAGGAGATTTGGACCATAGCAGGTCACAGCCAGCCTCCCAAATCACTGCAGATTCTTGATCCACAGAAAAATAAAGAATACAGAGCCCCACAGCCCAGGCAGAACCACACAAACAAGCTACCAAAAGGTTGAGAGACAAAAAAAAGCACTGCAGTGTGTTAGCCTAATTTATTTAATTAGACTCCATTTAAAACACACACACACACACACACACACAACACACAAAGCCACACACACATGCAGACATCCAAACTTACAACATTCTCACAGAAACTACAGGCCTACAAGTTCTGAGGCTGGGTGGTTCTGCAGGAATCCCAACCTGGGAGAGAACAACACCAAGTAACACAGGAGGGCTGTACCAAGAAATCATACAGGGCAAATTTCAAAAAGATTCACCCGTACAACATCTAGGCAGGTCTGAGGCATCCTGCAGATTCTTTTGGACCCTTAGGGATTTTGCGGATTATTCCTGGGGCTCTGTTTGACCTTTCTTCATGATGTCTCACATATGCTCTCTCCAAGGATAATGGGACTATCCTGTGGATCCCACAGAGAAGACAGGTGAAAGTTCACTGCCGACTCACATACACAGAGATCGCCTTCTCCACCAAGCCTCAGGGACTTGTTGCTAGGCAATGTTGTCATTCATTGTGATGCTTTCCAGAGCTCACAGCTCTGGCCTGGTGCCAGGAGACTAGTGCATTTGCATTCTTGTCACAGGCTCAGCAGCCCAGCTGTCAGAGCTGTCATCATGCCTAGGCAGAGAAACATGGTACAGGCAGAGCTGGCCTGGTGTTGGGAAAATGGCTGCCTGAGATAATCCACTGAGAGACCCTGAAAGTCTCAACCATAAGTCTTCTTCAGGCCATCTTGTTGGTCAGGTTTCACTTGAAGGAGGAGGCATTTCAAGACTGTGAACTGGTCACTGGAAACTGCACTTCTGATTTCATCCCTGAAAGAGTGCAGAAATCCGGTCCCATGGTGATCGGAATATCGTCTGGTGAGTTGTTGAGGGGTCTCTGGTTCATGGAATCATACCTGAGACCCCAGAGGCAGGTGTCAACAAAAGATGGCTGTGCCCTGGACGTCACTGCCTGCCTTCATCCTGGGCCTCCAGGTGCTCTCTGGGAAAGGCAGGAACCATGACAAAGGCAAGTCCACGGTGGAGCAGTGTTCTCACACCTCCAACTGGCCTCTCATGGGTGCAGATGAGGTTGAGACTGTGTCTCAGAGGCCATTTGTGGCAATTGTAATCCTGAAAAGGGTGTGCGGTAATGCTGTTTAGGGGCAATGTGTACCTTCCATGAAAGCGAAGGAAAATCAAGGCTTGGGTGAGAGAAACAACTGACTTGTGCTGAAGTCCAAGCAATACTGAAAGATTTCTTTCAGAGGACCCAAAAGCCACCTGCAAAGTGCAAACAACCTCAGTATCCAAAATGAGACCACAATCCACAACCTGGAGTGCAGCCAGCCTACCTGAAGTCTCCTTTGCTCCCTGAAGTCCCTGGCAGCTAAAAGATCTGTGGCGAGAGGCAGTCCCATACAGCAACAGCCCAGTGAAACTCCCGCTCCACAATGAGCAGTGGCATGCAGGTACAATAAAACAGAGCCTAGATTACCAGGCAAATGCCAGACATGGCTGCCTCCTTTTCATCCTACAGGAATCATGCAGCCCTCTGATAGAAGTGGGAGAACAAGGGTTTTCCTGTTGGTGGCTGTAATGGGAATTTACAGTTTTAAAACATCACAGCTGTCCAGTCATTAAAGCGTGACAATATTTAGAAGGAAACACTCACACAATGGATTCTCATTAGGGTCATCCTTGGTGAACTGGGATACGTTTAGTGTGGAAGACATTGAGCCAGACCTAGGCTCCAAGTATGAAAGCCCTCAAATTGGGAGTTTTCCAGGATGGCCCCAGTTTGCACTCCAAATATTCCCTGCATGCTGGAGTACTCCCACCTGAACACCAGGCCATGGTGTGGACTGCCTGTGCAGTTAAGAGAATGTGGGGATGCAGTTGGAAGTACTTCTGTGTAATCTGCCTTCACTTTTTCTCAGATTGCATGCACACCCCTAACTGACCTTACTGTTGCTCACACTGTGTCCCAGAATGAAATCTCAAGATGATAGAGGAGTGCCGCCTGATGATGTGAAGCTCCTACTCAGCTGAGAACTGAATTTGATGTAAACTCAATGGGCCCTGAGGATAGGAATGCTAGTATCCATCCCTGGGTTTGCCACAGGACAATGAAACACTAGATGTCTGTTCATGGGTGTGGTGTGCTCCTCTTCTTTCTGGAAAAGTGGCTTCTGTTGCAAGGGAAGGTGATTTGGACCCTGGCAGGTCTCAAGTCAATCTCCCAATTCACTATAAATTCATGATCCACAGAAGAATAAAAAACACAGGGCTCTACAGCCCAAGGAGCGCCACAGAGACAACCCACCAAAAGTTTGGGAGAATCAAACAAATGAAGGGCTGCAGTGCATTAGGCACATTTTTTTTAAAGCCGACTCCAGTTACAGGCATACACATACAGACACACAGAAACACACACACACAAAACACACACACACAGCCACTCACACAGGCAGATATCCAACAATTACAACACTACCACAGAAACGCACAGCCCGGTAGGTTCTGAGGCTGCCTGGTTCTGCAGACAGCCCCACCTCGGAGACAGCAACTTCGAGGAATACAGGTGGGCTGTACTTAGAAATAACAGTTGGGCAAGTTTCAAAAAGACTCACCCCTACAACGTCTAGGCAGGCCTGAGGCGTCCTGCAGATCCTTTTGGATTCTTAGGGATTTCGTGATTTATTCCTGGGGCTCTCCTTGAGGTTTCTTCAGGCTGGCTCATGTCTGCCTTCTCTTAGGATCATGGGACTATCCCGTGTGTCCTACAGCGAAGACAGGCGAGAGACCACCGCTATCGCACCCCCACGGAGGTCTCCTTCTCGGCCAAGCCACAGGGACTTGCGGCTAGGGAAAGGAGGCATTTATTGTGACGTTAACCAGAGCTCACAGCTCGGGCCCTGTGCCCTAAGACTAGCGCATGTGCATTCGCGATCGAGGCTCCCGCGCAAGGCTGTCAGAACTGTCAGCCTGTCTATGCAGAGGAAAATGGTACAGGCAGAGCCTGACTGGTATCGGGAAAAAGGCTGTCTGCGAAAACCCACTGAGAGACCCCGAAAGTCTCAAATTTAGGGCCCCTTCGTGTCATCTCCATGGTCCGGTCGCGCTGGAGGTCGAGCCGTTTCGCCACTCTGAGGTCATGGCTGAGAAATGCTCTTCTGACTCCATTATTGAAAGAGGTTGTGTGCAAGAATTGGGTCCATGGGGATTGGAATATAGTCTGGTGTATTGTTGAGGGTTCTTTGGGTGATAGAATCATACCTGAGACCCCAGAGGCGGGCGTCATCAAAATATGGCCAGGCTCTTGACCTCACTGCCTCCCTTCATCCTGGGTCGCACAGGGGCTCTCCGGGAAAGGCAGGAACCACGACAAAGGCAAGGCCAAGGTGAAGCAGTGTTCTCAAACCTCAGACTGGCATCTCATGGGTGCAGATGAGGTTGAGAAGGTGTCTCAGAGGCCGTCTGTGGTGACGGCAAGCCTGGAAAGGGTGTCCAGTGGTGCTGTCAAGGGCCACTGAGGATTTTCTATGAAAGCAAAGAGAAATTAAGGCTTGCCTGAGAGAATGATCTGCCTTGGGCTGGAGTCCAAGCAATGTTCAATGATTCCTGTCAGAGGACCCAATAGCCTCCTGCAAAGTGCAAATAACCTCAGCACCCACAGTGAGAGAATGACCCACAACCTGAAGTGCAGCCAGCCTACCCAAATTCCCTTTTGCTCTCTGCAATCCCTGTCAGCTAAATAATCTATGATAAGAGGCAGTCCCACCGAGCAACAGCCCAAAGAAAGAACACTTCCACAATGAGAAGGCCATGCAGATGAAATAAAACAGGGGCTGGCTAGATTACCAGGCAAAAGCAAGACACGGGTGCCTGCCTCTCATCCTACAGGAATCATGCAGCCATTTGATAGAAGTGAGAAAACAAGAGTTTCCTTGTTTGCGGCTGTAGTGAGAATTTATGGTTTTAAAAGTGTCAAAGCAGCCCAGTCATTAAAATGTGACAGTGTTAAGAAGAAAACACTCACACAATGGATTTCCATGAGGCTCATTGTTTGTGAAGTGGGAAACGTTTAGTGTGGAAGTTTTTGAGCCAGAACCAGGAAACTCTAGGCCAATGAGGAGCATGGAAGTAAGGAAAAGAAGAGGCAAGTCTGGAGGCCACATCCCACCCAGCATCAATGCATTCCACTCCAATTTGGCTCTGGATATGAAAGCCCTCAGATAGGGAATTTGCCAGGATGGCCTCAATTTGCACTCCAACTGTTGCTTGCACATTGGAGCACTCCCACCTGAATACCGAACCCTGATGCTGACTGCTTGTGCAATTAAGGGAATGCAGGGATGGAGTTGGAAGCACCTTCTGTGTCATCTATCTTCATTTCTTTGCAGGTGAAGTTGCAGGACTGTATCCACCCCTCACCAGGTTGTATCCTCACCTGTATGTTAATGTATTGCTGCTCACACTCTATGTCCCAGGATGAAGTCCCAAGATGATGGAGGACTGCCCCCTCAAGATGTGAAGCACCTGATCATCTGGGAACTGAATTCGAGGTAAATTCAAGGGACTCTGCAGACATCCAACACTCACAACACTCCCATGGAAACACACTGCCCGGCAGCTCATGAGGCTGTGTGGTTCTTCAGGAAGCCCTAAACCACTCCAGATTTCAATCTGTCCGCTCCATTGATCTTGCTTTTGTCAAGGTCCTCAGTGACTTCCACATTTCCAATTTTCCTAGGGAAAACAATGGGGAGAATTTTATAAAACACACACAGAAATAAAGCAGATTGTATTTGACTGGTTACAATTATACAGTTGTCTCATTTGATCTATCCCTTTGGAAAATCTTAATTATATAAGTTCCTTAACTGCTTCTGATTGGTTGATATACATTCTGTTTTTCTGTGATATAAACATTAGAAGAAGTAGCTCAAGTTAGTTTTGCTTATGTTTGCAAATCAAGCAAGATTGAAGTTACTTATGAGGCCTAACTTTGTTTTTTCATCTAAGAGATTCTTCAGGCCCAGTCTCTATTTTAATTTGTTTCAGCATCAGTTGACCTGTTGTCCTCGATGTGTTTATTTTGTTTGTTTTGATTTTTACCTTTTTATTTTAATATAAAACTCAGATATGGAAAACACACAACACAAGTGTATGGTTTTATTTCTGCCCCACAGATATAAAGCAACAGAATATTGCCAACCAAACTAGTGTTCCAATGCAGATGTCTTGTCCAAATCACCATTCCCTTTAGGACTTTTCACAATACAGAGACATTTGTCTGTGTTATTAGGAAGCCACTCAGTGGCCAATGAAGAAATGAAAACCAAAGACAGTTAGACTAAGAAGAAATACATGATGAATCTAGGTCTCGAAGAAGGCAGGAGTGGAAAGAATCAGATAAATTCTACATCATTGACAAGGTTTAGTCTCAGAAAAAGGAAATTTCTCTTACTGCAAGTAAGAGAAAAAAGATGACAAGACAATTTCGTTCAAACTGTCATTTAACAAACATTTATTAAGCTCCTATTAACTGGCAGTAGTGTAGAAAGCACTAGAGAAAGATTTTAACGAGGAAAATAAACTTTACTTGGGCTCTCCTGCTTGATGGACTTAATCACTTTGAAAAAGGAGGAGATGAGGTTGTGGTTCTCAATAAAAGCTGTTTAGGGAATTCTAGAGTTGGACATTTGAAGAGTGAGAACACAATTTCAAAAAGCTACAGTAGAGAAAGCCCTACAGAATCAATACATTTTCTGCGCAGGACTCTGGATAGAGGCAAGCCTAGCATTTTGTTTTAAAAACTAACCTTGGAAGTCTTATATCAGACATCACAGTGAATCCAGTTGATTCTTATTTTTAAAATTGCACCTGCCATTGGAGTGATGCCAAAACACACATACCAAATTAAAGCACAAACACCAATAAAACACAACAGGAGCAGAATGCTGCAAACTCAATTGCTTATCAAAAAACTATTAGCTTTAAAATGTTAGCATGTCAGGAAACAATTTCCTTCTACTAACATCAGCTTTGAAGATCAGCGAATCAGAAATACATAGAATTAGAACAGGCAGTGAATTCAATAAAGTAGATCTTGCAGTAAAATAAACTTTGCTCCAGGCCCATGCTGTTGGGATTAGAAAGGCATCATCAGGCACATGTCTGCAGATCAGAGGTCTCAGCCAGTGATAATTCTGGTATTTACAGTCCACCTATTATAACTTGTCATCTTTTTAAATATCTTATTTGTTACAATGTTTAATTGTCTCTTTAAGAGTGCTGAACACTTTAGAAATAAACTAGGATGCCAGAACACTTTAGAAATAAACATATCTGAATAAGCTAGCCAGTGGGACTTCTTTTGTGTTTTCCTTTCTTTCAGCAGGATTTTTTTTTTCTTTAAGTACTTTCCTTCTGTTCTCATAAGTTAATCTGCATTTGTGATTTTGGAATTTTGCAGAGTGGAATGTGATTGCTGAAGTCTTAATCAACATTCAGGCTGACAGAGAACAGTTGAACAAGCTATTATGTTTTGTGCAGAGAGATAGATTTATTGTAAATGCTCTGGGCTCTCTGAAAAGTTGGGAGAATAGGACTTTGAAACTAATGAGGGTGTCAAAGTTTGGTTTTAGATTCCTGTATAATTGAGAGAACTGCAAAGGTGACTTGGGGAAGAGTTATTTATAAGATCATTGAATGGAAGTTAAAAAGGACATTATCTTACTTTAAATATGATATGTTTTGTAATTATTAACTGAATCATAGAATTTGAATTGAATGAGATTTCATAAGGCAATCAGTCTAGTGATTTCCCAATACTGATTTCCAGACAGACATAAGACTGGGATAATATTTTCACTAATTCATGGCAAAATTTCAAAAATAAGATAACAATATAGACAGGTATTCAATGAAGCTAGGTTTATTATTTGATTTTAATCTTAATATTAAATTCTTTTTATTTTTAGTCCTAAACTACTCTTTCTTCTTTGAGATGACAGATGTACATGGTGGGATGTGTAAAGTGCTCTTGGTTAGATTAAATGAAACAATCATTGTTCTTTTGGAAATTGGAGTAGGGCTGATGTGAAGCTAGACTAGGAAGCAGGCAGCATTTGGTTTGAAGACCAAGATATTGTTGTGCCTGAGCTCTTTTCTTTTTCTATGGTACTCAATATCCTTATTTTTCTATGCAGTTTACAATGTCATTTTGTTCCCTACTCCGTTCTCTCCTAAATAGAAACCAGCTTTGAAAAAGTATCAGCTTTTAGCCATTTATCCAACTCAAAGGCAAACTGAGAGTGAACTGTAGGTGCTAGAAACCACAATCCACTGCTCTCAATTTTATTTTCTCATGTACGTTAATCTCTCCCTCTCTACCAGCTCAGTATACATATACAACTGTGATCTAAAGTCTTATATTGCTTTCATAAATTAGAATTTTTCCCATTGTTTATCCCCCTGCCACCTACTCCTCATTTCTTTTCTCCACTAAACACACAGTACCCACTTTCCTCATTTCTTCCCACTCACTATTCAGTTCAGTTCAATTTGGTTTTGTTCTCATTTCACTGGAACTGCTTTTATCAAGAACAGCATCACCATTTGTACTATTAAAACTGCTGGTTACTTTACCATGTTCCTCTTACTCCAATTCTCGACATTATTCTGCACATTAGCAACTCTCTGTTCTTCAAACACAGAACTATGCCAAAATTGTCCTATTTTAGAGCCTTGGCAGCTGTTTTTTTCTTTTCTGCTTTTCAAATGGTTGATCTTTCTGATATATCAAATAAGACTTCCCTGGAGAAATCTTCACTTAGTACCCAAAGCACAGTAGTTCTGTGTATTACACCAACCATCACTACTCTCTGTTACTCTCTTTCAGCATCCCCAAATTTCCTTCACATCATTTACAGGTGCCTGTGTCTTTTATTTGTTAACTGTCTCTCCCTGTACATCAAGGTTTATGAAGTCAGGGACCATTCATCCCATATTCATTGTTATACCTCCAGAACCCAGCACAGTGGTTGCTTCATAGTAGTTTTTAAATAAAGATTTGTTGAATAATTTGATGGATAGATGAATGCCAAGAATCCCACAATATTTATTTTTTACTAGCCTCAACTTAAAAACTCATGCTAAGACTTTTATACTTTACCTTTGCAATGATTCTCACATCTTTCTCTTTCTTCCAGTCCTTGCTTCCACTTTCCTTGCCCAGGCCACCATCATCATTAGTTTAACCATTTAATAAAACTCATAACTCACCTCCTGTCTTCTCTTGCTGATCTTCATTTTGTCTTACAACCTTCCTGAAACTTTGATCTTATTTTCCTATGGAAAAGGAAACAAAATAAAAAACAAACTCCCTTTTGTGCAGACAGTTTCTTCTAAACTTTCTATCCTGGCATTTATGGTCCTTCAAGACCTGGCTTTAGCTGATACCAGCTGTAAGTAATCATAATATCCCATGAATTTGCCTAGCTATTTTTTTGTGTGTGTACTTCTCTTTTGAAATTTTGTGACTCAATCTTGTGTTATTACACCATTTAATAGAATGAGAACATGTTGAAGGCATATAACATGGTATGTTTTTCTAATCTCAGCACTTAACACAGTTTTTGATACACACAAGCTCTATACATATTTACTGAATAAATCATTGTGTGACCCTCTTCTTGAAGTTCTATGTTCAGTAACAAAGAGAATATAGAATATAAAAATGATTAATTGCAAACTCTATATAGTGTTTGGGTTTAACTAAAACATTGATTTCTGGACATTTTGTTTAAGGCAATGGATATGACTTATTCTCTGTGCTAATATTAAATATTCTTGTGCATCTGATGGCTGAAGTTTCCGGAGCCAAAAGAGGAAAAATCTTCTCCTTAGAAATTCTTCGACTGAGAGGCCATCCAATCAATGAGAAGACCCTCAGCAAAAAACCTGTTGATGTATGTGGCCTTTTCCACAGAAAGATCTGCAAGATATGAAGAGAACAATAGCCTCAGGCAGTACACTCAGCAGATCAGACTGTAAAATGTGAAAAAACCCACTCTGAACATTTCTAGCATAGGCTGGCTCCCTGCAGGTCCTGATATTGACCCCGAAGCATGCTGCTTAGACTTCCATTGCAGATGAAATAAGTGGCCAAACATGTATGTATGTGTATGTATGCGTGTATTTTTATACACACACACACACACACACACACACACACACACACATATATACATATGAGACAGAGCCTCCCTTTGTTTCCCAGACTGGACTGGATTGCAGCTCAATCTCTGTGCACTGGAACCTCAACCTCCTGAGCTCAAGTGATCCTCCTGAGAAATTCTCTAGCTTTATCTTCCTGAGTAACTGAGACCACAGGCACACACCACCAGGCCTGGATAATATTTTGTATTTTTTTGTAGAGACAGGGTTTCACCATAGTTTCAAGCTGGTCTGGAACACCTCACTTCAAGTGATCCACCCACCTCAGCCTTGAAAAATGATGGGATTACAGGTGTGAGCCACTGCACCCTACCACACATATTTCTAAATATTTTAAAATATTAATTTTGGCTGAGTGTGGTGTCTCACATTTGTAATTCCAGCCAAGGTGGGTGGATCATGAAGTCTGGATTTCCAGACCAGCCTGGTCAGTGCAGTGAAACCCTGTCTCTACTGAAAAATACAGAAATTAGCTAGGCAGGGTGGCGGGTGTCTGTAATCTGAGCTACTAGGGAGGCTGAGGCAGGATAATTGCTTGAACCTGGGAGACAGAGGTTGCAGTGAGCCGAGACTGTGCCAATGCATGCCAGCCTTGGTGACAGAGCTAGACTCCATTTCAAAAAAAAATTAATTTTTACTTGTATCATGCTGCATGAGAACAGTGCAATATAATTAAGGGCAGATGAATAGATAGGAACTTACTTTCGTGGATTATTGTTCTTAACCTAGTAGTTTTCAATTTTGAATGCATATTAATGTTACCTGTCAAGCCTTCAAAAGTTCAGATGTCCAGGATCCATTGATCGCCATACATTCTGATTTAATTGGTCTGGGATAGATCTCAGATGTGGTGTGCTTTTTGTAAACTCCCCCAGTAAATCTAAGCTTTTTCTATGATTGAGAAGCATTTATACTCATTGAAGGCTGCCATTCTGCTGTAAGTTACTAAGGAATCAAATAATTGATGTAGTTGTTGAGGGGCTTTTTGTTTCATTCTAACATTGATTTTTCTTTTATGAAGCTGTAAGCTTGAGGTTTGAGCACTCCACATTCAACATCTACAGTGAATGCTAGTGAAACCTTACAGTCAGAACGTTTAATAGTATTCCACTAGGTACTAGCTGTTCCAGTTGTATTTGTTAACAGTTAGAAGATGGTGGACATGATGTCCATAATTTTAATCAATCATGGTCTTGTCTCTGAGTAAACAAAGTGCATGACTGATATTTGTGATACTTCATGCTTTATCCCAGGCTATCTTCTTATCTTCTATTTTTTCTTTTTCTTTTTGAGGTGGAGTTTCACTCTTGTTGCCCAGGCTGTAGTGCAATGGCGTGTTGGCAGCTCACTGCAACTTCCGCCTCCTAGGTTCAAACAATTCTCCTGTCTCAGCCTCCTGAGTAGCTGGGGTTGCAGGCACCTGCCACCATGCCTGGCTACTTTTTCTGTTTTTAGTAGTGAGGGGGTTTTGCCATTTGGGCCAGGTAGATCTCGAACTTCTGACCTCAGGTGATCCACCTGCCTGGGCCTCCCAAAGTGTAGTATTACAGGTGTGAGCCACAGGGCCCAGCCTTCTATTTTCATCTTATACTATGACTGGTTAATCTTCCAGCTTATGCACCTTGAATTATGTTTTAGTCACGTTGATTCCAATAATGCACAAGCTTTTGTGTCTCCAGGTGCTTGCACATGCTGTTTCCTCTGTTTGGACTCCCCTTCCTTTCTTGTCTGCCTAAAACATTCCTACTGATTCTCCTATATCAAGAGCTCTTGATGATGCACATTCTGTATTAGTAAGTAAAATATATGTGTATTTTTGTTATGTAAATTTTTATTGAATCATCATAAATTTTGTTACATCCTTAAAAAGGGTCTGTGACCCCATAAATATTAAGATTCAT
Organism: Pan paniscus; assembly: GCF_029289425.2. NCBI lineage: Eukaryota > Metazoa > Chordata > Mammalia > Primates > Hominidae > Pan > Pan paniscus. The sequence goes on along the minus strand of NC_073273.2, from coordinate 32,206,194 downwards.
TTGTTTCTGCCTTTAGTCAAATGTGACACAATGAAAGGATACTCTGAGACCTCCTTGTTTTCAACTGCCCAAAACAAGTTATCTGTCACAGATATTCTGTCCTCTTTCTCAGTTTTTATGGAACTTTACATATCCCTCTTTTTTTCTTTTTTCTTTTTTTTTTTTTTTGAGATGGAATCTCACCGTGTCACCCAGGCTGTAGTACAGTGGCGTGATCTTGGCTCACTACAACCTCTGCCTCCCAGATTCAAGTGATTCTCCTGCCTCAGCCTCCCAAGTAGCTGGGACTACAAGCATGTGACACCACACCTGGCTAACTTTTTGTATTTTTACAACAGACAGGGTTTTACTGTGTTAGCCAGGATGGCCTTGATCTCCTAATTGCATGATACCCCCACCTTGTCCTCCCAAAGTGCAGGGATTACAGTTGTGAACCACCATGTCCATCGTACATATCTCTCTTTGTACATCATTTTTATTTGTCTCCCTTTGGACTGAAGGCAGAAACAAGGTCTTATTCACATTTGATCCCAGAACTTAGCACAAATAGATCATTTTAGCTGGGAGAATGTTGACGCTTAAGTCAACTTGCCTGGAATTTAAAGAGTTTCACTCTCGTTGCCCAGGTTATAATCGGGCTATTGTGGAATATTGCTGAGTTCATCACTCAGTTTATTTGTCTCTACTTTTTTTCTAGAGCCATGCCCACAAACAGACTTTTTGACCTATTGCATGGCCCAGCCTCGAGACAATGTTACTCCTTTGTCTAGGTACAGCATATAGAGAAAATTATGGCATATTGCTGAGACCAGCACCCTAACAATGTCATTTCAGAGCAGCACATTATTTCATCTATCATGCCTGCCCCATAGTCATAGAACTTTTTTAAACATATTCTGGGCTTATTGTGTGTGTTTTGACTCTCATCCCTTGGCTGGGATGGTTTCATATTGCTGAGTCCAGCACCCAGTTAATGTGACTCTAATTCTTATACCATGCCTAGGAATTAGTGATATGCTACTTAGCACAGCAGCTAAACAATCTTACCTGCCAACCTAGTTTTTGCCCACAAAAGGGACTATGATATACACTTTACTTCAGTTTACAGGCATGATAGTAAAACTTATGTTGGGTTTCAGCCAATATCATTTATTTTTCTTTTCATCGCTAGGCTTAGGGCAATAGTTAAGGTCCTGAGTTGCTATTTGTACCAAACACACAGCGCCTTACAATACTAACTCATAATATATTATCTCCTAGTATGGCACAGAGAGTTTTAAGCCAGGACCCATCAAAAAGTTCAGATTGGGATTCTCTCAATTCCACACCCGGGTAAAAGTGAATGTTGTTATCATACCACATATGCAAATCCCACTGTTAGGGTCCTAAGTCTAACAAGAGAATAAAGTACAAAGTTGGAATTGTGAATTTCATATGTGGATCTGGCCACAGGCGGGATGGTGACTCATTTCTGGATTCAGCTCACAGACATCATAATGTGTCTCATTCCTGATCCCAGCCTACAGAAGAGACCATTATACCTGGGTTACGTTAGTTTGTGTGACTGTGAATCTATATGAACATATAGACCTCAGAGTGGTTTACAACTCTCACGCATGCTATATAAAGCCTTCAAATGTTGTAGAGTGTCATGCAACAGCCCAGGAAACATGTGAGATTGTGACTGTCATATACACACTTTGGATCCTGTTAATGGTGTCACCCTCAAAGACCAAAAGATTTGGCATATTTTTAGGCCTAGTATGAGATGTTGAGACTTTTTGCTTAAATACCTTCCCAGGGGTACATTGTGACATATTGCTGAGTTAGAATAATTATATGCCTCTCCTGCCTGTACCCTGCCTGGGATATTATCACATATCTCTGGGCACATAAGCTGGATTACTTGTCTCTCCTGCCTGTGCCCTGCCCTGCAGGATATTGTGAAATATTGTTTGGCCAAACCTTTATGTCATGTGACTCTCCTCCTGGCCAGGGTCCTGCTCACTAAAAAACATGTGGCATGCTGTTTATTGCAAAACCTAGATGATATGGCTGTCTTTCATATTCCAGACTCAGCCAAAAGATACATTATTACATACTACAGAGCCCAGAACCTAGGTGGAGTAACTCTCATTTTATACTTATTCCCTGTCTATAGCAGACTTGGTGACATATTATTTGAGGCTGTACCCAGGTTGTGTGATTTTTCTGACTAGGCCTATCCTACAAATGAGATTATACTGTATCACTGGCTCAGCACCTAGATAATATGACTCCCCTGCCTTGTCCCTGCTCACAGGTGAAATTGTGACATATACAAGGGTTAAGCACACATACACAACAATAACTCTCATAACTGGACCAACCCAGTAGAAATATTTTAACACTCTGGGTTACGCACACATGCACAACAACTTTCATACCTGGACCCAGCCAGTAGCGATATTTTGACTCTCATAGCCAGTCTCAGGTCCTTGGGTAAAGCCCTGGAGTTTTTACTAGTATAAAGTTCATGAAGAATTATAATACTCAGGTATATCATGTAAAACCTTAAAAACACATGAAAAAATTCTAAGCAAGAATACTATATCCAGCAATAGTATCCTTCAAAATAATAATAAAAAAACTAACTACATCATGATCTATATCACGATCTAACTATGGCTTCAAGAGACTCACTTCAGAGCTAATTAAAAAAAAAAACTGAAAATGCCAGGATGAAAAATAAATTCCATGCAAGCATTAACAAAATGAAATAAGAAAAGGTTACAATTTATTAAGTTGACAACTGTCATATTTAATACAATTTACTTTTAGTCAAATTTTACAAGAGACACAGTAGGACATTCAATTATAATAAAAAGGTTCATTCACTGAGAACCTATAAATATGTTACTGTTTTCCCAAACACATGAAGCAAACATTGACAGAATTGATGCCAAAATAGACAGTAATATAATAATGGATGCATACGTCAATATCTCAATTTCAGTAAAAAATAAACAAGGCAGAATATTAATAAGGAAACAATAATTGAAGGCACTATACAATAACTGCACTTAATAAATGTATACAGACAACAGAATACACATCCTTTTCAATAGCTCATAAAAAAACATTTTCCTACACGGACCATCTGTGACACCACAAAAGAAGCCTTAACAATTTTTTAATTGAAATTTTACAATTATTTACAGCCCAAATGGAATGAAGCTAGAAATCAGTAAAAGAAGAAAAGCTGAACAATTTAAAAAATAAAATATTAAAATACACAGTTTTTCTTTCTTTTTTTAAATTTCTTTATTGATGGAGTATCACTCTGTCACTAGGTTGGAGTGCAGTGGCACAATCTCAGTTCACTGCAGCCTCCAGTTTCTGGGGACAAAGCATTCTTCTGCTTCAGTCTCCCAAGTAGTTGGAACTACAGGCAGGAAAAACCACACCCAGTGAATTTTCTGTATTTTAGTACAGATGTGGTTTTACCATTTTGCCCAGAATTGTCTTAATCTCCTGATTTCTCCATGCATCATCCTCAGACTCTCAAAATGCTGGGATTACAGTCATGAGCCACCATGCTCAGCCAACAACACACTTTTGAGTAGGCTTTTTTCCAATGGTTGGAAGAAATAATATTGTGAAGATGTCCATGTGCTTAAAGTGACCCAATGCTCAACATATCCCTTTTTAATTTTAATTATATTTTTCAAAAATAGAAAAAAATAAAAGGATCTCAAGGTACTATGAAAAGTGTGACAATCTTGAAAAATGAGAAAAATATTGGAAGCCTTACACTTAACAATTTTCACACACACACACACACAATCCTACAGTAACCAAAGCACTTTGGTAGGGTTGTAAAGGTAGAACACCAAAGTAATGAAACAGAATGCAGCACAGAAATAAACCCTTGAGTGCAGAAGGGAGACATACCATCTAGGTTTTCATTCAAGCATATGTCACAATTCCTTTGGTGAACAGTTCCCAGGCAGGGGAGGTGAATTCCATTACCTAGATGCTAGTTTCAGTGATATCTCAAAATGTCCTCACACCTGTAATCCCAGCATTTGGGAGGCTGAGGCAGGTAGATCATAAGGTCTAGAGTTCAAGAACCATATGGCCAAGATGGCGAAACCCCATCTCTACTAAAATCACAAAAAATAAGCCAAGTGCAGTGGCAGCCTCCTGTAATCCCAGCTAATTGGGAGCCTTGGGCAGGAGAATCCCTTGAATTCATAGGGCAGAGGCTGCAGTGAGCTGAGATCGTGCCACAGCACTCCAGCCTGGGTGACAGAGTGAGACTGTCTGAGGCCTACGTGATCATATGGACTCACAATCTTACATATTGTCCTAAACTTACACTTGGATTCAGCCAATAGGAGATATTTGGCTTTCATCACTAGGCATAGGGCAATAGGTAAGGTCCTTCGTTACATATTTGTAGAAAGCTCACAGAACTTTACAACACTAACTCATAATGTATAAGTTCCTTGATTGGTACAGAGAGTTTCATGACAGGGACCAGCAAAAAGTTCAGATTGGGACTTTCAATTACATTCCCAGGTGAAAGCAAATGTTGTCCAAAGCTTTGGACATGTCCATCCCACATGTCCAAAGCCCACTTTTAACATCCTGAATCTAACAAGGGAATACAGTACAAAGTTAGCATTTTGACCTTCATATGTGGATCTGGCCACAAGTGGGATGATGACTCATTTATGTGTCCAGCTCATAGGCATGATAATGGGTCCTATACCTAAAACCAGCCTACATAAAAGATGTGTACTATTATACCGGGGTTTAGGGAAATACATAAGATCATGAATCTCTATGAGCCTGTAGGCTTCAGAGTGGTGTCCAACCCTGATGCATGCTGTATAAAGCCTTCAAGTGTTTTAGAGTGTCATACAATAGCCCCCAAAACACATGAGACTGTGACTCTTATATATACATGTAGCTCAATTTAATGGTGTCACCCACAAAGAGAAAAATATTTGGCCTATTACTAGGCCTAGTACCCAGGTGTTGAGAGTTTTTGGTTAATTTTTTTTTTTCCCATGGGTGCATTTTGACATATTGCAGGGTTAGAATCATAATCATGTTACTTTTGCCTGGACCCTGCAAACAGGGGATATTATCACTTATCTCTGAGTGTATGAGATAGGTGATTTATCTCTCCTGCCTGTACCTGCCCCCAGAGAACATAGTGAAATATTGTTTGTCCAAACATCTTGGTCATGTGACTCTCCACTCCTTCCTGGGTCCTGCTCACCACAGATGTGGTGACATAGCACTGATTGTAAAACCTAGCTTATGTGACTCTCCTTCATATCCTAGACTGTGCCAAGAGATGGAATTATTGCATATTGCAGAGCTCAACATCTAGATGATTAGGCTCTTCTGACTAGGCGCAGCCTACAAATGAGATTTTATTGTGTCACTGGCTCAGCACCCAGGTTATATGATTCTCTTACCTTATCTCAGCTCACAGGTGAAACTGTTACATACACCTGGGTTAAGCACACATGCTCAATAATAACTCTCTTTTCTGGACCCAGCCAGTAGAGACATTGTGACTCTCATAGCCAGTCCCACTGCCATGGGTAAAGTCCTGGGTTTTTCACTTCAGTAAAGTTCACAAAGGATTATAATGCTCTGGTATGTCATATAAAGCTTTATTGGTACAGAGTGTCATACTGGAGAACAGCAAGCAGATGAGAATGTGACCCTTGTATGCACACCTAGCTGATGCGATTCTCATTCTCACACATAAACAGGACCTAGGAATGTGATACTAAATCTCACACATAAAAAGCAGTCAAAGGTTGACATAATTACTCTAATACATGGGTCTGATTCACAGGTGGTTTGGTAACATTTGAAACATGATTCACACACTTGCGATGCTGTGACTCTCCTACTGGATCACAATATTCAAATAGGATTGAGGTTCTTATACATGATCTCGCCCATGGTTGGGATTGTGTCTTCCCTACTTCGACCTAACCCATAGAAAGAGTTAACTTAAATACACAAAACCAGGATTCATGTGGGATAAAAAAAACATTTCTGAAAGTTTCTGAGAGTGTGATTGGCACAAGTAAATTTGCCCAGCATATGAATAATTTGACTATCTCTTCTAGGTCCAGGCCACAGATGAAATTGTGCCATACCTGGAACAAGCACTAAACCAAGTATAACACCTTCCTTGGCTATGCCTACAAAATGGCACTTTTATATATCCCTGGGACCATCACCCCGATGAGGTGAATTATCCCCCTGAAACCTGCCTACAAAGAGAATTGGGTCTTATATCTAGATCCATCATGTAAGTGATGTGACAATCTTATACTGCCTTGGCCAAGAACTCTCAGTGCATTGTGACTCATAACTGGGCCCTGCACCTGGGTGATGTGATTCTACTTCTTGGGTTCTGCCAGCAGAAAGCATTGTAACGCATCACTTGGCTCAACACCTAGGTTATGCTTTTCTGCTTCAGCCTGTGCCTTGATTACAGGGAGATTGTGCCATATTTTTGGGTCCAGCACCAATGTGCGGTCCTTCTCCAGTTTTGATACTGCACAGAACAGACACTGTGACATATGTCTAGGTCAGTTGCCTACGTGAAGTGAGTCTCCTCCTTTTCCAAAGTCCTGCCCACAGAGGAGTTTTTGATATGTCACTGAAACCAGCATCCAGGCGATGTGAATTTTCTATAAGGGGCTTCCCACAAGGGGTATTATGACATCTCGCCGGACCCACACCCAAGTAGGTGATGTGACTTTCTTGCCTTCTCTGTGTCCACAGGTGATATTGTGCCATATATCTGAAACCATAACAAAAGCCTTATAACAATGTATATACGTGGAGCCAGAACATGTGCAAGATGATGACTTTCATTTTTAAACCTCTCCACAATTATAATTGTGTACACATACCTTTGACCAGCTCCAGAATTATTTGATAATTTTGCCAGGTATAGCCAAAAATGAGATTTTACAAATACGTGGGCCAAGAACCTTGGTGATTTGACTGTGTTATTTTAACAAGGTCCTCAGGGGGGATTGTAATATAATTCCGGACCAGCCATGTAGGTTACGTGACTCTCCTCAACTGCCTGTAATCTGCTTCCTTTGGTAATTGTAGCATTTCTAAACACTGCATCCAAATGGCATGACTCCTGGCTGGGCCCTGTTAACAGGAGGCATTCTGGCATATTTTGGGGCCCACCATTTAGGTGAACACTGTGCCACAGAACTGGACCTAGCACACAAGTTTTGTGACATTTCTGACAAAACACCTAGGCAAGGTTCAAAGGAATGATAATGACTGTCATATGGGGATTCAGCTAATAGAGCTTATTTTGATTCTTATAACCAAGTTTAGGTACATGCATGATGTCCTGAATAATGTTCTTATACAAATGTCACAAAAGATTACAACATTCACTCGTATTTTATAGTCTTTGGGTTATACAGACAGAGTCAAAGCAGGGCTCAGAACACAGGTGAAATTGTGAGTCTTGTATGCACACCCAGCTGACAGTAAAGACTGTCAGCACCTCACGTGGATAAAGCAAAATATCACACATGAAAACAGGATATGTGCGGTATTGTAAATCTCACCTTTGCAATTATCTAACACTGTGATTGTGGTATAAATACTTGCCAAGAACCTGTATAATTTGACTTTCCATACTTATTCCAGCCCAAATATGGGATTGTGATATCTAGCTAGGCCAACCTCAAGGTAATGTGTCTCTCCTGCCTGGGCCATTCTCTAAGTAAGGATTGTGACATACAACTGTATCTAGCACCCAGGCAATGTTATAGTCTTGCCTGGACCATGCCCACCAAAATTATTGTGTCATATTTCTGTGTCCCCTTCATAGGTGATGTAACTCTGCTTTCTGGGGTGGGCCATGCAGAAAGGAAGGATAGTGACATATTTCAAGGCCAGGTACACCATTGAATGTATTATTTTGCCAGAGCCCTGTTCAAAGGAGGTCATTGTGACTTATATCTGGCCCTGTCACCTGGGTTGTATGGCTCTCCTGCTTGGGCCTTTCCAACCTGGAGTAACATATTTCTAGGCCAGGCACACAGTTGATGGTACTCTTTTGCCAGGGCTATGCTTCATAGAGGACATTGTGACATATATTGGGGCCTATCTTCTAGGTGAAGTGACTGCCTCCTTGGTCCCTACCCAAATAAAGCACTGTGGAATAAGCAGAAAGCCTATACCTAGATGATGTAAATTTCTTTGCTCAGTGTTGTCCCAAGAGAGCCTTGTGACATATCCCAGGACCCATCACTCATGTGATATGGTTCCTCTACCTGGTTTCTGCCCATGTGTTACATTGTGACATATTTCTAGGGAAGCACCTAGGTGATATGACTCTCCTCATCTGCCCGAACCTTGCCTACTGGAGACATTGGGACATATCTCTGAGCCCATGACCTAAGTGATGTGATGCTCTTTGTCTGCTTGGGCCTTCACAGCAGGAGGATTTTTACACATTGCTGAGCCCAGGATTCAGGATATGTGACTCACCTCTTTTTTTTGATCCGTGCCCACAAAATAAGTATTTTGTCTTATTGCATGGCCCAGCACTCAGATGATGTTACTCTTCTGCCTGGGTTCTGCATAAAGATAAATTTATGGCATATTGCATATTGCTGGGCTCAGCACCCTTATGATGTGTCTCTCCTGCCTGTACTGGAGCCACTGAAGGTTTTTTGACATATCTTGGGCCCATTCTATACGTGTTTTGGCTCTCATAACTTGGCTGGATGTTTTTCTGCATGTGGGATGGTGTCATATCGCTGGGTCCAGCACCCAGTTAATGGGCCCAACTTCCTATACCCTGCCTAGAGAAGGCATTGTGACACAGCATCACATGTGACACGTGTGACAGAGCGTCTGTGTGATGCTACTCTCCTGCCTAGTTTTATGCCTATAAATGGGATTATGACATACACCTTGCTTCATTTCTCAGGCATGATGATCAAACTTATATTTGGATTCAGCCAATAGGAGATATTTCACCTCTCATTGCTAAGCTGAGTGTACCTATTGGTAAACTCTTGGGTTGCCTATTTGTTCCAAGCTGACAGAAGCTTGCAACAGTAACTGATATTGTATAAACTCTTTGTTGATAAAGAGTTTCATAACAGGACCCTGCAAAAAGTTTAGATTGGGACTCTCAGTTATGAACCCAGGTGAAATTAAAAGTTTTCACCATCCCACATTTACAGTGCCCACTTTTGAGGTCCTGAGGGTAACAAGGAAATACAGCAGAGTCAGAATTGTGACTTTTATGTGTTGATCTGGCCACATGTGGAATGGCAACTCATTTCTGGACCCAGACATAATAATGGGTCTTCCCCCTTAACCCTGCCTATAGGAGAGATGTTGACTAACCAGGGTTTAGGACAATATGTAAGATTGTGTGTCCATATGAGCACGTAGGCCTCAAAGAGTCTCACTCTGTCACCCAGGCTGGAGTGCAGTGGCACAGTCTCAGCTCACTGCAACCTCTGCCTTATGAGTTCAAGAGATTCTCCTGCCTAAACCTCCCAATTAGCTGGGATTACAGGAGCCTGCCACTGCACTCGGCTAATTTTTTTTTGTATTTTTAGTAGAGACGGGGTTTCACTGTCTTGGCCAGGTGAGTCTTGAACTCTTGACCTTATAATCTATCTGCCTCAGCCTCCTAAATTCCTGGGATTGCAGGTGTGAGCCCCCATGTCCTTCCCATTCATGCAGGTTTTATAAAGCTCTTGGTTGTTGTAGGGAGTGTCATACACTGACCCAGCTCACATGTGAGATTGTGACTCTAATATACACTGTCTGCTAAAAGTTAAAGGTGTCAGCCTCAAAAATGTTGAGATTGTGTCATGTCACTGGGCCTAGTATCCAGGTGTTGTGAGATTTTGGCTCTATTTTTTTCCCATGGCTGCATTATTACATATCTCTGGGTCAGAATAATAATAATGTGACTCTGCTGCCTGGGCCATGTCAACAGGGGATATTATCACATATCTCTGGGCCTATCAGCTAGGTGATATGTCTCTGCAGCCTGTGTCCTGCCCCCAAGAACATTTTAAAATATCGCTGAAACTAGCATCTAGGTAATGTTATTCTCCTCCCCTGCCTGGTACTGTTCACCAAAGGAATTGTGATATACGATTGATTGCAAAACCTAGATGGTATGTCTCCCTTCTGCACTCAAGGGTTTATTTCTGTGCTGCATTCTGTTTCATTACTTTGGTGTTCTACCTTTACAACCCTACCAAAGTGCTTTGGTTATTGTAGGATTTTGCATGTGTGTGAAAATTGTTAAGTGTAAGGCTTCCAATATTTTTCTTATTTTTCAAGATTGTCAGGCTTTTCATAGTCCCTTGAGATCTTTTATTTTTTCCATTATTGAAAAATATAATTAAAATTAAAAAGGGATATGTTGAGCATTGGGTCACTTTAAGCACATGGACATCTTCACAATATTATTTCTTCCAACCATTGAAAAAAAGTCTACTCAAAAGTGTGTTGTTGGCTGAGCATGGTGGCTCATGACTGTAATCCCAGCACTTTGAGAGTCCGAGGATGATGCAAGGAGAAATCAGGAGATAGAGAAAATTCTGGGCAAAATGAAAAAACCACATCTCTACTAAAATACAGAAAATTAGCTGGGTGTGGTGGTACATGCCTGTAGTTCCAGTAACTTGGGATACTGAAGAAGAAGGATCCTTTGTCCCCGGAAACTGGAAGTTGCAGTGAACTGAGATTGTGCCACTGCACTCCAACCTAGTAACAGAGTGATATTCCATCAAAAAAGAAATTAAAAAAAGAAAAAAAAAACCTGTATTTTAATATTTTATTCTTTAAATTGTTCAGCTTTTCTTCTTTTACTGATTTCTAGTTTCATTCCATTTGGTCTGTAAATAACTGTAAAATTTCAATTAAAAAATTGTTAAGGCTTCTTTTGTGGTGTCACAGATGGTCCGTGTAGGAAAATGTTTTATGAGCTATTGAAAAGGATGTGTATTCTGTTGTCTGTATACATTTATTAAGTGCAGTTATTTTACAGTGCCTTCAATTATTGTTTCCTTATTAATATTCTGCCTTGTTTATTTTTTACTGAAAGTGAGATATTGATGTATGCATCCATTATTATATTACTATTTTGGCATCAATTCTGTCAATGTTTGCTTCATGTGTTTGGGAAAACAGTAATATATGTATAGGCTCTCAGTGAATGAACCTTTTTATTATAATTGAATGTCCTGCTGTGTCTCTTGTAAAATTTGACTAAAAGTAAATTTTATTAAATATGACAGTTGTCAACTTAATAAATTGTAGCCTTTTCTCATTTCATTTTGTTAATGCTTGCATGGAATTTATTTTTCATCCTAGCATTTTCAGTTTCTTTTTTTTTTATTAGATCTGAAGTGAGTCTCTTGAAGCCATGTTGTGATTAAATCTTGACATAGATCATAATGTAGTTAGATTTTTTTTATTATTATTTTGAAGGATACAATAGCTGGATACAGTGTTTTGCTTAGACTTTTTTTAAAATGTGTTTTAACTATGTCAATCTCTTCTCTTTTTGCCTGAAATATTTTTGTTCTTTTATTTTGTTTTGTTTATTTCCATTTTACTCTCTGAGTATCATGGAGATGGTAATTTTGATTGTTTAGGATAATTTATTTTTTTCTTTTAAAACATAGATCTATAATTTAAATCTGATTGTCTCAAGTAATTTCCCCATCTTAATTTTGAATAATTGATTCCTGAATATTTATTTTTATTTTTCCTTGAGTCACATTACCCTGATGTTCAGTATATTCTGTAATTTTTTTTTTTTTTTTTTTAAGATAGAGTCTTGCTCTGTCGCCCGGGCTGGAGTGCAGTGGTGTGATCTCGGCTAACTGCAAGCCCCACCTCCTGGATTCACGCCATTCTCCTGCCTCAGCCTCCTGAGTAGCTGGGAGCACAGGCACCCACCACTATGCCGGCTAATTTTTTTTTTTTTTTTTTTTTTTTTTTTTTTTTTTTTTTGTATTTTTTAGTAGAGACGGGGTTTCCCTGTGTTAGCCAGGATGGTCTCGATCTCCTGATCTCGTGATCCTCCCATCTCAGCCTCCCAAAGTGCTGGCATTACAGGCATGAGCCACTGCACCCAGGCTGTTATATGTTGTAATCTTAGGTTGCAATTTATATAATAAAAAACCACATGTCAAATCTTTATTAAGTGTCTTTTGTCTTGAAAAATAAGTTACCAAGTTTTATCCTAGAGATTCTTGGAGTCTCTCAAGCCTGTTCCCCTGGGCCTGTGTGTTTTTTAGTTAAAACATTTTCCTCATTTTTTTTCTTATTTTTATGTATGTATGTATGTATGTATGTATGTATGTATGTATGTATGTATTTATTTATTTTTGAGTTGCTTTTTCACTCTTGTTGCCCAACCTAGAGTGCTATGGTGCAATCCTGGCTTACTGCAAACTCCACTTTCCAGCTTCAAGCAATTCTTCTTCCTCAGCCTGCTAAATAGCTGGGATTACAGGCAGACTGCCACCACACCTGGCCAATTTTTGTATTTTTGTTAGAGACCAGTTTCACCATGTTGACCTGGCTGATTTTGAATTTCTGACCTCATGTGATTCTCTCACCTCAGTCTCCCAAAGTGCTGGGATTACAGGCATGAACCACTGCTCCTGGCCATTCTTCATGTTTCTTATTAAGGTCTTGTAGTCAGATGTTATTTCCATTGTCTATCAATGATACTGACATCTTCCTTCTCTTGTGACAGTCATTTACATTTGGTTTTAGCTGTCCAAAAGTATCAAAGAGCACCACCTTTCTTTTCAATACTGTCATGAAATATAGAAATTAGTCTTTAGTAAGGTCACAAAGAGCCAGGAGCATTGACAAAGATGCCACAATTTTACTTATTTTTGGATGGGTAAGGCAGAAGTTAGGAGTTTATATTTATACTCATAATAGGATGAAGAATAGCAAAGGTTTAACTGGTTCTTAGACTTTTCACAATGACATTTTGGTCAGTATATTTCTGTTAAGTTTATATGTCTATAAAGGAATTAGAACCTGTGGTGTTTTATTGTCACCTAGTTAACGTGTTTTGTATAATTATACATTTGTAAAATGTATTAATCTGTGTCTCATGATGGGAGAGTTATGTTGTTCTTTTTTTTTTTTTTCTTTCAGCTGACTCTTTTCATTTTCCTGCAGAGATATTGCTGGAGAATGACATACAAGATTCATTTCAAAAAGTGAATCTGAGAAAATATAGAAGCTGTGACCTTAATAGTTTACATTAAAAAAAAAAAAGACTACCAAATTGTGGATGATTGCAAGGGGCAGAAAAGCAGTTATAATGGCCTTCATCAATGTTTGTCAACTACCTATAGCAAAACCTGTCAATGAAATAAATGTGGCAAAGCTTTTGAGTTGTGCTCAGTCTTTACTGAACATAAGAAAATTTTCAGCATAGAGAAATGCTACAAATGTGAAGAATGTGGCAAAGACTGTAGGTTGTTCTCAGATATTACTATACAGAAGTGAATTCATACTGCAGAGAGATGCTACAGACATAAACAATTTGGCAAAGCCTGAAAATATCTCAAATGTTACTGAATATAAGAGAGCTCATGCTGGGATATCTAACAAATGCAATGAATGTGGCAAAACATTTACCTGCTCCTCAACCTTTATTAAACAAAGAGAAATCATACTGGAGACAAACCCTACATATGCGAAGAATGTGGCAAAGCCTTTAAGTGCTTCTCTGACCTTACTAATCAAAAGAGAAATTATACTGGAGGGAAATCTTACAAATGTGAGGAATGTAGCCTATAGGTTGTTCTCAGAACTTGCTAAATATAAGATAATTCACACCGGGGAGAAACTCTACAAACGTGAAGAATGTGATGAAGACTATAGTTGCTTCTCAGACCTTACTAAACATGATAATTCATAGTGGAGAGAAACCTTACAAATGTATTGAATATAAAAAAAGCTTTTATGTGGTTCTCAGCTCTTAGTAAACACAAGTGTACATCTGTGAAGAACATAACCATACATCTGTGAAGAATGTGGAACTGCCTTTACCTGCTTCTTCACTCTTATTAACCACAAGAGAATTAATATGGAAAGGAGGCCTTATGAATGTGAAGAATGTGGCAAAACCTTTAAGTGCTTCTCAGACATTACTAATCATTAGATAATTCACACTGGAGAAAAACCCTACAAATGTGAAAAATGTGGCACAGCATTGAGTTTTTCTCACACCTCATTAGAGAAAAGAGAATTCATACTAGAGAGTAGATTTACAATTGTTAAAAATGTGGAAAGTCTTTAACAAGTTCTCATATTGTGTTCAACATCACAGTCTTCATACCGAACAAATGCAGTATAAAGGTAATGACTGTTAATTCCATGGCAGAAGGCCCAAACCAGAGAATTGGCCAGACAGTTCTGTTGCACCTAAGCAGCATGTGCACTTTTCCAAGCACATCTCATCCCCTTCCTGACTCCAATTATTTCAACAGCAGCTTCTCATTTGCACCAGCCCATTTTTGAGCCCCAACAAACTATGATTTTGAAATTCCTCTGAAGACTGCATGAGCTAACCACTAAAGGTGACAGTGCTCTAGCCTACTCAATTTCACCTGAGGGCAGAAACAAGGCAGGAGAGTCTTGTCACCTGGATTCGGTGCTCAGGATACTTTATAATCTTCTTTGGATGCATGGCCAAGTCAGAAGGCTAACATCATCTGGGGACAGACTCAAGTAATGTGGCACCATGTCCATGGTAGAAAAGGTTGAAGAAAAACAGGAGAATCACATCACCTAGGTGTTGGGCTTAGCAATATGAAATAATCCCCTCTTTTGGCCAAGTCCAGAATAAAGAAGTGAGTTGCATTACCTAGGTTTTGCCCTCAGTGGTATGTCACAATTCCCTTAGTTGGCAGTATCTGGCTGGAGAGGAGAGTCACATTTTCTAGATGCTACTTCCAGAGATGTCACAATGTTCCTTGGGGGCCAAAACACAGACAAAATAGAAAAATCACCTAGCTAATAGGCTCAGAGATGTGTTATAATATCCCTCGTTGGCAGGACCCAGGAAGAAGAGTCGCATTCTTATAATTCTGACCCAATAATATGTAAAAATGCACACATGGGTAACAATTTAAGCAAAAGTTTTAACACCTTGATAGTTGGCCCAGTGATATGACACAATCTCTTCATTTTAGAGGCTGACAATTCTAACTGTGAACTTAGTATGTATACGAGTCACAATGTCACATGCATGCTGGGCCATTGTATGAAACCCTCTACAGCATCTGAGGGCTTTATACATCATGGATGAGAGTTGCAAACTACACTGTGACTCACAGGCTCATATGTACTCACAATGTTATATATTGCCTTAAACTGAGATATGATAGTCAATTTCTCTCATTTAGGCTGAGTTCCAGAGTGAGACTTTTTGTTTTGTTTTTTTTAAGAGGGAGTCTCACTCTGTCGCTCAGGCGGGAGAACAGTGGCACAGTGGCGCAATCTCCACTCACTACAACCTCCACTTTCCAGGTTCAAGTGACTCCCCTGCCTCAGCCTCCCAAGTAGCTGGAATTACAGGTGCCTGCCAACATGCTCGACTAACTTTTTGTATTTTTAGTAGAGCGAGGTTTTCACCATATTAGCCAGGATCATCTCATTATTTTGACCTCATGATCTGCCCACTTTGGCCTCCCAAAGTGCTGGGATTACAGGAGTGAGCCACCCTATGCCTGTAACCTCAGGATACATGATAATGTTCAAAAATCAGTCACTATCACACCTGTGGCCAGATCCACATATAAGTGTCAAAATTCCATCTTTGTTCTGTTTTCCCTAGTAAAACTCAGTACTTCAACAATGAGCTTTGTAAATGTGGGATTCCTGTAACTTTTACTCTTAACTGGGTGTGTCATTGAGGAAGACAGTTATAATTTTTTGTGGGGCCTTGTTATGAAACTCTCTGTACCACCCAAGCAGTTTGTAGAATAAGAATTAGCGTTGTAAATTTCTGTGAGCCTTCTACAAAAATGCAATCCAGGATTTTACCTATTCCATTAGCCTAGTGACAAGGGGCAAAATACCTTCTATTAGCTGAATCTCAATATAAGTTTGACCATCATGCATGTGAACTGAAGCAAGGTATATGGCATAATCCCATTTGTGAGCAAAAACTTAGAACAAAGAATAAAATAGCTTAGGTGATGTGGCAAGCAACATGTCACAATGCCCTCACTCAGTAAAACCTAGGAAGGAGAGTCACATTAACTGGGTGCTGGACTGATTAATATAACACAGTTCCACATGTGAAAAACTTAGCCAAGGGATGAGAGCCAAACACCTACAGAATGGGCTGAAGCTATGTCAAAATACTCTCTGTGGCTCTGGCACAGGCCAACCAGTAGCATCGTCAGGATGCTGCTCCCACCAGTATGTAAAAATTCCCTCTTTATACAGGACTCTGGCAGAACAGTAACATCATCTGGGTGCAGTAGGTCAAAATTTTCGTTTGTGGGCATAATTCAGAAAAAAGAGTAGAGTCACATAAACTAAGCTAGGCTCAGCAGACCTAAGCTGCTCAGGCAGACAAGGAGAGTCATATCAGCTAGGTGCTTCCCTAGGAATATGTCACAATATAACATGTGGGCAGAAATCAGGCAAAAGAGCCACATCACTTGGTTGCTGGGTCATGAGATATGTCACAAGGCTCTTTTAGAACAGCACCCAGGCAAATACAGTTACATCACCCTGGTGCAGGTTCTGTGCTTAAGCCTACAATACGTGTAGGGCTTAAGGAGGGAGTCACTTCACCTAGGTGATAGGCCCTGAGACCTATCACAATGTCCATTATGAAGCATAGCCCTGGCAAGAGTACCCTTACCTGTGTTCCTGGCCTAGAAATATGTCACTCTCCCGGTTGGCAGGGAAAAAACAGGAAAGCCGCATAACCTAAGTGATAGGCCCAGAGATATGTCATAATGTCCTCCATTGGTCATGGCTATGGGAAAAAATACCCTCACCTGTGTGCCTGGCCTTACATTATGTCACTATCCTCCCTTTGTACAGAATCCATTCCAGAGAAGAGAGTTACATCTCCTATGAGGTGGACACAAAAATATGTCACAACAATTTTTTGCTCATGGTGCAGGCAAGAATGTAAGATCACTTGGGTGTTAGATCCAGTAATACATCAGAATCCTTACTGAGAGAAGAGCCCAGGCGGGAGTGTCACATCGCCTCAAGGTTCGTCTAGGTATATATCACATTCCCACATATGGACTGGAACAAGTCTGAAGAGTCAAATTACAAAGGTGCTTCACAAAGATTTATATGACAGTCACACTGTCAGAAATTTCACACATGAAATTTGCAACACCATACATGTCCTCTTTTCATGTCTGACTGTTGGCGTCATCCATGTAATATTATGACAGTCTTGACTGTCATTTGGGTTTGTATAAAAGACTCACAATTTCATCTCTGTGCTGAGCCCTGATTTGACTCTGTCTTTATAACCAGAAGACTTTGTAAAATAAGTGTCAGTGTTGTAATCTTTTATGACCTTCGAACCAGGAGGTAATCCATGACATCTCACACTTTCATAAACCTAGTTATAAGAGTCAAAATAGCCTCTATTGGCTTTATTCCAATATGAGACTCATTATCATTCCTGTGAGCCATGCCTAGGTATATGTCACAATGTCCTCTGTTGTTATGAAGAAGGCAGAACAGCCACATTACCTAAATGCTGGGACAGGAATATTTCTATATTCCCTTTGTAGACACATAGCTTGTGTGCTAATTCCAGCTCTGTGGCACAATGTCCTTTGTGGGCAGTGTCCAGGCAGAGGAGGAGAGTCATATCACCTAAATGATGGACACAAAAATATGTCACAATGTTCCTGTTGATAATGCCCAGGCAAGAAAGTCATACCATTTGGATGCAGTTTTTAGAAATGGTACAATTACTAAAATAAGCAGGGTACAAGCAGGTTTGGAGGGTCACGTAACCTAGACAATTGGTCCAGATGTACGTTACAATCCTTCCTGAGGACATTGTTAAGATGACAGAGTCAAATCACAAAGGTGCTTGGCATAGGCGTTTGTCAAAATCTCATTTGTGGGCTATACCTAGACAAAATTATTAAATCATTCAGGAGCTGTGCAAAGGTAAATGTCACAATTACATTTATGGAAAAATTTCAGAATAAGGCTCACCATCCTGCACATACCCTGGCTTCAGGCATATGAATTGTTATTTGGCTTCTGCTGTGGTCTCACATATGACACAATAACACCTGTGTCCAGAGAGAACAAATGAAAGGTTACATCACCATAGGGTTTGTGGGTCCAGAGAAACAATACAATCCTCCTAGTGTGCAGGACCCTTGCAAAAGAGTCACATAATCTGGATGCTGGTTTCAGTTACATCAAAACTCCCAGTGTAAGCAGGACTTTGGCAAAAGAGGAGGTTCATTTCACCTAGGCAATTGGCCTAGGTATATGTCACAATGACCCCTTTATGCAGTAGCAAGGCTGGAGAGTGACCTCATGTTGTTACTAAGCCCAGCAACATATCATCATCTCCCTGTGGTGAGGGCACAGCCAAAAGCAAAAAACAAAACAAAACAAAAATCACCTAGATGCTAATCCGTGTGATACGCTACAATGCTTCCTGTGGACAAAACTCAAAATAGAGAATCACATCACCCAGGTGAAGTGCACAGTTACATGTCAAAGTGCACTGTAAGTGCAGGGCCAAAGAACTAGAAGGGAGTCACTTCACTTATGTGAAGGACCTACATATAAGACACAATTCTCTTTGTAGGCAGGTTTCAGGATGATAATTCACACCACCTTGGTAATGGTCCCAGTGATATATGAAAGTGTCCTTTGTTGGCAGAGCCAAGGAAGTTGCTATATATTGCTTAGGTGCTTGTTCCTCATACGGCACAATTTCATCTGTTGTCTGGGCCTAGAAAAGACGGTCAAATTATTCATGTCCTGGGCAAAGTTACCTGACTCAAACACACTCTCAGAAAGTTCAAAAATAAGTTTCACATTCCACACGAGTTGTGTGGTTTTGTGTATGTGAGTCAACTCTTTCTATGAGTTGGGTTGAAGTATAGGAGTCACTCTCAACAACTGGCAAGATACATGTATAAAAACCTCAATCTGACTGTAAGATTTTGTTCCCACAGGGAAGTCACAGCACCACAGCTGTGCTGAATTATGGTTCAAACGTTACCAAACCACCTCTGAATCTGATCCATGTATGAAAGTAATTATTTCAATCTTTGACTGCTTTATATATGTTAGATTTAATAACTCATTCCCAGGCCATGTTCATGTGTGAGAATGACAATCGTTTCAGCTGGGTGTGCATACAGGAGTCTCATTCTCACCTCACTGCTGGTGTCTGTTATGACACTCTTTTTATCATCAATGCTTTTTATGATACACCTGAGTGTTATAATCATTAGTGAACTTTATACAAGTGAAAAACACAGGACTTTACCCATGACAGTGAGAGTGAGTGACTATGGCAGTAAAAATAAAACTGCTGGCTGAGTCCAGGTATGAGAGTTATTATTGTGCATGTTTGCTTAAACCAGAAATATGTCACAAGTTCACCTGTGAGCAGGGGCAAGGCAAGAGAAGCACATCATCTGGGAGCTGAGCCAGTGATACAGTATAATCTAATTTTGAGGCTGGTTCTAGTCAGAAGAATCACAACACCTGGGTGCAGCTTAAAATAGTATGTTACCAAGCCCACTATAGAAAGGGAAGAAGAAAGAGAGAAGAGCCACTCAGCCTATTTACTGGGCTCTGCAATATGTAATAAACCTCTCTTTTGGCTAAGTCTAGAATAAGAAGGAGAGTCACATCACCTAGATTTTTCAATAATCAATATGTCACAATTTCCTTAGTTATCAGGACCCAGGCAGGAGAAGAGAGTCACATTACCTAGGAGTTAAGTCAAACAATATTTCACAATGTCCTTTGAGGGCACAGAACAGGCAGCAGAGATAAATCTTCTAGCTTACAGGGCCAGAAATAAGTGATAATATCCCCTGTTGGTAGGGTCCAGGCAGAAGAGTCACATTATTATTACTGTAACCCAACGATATGTCACAATGTACCCATGGGAAGGAATTTAAGTCAAAAATTCTCAACACCTGGGTATTAGGCCTAGGAATATGACAAATTTCCTTGTCTTTGATGGTGACACCATTAACTGTGAGCTTGGTTTGTATATGAGAGTCACAATCTCCCATGATTCCTGGGCCATTGTATGACACTATACAACATTTAAAGGCTTTATACAGCATGCATGAGTGTTGCAGACCACTCTGAGACCTACATGCTTGTATGCATTCACAATCTTGGCTATTGCCCTAAATACAGGCATAATAGTCAACATCTCTTCTGTAGGCTCTTTTCGGGAATAGTACTCATTATTATTCCTGTGAGCTGAATTCAGAAGTGAGTCACAATCTCATCTGTGGCCAGATCCACATATGAATGTCACAATTACAGGTTTATATTTTATTCACTTTTTAGACTCAGGACTTGAATAATGTGCTTAGGTCATGTGGGATGGGAAGAATATTTGCTTTCATCTGGGAGTGTAATTGAGAGTCCCAATCAAAACTTTTTGCTGCTGCCTGTCATGAAAGCCTCTGTACAACCCAAGGAGTTTATATGTTATGAATTAATATTGTAAAGTTTTGTAAGCATGGTACAAATATGCAACTCAGGACATTATCTATTCCACTAAGCCTCGTGATGAAAGGCAACATATCTCCTATTTGCTGAATTTCAGTACAGGTTTGACAATTATGCCTGTGAACTAATTAAGGTATATGTCATATTTCCATCTGTGGGCAAAAAAATAGGTAGAAGGGTAACATCACTTAGGAGTTGTGTTAAGCATCATGTCAGAATACCCACTCTAGGCAGATTATAGGAATTAGAGTCACATTAAATGGGTGTTAGATTCAGCAACATGAACCATCCAACATGTGAAAAACAAACAAACAAAACAAGCAAACAAACAAACAAACAAAACAGCCAAGGGATGAGAGTCAAAACACCTACATAATGGGCATAGAATATGTCAAAATACCTTCTGTGGCTCTGGCACAGGCATGACAGTCACATTATCCAGGTGCTGAGCCCAGCAATATGCCATAATTCTCTCTATATGCTGGAACCAGGCAAAAGAGTATCATTATCTCAGTGCTGGGCTCTGCAATAAGTCAAAATTTGTGTTTGTGGGCACGGTTTGAGAAAAAAATGAGAGTCAAATAACCTGAGTGCTAGGCTCAGATATATGTCACAATTCCCCCAGTGCAAAGACCAGGCAGAAGATAAGAGCCATTTCATGTATGCCATGGGCTCAGAGATGTATCCCAATGTCCCCAGTAGGCAGGGACAGCCTAAAGTAATAGATCACCATGCCCAACGTAGATGGGTTAAAGGAAAAAAAAAAAAAAAAAGAGAATTACATCACCTGGTTGCTGCACTTAGCAATATTTAATAATTCTTTCTCGGCAGAGTTCAGGACAAAGAAAAGAAGCATGTCACCTAAGTTTTGCACTCAATCGTGTGTTACAATGAAGATATGTGAAAATAGCCCCTGTTTCCAGGGCCCAGGCAGAAGACACATATTATCATGATTTTGACCCATAATGCTCTTATAGAAAGGAATTTAAACAAAAAAGACTGAACACTGGGGTACTAGATCAAGAGATATGACACAATAGCTTCATCTTTAAGAGTGACATCATTGTTAGTTGTGAATATAAGTGTCACAGTCTCACGTGTGTGCTGCCCATTGTGTGACACTCTCTACTACATCTGAGAATTTTATACAACACGCATGAGGGTTTCAAAACTCTGAGTTCTTCATGCTTATATGGACTCATGATCTCACATATTGCCCTAAACCCAGGTATGACAGTCAACATCTCTCCCATAGGCTGACTTCAGGGATGAGACCATCATTATGCCATGAGCTTGGTCCAGAATGGGTCACCATCCCACCTGTGGCCAGATTCACTTCTGAAAGGCACAATTCCAACTTTGTGCTTTATTCAGTTGTTAGACTCAGGACCTCAACAGGGGGCTTGTTGGGGTCACAATCTTAACTTTTGGCTGCATCCTGTTATAAATATCTCTGTGCCACCCAAGAAGTTTGTATTATGTGAATAACTGTTGTCAACTTACGTGAACTTTGTACACATTTGCAATGAAGAACCTTACCTATTGACATAATCCTAGTGGTGAGAGGCAAAATATCTTCTACTGGCTGATTCCCAATATAAGCTTGATCATTATGTTTTGAACTGAAGCAAGGTGTATGTCACAATCCCATTTGTGGGCAAAAAACTAGGCAGAGGGTTAACATCACTTAGATGCTCTGCCAAGCAATATACCACAATGTCTTCTCTAGGCAGAGCCTAAAAATTAGGCTCAAATTAACTGACAGCTTGAGCCAGAAATTTGATACAACCACATGTGGAAGAATCCCAGCAATGTGATGAGAGCCAAAGCACTTACAGAATGGGACAAAGATATGTCAAAATACCTTCTGTGGCTCTGGTACAGAAAGGAGAGTCACATCATTAGCAGGTAGGCCAAGCAATATGCCATAATTTTCTCTTTATACATGTCCTAGGCAGAAGAGTAACATCATCCAGGTGCTGGGCCCTGAAATATGTCAAAAGTTCTGTTTGTGGGCCTTGTTCAGCAAGACGATGTGAGTCATATTACCTAAGTGCTAGGCTCATCAATGTGTCACAATATTCCCGTTGTAAAGGCCCAGAAAGAATAAGTCATATCACTTAAGTTGTGGTCTCCGAGATATGGCCTAATGCAACCAGTAGGCATGGCTCAGGCAGAAAAAGACAGTCATATAACCTAGATGCTTCTTTAGGAATATGTCACAATTTAATATATTGGAACAACCAGATAGAAAAGCCAAATCATTTGGTCCTGTGTCCTGAGATATTCTTAAGTCACCCTTAGAGAAGGACCCAGACAAGAGACTTACATCACCTAGATGCAGGTTTCACCCTTATGTCACAATGATCTATGTGGCAGAACCAAGCAGGAAGTCACATCAACTAGGCCAGAGATATGTTGCAAAGCCCTCCTTAAAGCATGACCCTGATAAGGGTGCCATCGCCTTTGTGCCTGGCCTAGCAATATGTCACTATTCAAGAGGGCAGGTCCCAAGAGGAAGAGCCTTATCACCTTCATGATAGGTTCCATGATATGTCAAAATGCCCTTTTTTGAGCATGGCACTTGCAAAAGAATATTGTGTGCCTGGCCTAGAAATATGTCTCTGTTCTGCCCTGTGTGCAGGACCCATTCCAGAGAGGAGAGTTATGTCTTCTGATTGATGGACACAGTGATATGTCACAAGGATGTCTGTGGGCATGGTGCAGGCAAGAATGTAACCTCACCTAAGTGCTGGATCTAGTGACGTCACTATTCTTACTAAGCAAGATACAGGCAGAAAAGTCACATCATTTCAATGTTGACCCAGGTAGATATCAAAATCCCATTTGTAGGCTAGATCCAGTCTGAAGAGTGAAATCACACAGGTGCTTGCCTTAGGTTTATATCACAAAGTGCTGGAATAATAGGCATTAGTCACCATGTCTGGCCTTTGAGTGCACCTCTGTGTGAGATTTAGTACCCTAATTGTACCTGTTCTTTTGAGAGAATAAAAATGGGGTCAGCTGGGTGTGCATCCAAGAGTCACAACTGCACCTGGTTGTTGTTCCCTGTTATAACACTCTTTGTATCACTCTGACTTTATATGGTATACCTGAGTGTCATAATCCTCTATGAAATTCATACAATTAAATGACCCATTACTTTACTTATTGCCATAAGACTGACTATGAGAGCCAAAATATCTCCCCCTTCTGGGCCGAAGTATGATTGTTATATTAGTGCATGTGAGTTGAACCCAGCTATATGTCACAATTTCACCTGTAGGCAGAAACAAGGCAGGAGGGTCTCACCCCCTGGGTTCTGAGCTCAGGATACATTATTATCTTCTTTGCAGCCAGGACCAAGTTAGAAGTGTCACATCACCTGGGTACAGCCTCAAGTAATATGGCACCATGTTCCCTGTAGACATAGTTTGAAGAAAAAGGGGAGAGTCACACCACCTTGGTGCTGGGCTCAGCGATATGTAGTAATCCCCTTTTTTGGAGGAATCCATAATAAAAGGGAGAGTTGCATTAACTAGGTTTTGCACTCACCAGTATGTCACAATTAGTTTACGGGCAGGACCTAGGCAGGAGAGGAGAGTCACATTTCCTAGACGCTATGCCCACCAACATCACAATGCTACTTTTGGGCAAATCACAGGCAAAATAGACAAATGACCTAGCTGATAGGCTTATAGATATGTGGTCATATCCCTTGTTGGCAGGGCCAAGGCATGAATCACATTGTTATGATTCTGACCCAACAATATGTCACAATGCACACATAGGGAATGATTTAAGTAAAAGTTTAACACCTGGGTACTAGGCCAAGTGATATGCCACAATCTCCTCATCTTTGAGGGTGACACCTTTAACTGTTAGCTTGGCATGCATATGAGAGTCATAATGTCACATGTGTTCTGGGGCATTGTATGACACCCTTTCAACATCCGAGAAATTTTTATGGCAAGCATGAGTGTTGCAAACTACTCTGAGGCCCACAAGCTCATATGGACTCACAATGTTAGATATTGCCTTAAAACCATGTATGATAGTCAAAGTCTCATATTTAGGCTGAGTTAAGGAATAAGACCCATTTTTATGCCTGAGTGCTGGCTCCATACATGAGTCACAATCAGACCTGTGACCAGATCCACACATGAGAGTCAAAATTCCACCTTTGTACTGTTTTCTTTTGTTAGATTCAGTACATCAACAGTGGGCTTTGTAAATGTGCAATGTGACAACATTTATTTTCACCTGAGTATGTTTTTGGGAGTCATAATCTTAAATTTTTGCTGGGCCGCGTTATGAAACACAGTGTACCACCTAAAAAGTTTATACAATATGAGGTAGTGTTTTAAACTTCTGTGAGATTTGTACAAGAATGTAACCCAGGATTTTTCCTATTGCTCTAAGCCTAGCGATGAGAGGTGAAATATCTTCCATTGACTGAATCCCAATGTAAGTCTGGCCATCATGCCTGTGAACTGAATCCCGGTATATGTCATAATCCCATTTGTATACAAAAAATTAGAAAAAATAATAACATCACTTAAGTGATGTGGCAACTAACAAGTCACAATGCTGTCTCTATGCAGAACCTAGATACACAGGTCACTTTAACTGGGTGCTGGACCCAGCAATATCACACAATTCCACATGTGGAATATCTTAGCAAAGGTATGAGAGCCAAAAGACCTACTTTTGATATGTGAAATTATGCAAAAATACTTTCTGTGACTCTGGCACAGGCAGAACAGTAGCATAATCAGGTTGCTGGGCCTACCAGTATAATTCCCTTTCCATTCAAGTCTCTGGCAGAAGAGTAACATCATCTGGGTGCAACAGGTCAAAATTTCCCCTGTGACTATGGTTTACAAAAAAGACTACTGTGATATTACCTAAATGCTGGGCTCAGCAATATTGTCCAATCCCCTTTTAAAGGCACAGGCAGGAAAAGAGAGTCATGTCACTTAGGTCATGGGCACAGAGATATGTCCCTATCTCCTCAGTAGGCAAGCCTCAGGCAGATGAGGAGAGTCATATCACCTAGATGCTTCCCTAGGAATATTTCACCATGTAATATGTGGGCAGAAATCAAGCAGAAGAGCCAAATCACTCAAGTTCTGGGTCCTCAGATAAGTCACAAGGCTCTTTTAGAATAGCACCCAACCAAAACAGTAACATCACCTTGGTACAGGCTCTCTGCTTATGCCACAATGTTCCATCTGAGTAGGGCCCATGGAAGGAGTCGCTTCACCAAGGTGAAAGGCCTAGAGGTATGTCACAGTGTCCACTATGGAGCATTGCCCTGGCAAAAAAGTACCATCACTTCTGTTCCTAGCCTAAAAATATGTCACTCTACAGGTTGACAAGGCCCAAGCAGAATCTGAGAGCCACATTACATACGTGATAGGACCAGAGATATGTCACAATGCCCTCCTTTGGGCATGGCTCTGGCCTACAACTACCCTCACCTGTGTGCCTGGCCTAGAAATATGCCATTGTTATTCATTTGCATATGGTTCATTCAAGAGAAGAAAGTTACATCACCTATGAGGAGGACACAGAAATATGTCACAATAACTTTGGTGGGCATGGCACAGGCAAGAATGTAACATCACCTGGTTGCTAGATTTAGTGATATGTCACAATACATACTGAGAGAAGGGCCCAGGCATATGAGTCACATCACCTTGAGGTTGGCCTAGCTAGATATCAAAATCCCATATATGGGCTGGAAAAAAACTGGGGAGTCAAATTACACAGGTGTTTGGCAAAGATTTATACCAGAATCACAACGTCAGAAAATTTGAAAGATGAGATTTACAATACCACACATGTGCTGTTTTTATTTATGACAGTTTGTTTCATCCGTGTGAGATGAGGAGAGTCCTGTCAGCAGGGTTTGCATACAAGACTCACAATTTTACCCATGTGCTGAGCCCTTTGTAAAATAGGTGTGAGTGTCATAATCTTCTTTGATCTTTTCACTAGAAGCAGATCCTGAACATCACACATCCCTAAACCTAGTTACAAGAGTCAAAATATCCTCTATTGGCTGAGTCCACATATGAGCCTCATTATCATGCCTGTAAGCCATACCTAGGTGTATGTTACAATTCCTTCTGTGGTTATGAAACAGGCAGAGAAGCCACATCACCTAAATGATGGCCAGAAATATTCCAGTATTCTCTGTTGGCAGGGTCCTGTCAGAAAAGCAAAAGCAAAAAAAAAAAAAAAAATCACCTTGTTGACCCAAGTGATATGCTGCAATGCTTCCTGTTGACAGAACCCAAAAACTAGAATCACATCTCCTGGGTAAAGTGCCCAGTTATGTGTCACAATGCAATGTAAGTGCAGGGCCTAGGCAGTAGAAGGGAGTCACATAACTTACATGATGGAACTAAATATAAGACACAATTCTTTTTGTAGGCCAGTCTCAGGCACATTATTCACATCACCTGGGCAATAATCCCAGTGATATGTAAAAGTGTCCTTTATAGGCAGAGCCAAGGAAGGTGTTATATATTGATTAGATGCTTGTCCCACATATGGCACAATTTCATCTGTGGTCTGAGAATAGAAAAGACAGTCAAATAATTCATGTGCTAGGCAAAGGTACCTGTCTTAATTACACTCTCAACAATATTTGGAAATAAGTTTCACTTCACACACAAGTCCTGGTTTTGTATATGTGAGTCAAAACTTTCTGTGAGTTGCGTCAAAGTATTGGAGTCACAATCTCAACAATGGGCAAGACTTACATATAAGAGCTCCAATCCCACTTGAAGATTGTGTTTCAGTAGGGGAGTTACAACAAAACAGGTGTGCTAAATCATGGTTTAAATGTTACCAAAGCTCTTGTGAATCTGATCCATGTAAGAGAGTAATTATTTCAACCTTCAACT
The DNA here is from genome assembly GCF_029289425.2 of Pan paniscus. Taxonomy (NCBI): domain Eukaryota; kingdom Metazoa; phylum Chordata; class Mammalia; order Primates; family Hominidae; genus Pan; species Pan paniscus. The sequence continues at coordinate 32,178,469 of NC_073273.2, read as the reverse complement.
GTTTTTGTTTTTTTTTATGTGAGATATACTACCTCATTCAAGTTTGAGAATGGGAATCATGTCATCTAGGTGTACGTACAAGAGTCACATTCTCACCTGGTTCCTGGTCTCTATTATGACACTCTATGTACCATTAAGAGTTTATGTGATAGATCTGAGGACTATAATCCTTCGGGAACCTTATACAAGTGAAAAACCCAGAACTTTACCCATGGCCATGAGACTGGCTATGATAGTCAAAATATCTCTACTGGCTGGGTACAGTTATGACACTTATTGTACATGTGTGTTTAACCCAGGTATATGTCCCAATTTCACCTGTGAGCAGGGACAAAGCAGGAGAATCACATCACCTCAGTGCTGAGCCAGTGATATGGTTTAATCTCATTTGCAGGCTGGTGTTAGTCAGAAGGGTCACATCAACTGGGTACAGCCTCAAATAATATATCACCAAGCCCATGATAAACAGGGAAGAAGAAAAAAAGGAGAGTCACTCTACCAAAGTGCTGTGCTTTTCAATATGTAATAATCCCCTCTCTTGGCAGAGTTTAGAATATGAAGAAGAGTCACATCATTTAGCTTTTGCAATCAGTAGTATGTCACAATTTATTTTGTCAGCAGGACCTAGGCAGGATAGGAGAGGCACATGACCTAGATGTTAAGTCAAATGATGTTTCACGACATCCTCTGAGGGAAGAGGCAGGAGAGACAAATCACCTAGATTACAGGCCAAGAGATACGTAATAATATTTCCTCTTGGCGGGGTACAGGCAGAAAGGTCACATCATTATGATTCTAATCTGGCGATAAGTCATAGTGCATCCATATGTAGGCATTTATGCCAAAAACTCTCAAAACCTTGGTAGTAGGCCTACATCTGCTGGGTGAGGCATCCACTCCCACAGAATCCTCATGCCACCACCCAACCTCTCACCCTCAATAATTATCTAACTTTTTATGCTATTACAATTAATTGCGACCACTACCCCATCGTACTCAAATATTCATTGAACTAACATCAACTTTCCTAATAATTCTAATAATAAAGCCCCTGAAATGTCAATAGTTGACTTTCATTTCAGGATATTCCTTAATAGCAATAGCCACAGTATAACCAAAAACAACCATCATATCACCTAAATAAATAAAAAAGACTATTGACCCCATGAAAAACCCACAAAAAATCAACACAATACCACAACCCACAGCATCACTAATAATTATCCCTGGGCCTCCATAAATAGGAGAAAGTTTTGAAGAAAAACCTACAAAACCTATAACCAAGGGAATACTTCTTAAAAATAAAGCATATTGCATTATTCTCACATGGACTATAACCATGAAAAATGATAGGAAAAACCGTCATCGTACTTCAACTGTAAGGACAATAATGACCAAAACTCACAAGCCACATCTGCTAATAAAATTATTAACTACTCATCCATTGTTGTTTCCACACCATCTAACATTTCTACATGATGAAACTTCAGCCCACTTCTTGGTGTCAGCCTAATTCTCCAAATCCTCAAAGGATTATTTTTGGCCTTGCACTAGACTTCAGACACCTCAACTGCATTTTCTTCAGTCACTCATATCAGATGAGATGTAAAATACAGCTGAATGGTTCGCTATTTTCAGGACAATGGCCATTCAATATTTTTCATTTTCCTCTTACATGCTGGCCGAGACTTACACTATTAATCATTTCTATTCCTAGAAATCTGAAATGTTGGCATTTTCCTCTTATTCACAACTATAGCATCAGCATTCATAATCTACATGCTCCCATGAGGAAAAATATTATTCTGAGGTGCTACAGTAATTATAAATCTACCATCAGCCATCCAATATATTGGAATAGACCTTGTACAATGAATCTGAGACAGATTCTCAGTTCACAAAGCCACCCTCACACAACTTTTTGTCTTTCATCTTACTTTTCATCAATACTGTTCTAGCAACCATTCACCTTTTATTCTTGCATAAAAGAGGATCTAACAAACTTTTAGGGGTTTCATCACACACAGACAAAATCACATTCTACCCCTACTAAAAAACCAAAGATATCCAGTTTTAATTTTTCTTCTCCTTCTAATAACTCTAGTACTATTTCCACCTGACCTCCTGAGCAATTCAGATAATTAAGAGTTTAGCCAACCCCCTCAATACCTCACCCCACATTAAGCAATAGTTGTACTTTTTGTTTGCACACTCAATCTTACTATCTATCTCTAACAAACTAGGAAGTGTATCTGCCCTCATATTGTCCATTCCCATTCCGGCAGTTATTCCTGTACCTCACAATTCTAAATAACAAAGAATAATATGCCAGCCATTAAATCAATTCATATTCTGAATCCTAGTGGCTGACCTGTTTACACTCACATGAATTGGAGGGCAGTCTGTCAAATACCCGTTTTTTGTCATCAGACAGACAGCATCTATCATGTACTTCTCTATCATCCTCACCGTTATACTGCTTACTACCCTAATTGAAAATAAATTACTTAAATGAAAATTTTCTTGTAGTGTAATTCAATACTCTGGTCTTTTAAACAAGAAATGGAGAATCCCCTCCCCAAGATAACTCGGGGAAAAAGCATTCCTGCTTCACCGTCAACATCCAAAGCTGAAATTCTCATTAAACTACCCCTGATTTTTTTTACAGCACACACTTAAACTACGGTGTCAGTATTAATCAACTAGCTCTAATACATTAGTGCTTTTATGTATTTTGTGTATTACTCTTAGCCCCCATGAATAATATGTAGGACTATTATTGTTTATTCATACCTCCATACATGTGGATATATTACAAATCTAGTCCACATACAAATAAGCGTGTATTAACCTTCCCTTAATCAACTATGGTACATCTACTACTATTGACTGTACAATACAATTCTAATTCATATGAATATTGAATCATACTAGACATCCTTAATATTACATAGTGCATACATTCTTTCTTCAGACATAGCACATTTCTGTCAAGAAATCTCTTGTCAACATGGATATCCACTACCAAATTCTGGTTTCTTAATCTACCAACCTCTGTAAAATCATCATCCTGCTCAGGAGTACTACCCTCCTCATTCTGGATGCATAACACATGTGGGTGACTATTTTGAAAGGAAAACTGGCACCTGGTTCTTACATCAAGGACATAAAACTAAGATCACCCACATATGCCCCTGCAATAAGTCATCTTGGTGGACTAAGGGCTACACCCTATTAACCTCTAATGAGGGCACTGTCATGAATTTGGTGTTTTCAACTTTGGAGGCTGCTGCTGTAACTTACCACCAAGGAAGGCCTGGTCCCCTCTGAATCAGTGTAGATGAACTCAGATTTAATTCCTGCCAAATTAATTCTAGAAGCTGAGCTTATATTGAATATTCTGGCCTCACATAGTAACCATAGCTGTTAATTTATTCATGCTTAAAAGACGTAACAATTAAACAATAGGCACATAGGCTCATGCAGGTTTGCTCACTTTCAAGAACTTTTTTCTGATTAAATTCACAAACTTCTCCTCCCCTTATCACTGACTTTACCATCAATGAAGGTCAATGTATCCTTCCCAAATTCCAAAAACAAGAGACTAAACGTCAACACAGTTAAAACTCAAAAACCATATTTTAACAATGAATACCCCAAGAGCTACCCCTCGGTTGATGAAATATTCCTAAAAAATCTTAAGACCCCCCAAATCAAGCCTCCATTTTATATAATGAATGCAATAATTAGACGCCCACCCTAAATTATGAGTAATCCTCTCAACCAAATCTCTGCCAATTGAAGTTTAGACTCAGAATATTCAGAACTATTAACAACTATTTATATTTACTTCTTTCCTTCTCATATTCTAATTTTAGACTTAATTATTTGCACAGTTAATATAGCTTAATCATTTCAAAGAAAGCCACTGAAAATGTCTAGACAGGTCTAGACAATCCCATGAACAAATAAATTTAAACCTGGCCTTTCTAGTAGATCTTAGTAAGGTTACACAAGCAAGCATCCCCGCTCTGGTGAAAATGCCTTATAGATCACCCGGATCAAAAGGAGTAAGTACCAAGCATGAACAAACGCAGCTCAAAACACTTTGCTCAACCACTGACCCTCGGGAAATAGCAGTGATAAATATTTAGTAATAAATGAATATTTCACTAAGCTATACTGATATCTAGGGTTGGTCAATTTCATGCCAGCCACCGCAGCCATATGATTAATCCAAGCTAATGAAACTCTGTGTAAAGAGTGTTTAAAGTCTGCCCTCAGTAAAGCTAAATTCCATCTAAGTGGCAAAATAAACTCCAGCTGAAATAAAATATACTATGAAGGTGGTTTTAATATCCTGAAGACACAATAGCCAAGACCCAAACTGGGATTAGATAACACACTACGCTCAGCCCCAAACTCTAATAGTTACATTAACAAAACTATTCACCAGAATACTACAAGCAACAGCTTAAAATTTAAAGGAGTTGGTGGTGCTTTATATCCCTCTAAAGGAGCCTGTTTTATAAACAATAAACCCCAATATACCTCAGCATCTCTTTCCCATAACCTATATACCCTCATCTTTAGCAAACCCTAAAAAGGTTCTTGCATAAACACAAGTATACACATACAAATGTTAGGTCAAGTTGTAGCTCATGAGGTGGCAAGAAATGGACTATATTTTCTATACCCAGAAAATCTCACAGTTACATTTATGACACCTAACAGCTCAAGGAGGATTTAGCAGTAAACCAAGAGTAGATTGCTTTGTTGAATGAGGCCCTGAAGTATGCACATACCACCTGTCACCCTCCTCAAATATTATTATAGAAATTACTATTACTGAAAACTCTCTGTGCACATATGGAAGAGATACATCATAAAATAGTAAGCATACTGAAAAGTGTGCTTGGACAAACCAAAGTGTAGTTTAACCCAAAACGTCTGGCTTACACCCAGAAGATTTCATCACAACTTGATGACTTTGAGCCAACTCTAGCCCCAAACCTCCCCAAAAATATTATCAAACAATCTTAATCATACCATTTACCTTAGAAAAAAAAAGTATAGGCAACATAAATTTTTACCCTGGCACAACAGTCGTAGTACCATAAGGAAAAGATGAAAAAACTGAGCAAAGCATTAAAAAGCAAAGACAAGCCCTTACACATTCTGAATAATGTGTAAACTAGAAATAACTTTACTCAGAGAACAAGAGCCAAGTCCCCCAAAATCAGAAGAGCTACTCAAAAACGCTAAAAGAGCACATCCAACTATGTGGAAATAGAATGGGAAAATTCATGAGTAGCGGTGACAAGCCTACTGAGCCTGGTGACAGCTGGTTGTCCAAGATAGAATCTTAGTTCAACTTTAAATTTACTCACAGTATTACTTAATCTCCCTGTAAGTTTAACTGTTACTCTAAATTGGGACAGCTCTTTAGACCTCAGGAAACAACCTTCGTACAAAGAGTACAAAATATTACCACCTTAATTGGTCCCAAAGCAGCCGCCAATTAAGAAAGCATTCAAGCTAAACATCCAATTATCTTAAATTCTAATCACCATACTAAACTTTTAACATCACATTGGACTAAACTATTACTTAATATAAACAATAATGTTAATATAAGTAACATGAAAATATTTTTTTTTGCATAAGCTTACATCAGACCAGAATAATTCACTGACAGCTAACAGCCAAATATTAGTAATTGATATAATGTGCACCCTATTATTTATACTGTTAATCCAACACAGGTATGCTTTGAGGAAAGATTGCAAAAGCTAAAAGGAACTCAGCAAATCTTACCCTGCCTGTTTAACAGAAGCATCACCTCTAGCATTACTAGTATTAGAGGCGCAGACTGACCAGTGAAAAATGTTCAATGACTAAGGTATCCTGAACGTACAAAAGTAGCATAATTACTTGTTCCCTAAATAGGAACTTGTATGAATGACCATAGGAGGGTTCAGCTGTCTCTCACTTTTAATCAGTGAAATTGATAATCTATCCATGAAGAGGCGGATATAAACAAATAAGATGAGAAGATCCTATAGAGCTTTAATTCATTAATGCAAATAAAACCTCAAAAGAGCCTGCAGGCCCTAGTGTACTATCCCTGCATTCAAAATTTGGGTTGAGGTGACCTCGGAGCCTAATTCAACCTTTGCACAACCTAAACTAAGACTACAGTAGTCTAAGCGAGTTGACACACATTGATCCAGTAATTTGATCAATGACATAAGTTGTCCTAGGGATAACAGCATAATCCTATTCTAGAGTCTATATCAACAGTAGAGTTTAAAACCTCCATGTTGGATAAGGACATCCTAATGGTGCAGACACTGTTAAGGATTCCTTTGTTCAAGGATTAAAGTCCTATGTGATCTGAGTTCAGACCAGTGTAACCCAGGACAGTTTCTGTCTATTTAACGTTTCTCCTAACATGAAAGGACAAGAGAAATAGGACTCACTTCATAAAGCACCCTTGCCCAACAGATGACGTTATCTTAATCTAACATATCACCACACACACTACTCAAGAACAGGGTTTGTTAAAATGGCAGAACCTGGCAGTTTCATAAAACTTTAAACTTTATAATCATAGGTTCAACTCCTCTTCTTAACAACATGCCCATAATTAACCTCCTCCTACTTTTTAGCACTCTAATTGCTATAGCATTCCTTACATTCATTGAAAAAAAATTCTTAGGCTATATATAACTGTGCAAAGGACCCAACACTGTAGGTCCCTATGGACTGCTTCAACCATTTGTTGATCCAATAAAACTTTTCACCAAAGAACCCTTACATCCCTCAACATCTACTATTACCCTTTACATTATTTCTCCAACTCTGGCCCTTTGTTTCACTCTCCTCTTGTGGACTCCCCTCCCTGTACCAGATCCTCTATTTAATTTTAATGCAGGCCTCCTATTTATACTAGCTACATGAAGCCTAGTTTTCTATCTATTCTATGATCAGGATGAGCAGCTAATTCAAATTATGCACTAATCAGTGCATTACCAGCTGTGGCCCAGACAATTTTATATGAGGTCACACTACCCATTATCCTGTTATTAGTTCTAATAATAAGTGTCTCATTTAGCTTATATGCACTCATCACAACACAAGAATTGCTCTGACTGCTCCTACCATTATGACCCCTAGCCATAATATGATTTATCTCCACACTAGAAGAAACTTTCCGAGCCCCTTTTGACCTAACAGAAGGAGAATCAGAGTTACTCTCAAGCTTCAATGTCAAATATGCCGCAGGTTCATTTGTCCTCTTTCTTATAGCAGAATACATGAATATGATCATAAAAATGCACTAACTGCTGCTATTTTCCTAGGAGAAATATAATATACATTCATCAGCACTCTATATCACAAATTTTATTACCAAGACCCTGCTTTTAACCACCCTGTTTTTATAAATTGGAACAGAATACCCCTGATTTAACTAAGAACAACTCATACATTTTCTATAAAAATTTTTCTATCACTTATACCAGCATTCTGCATCTCATATATTGCAATGCCTTTCCTAATTTCCAGTATTAAACCCCAAACAAATAAGATATGTCTGACAAAAGAATTACTTTGATAGAGTAAACAATAGGCATTAAAATCCTCTTATTTCTAGAACTATAGGAATTGAGCCTACCCATGAGAATCCAAAATTCTCTGTGCTACCTATTACACCACAACCTAAAGTAAGGTCATCTAAATAGGCTATCAGGCCCACACTCTAAAAATGCTCATTATACCATTCCGATACTAATTAATCTATTAGTTCAACTTATTATCTTCATTAATATTTTCACAGAAACTCTTATCTCAATGCTAGGCTTACACTGATTTCTCATCTGAACAGGACTAGAAATAAATAAAATAGCTTTTACCTCAATATTAATTAAAAAAATAAATTTCTGCTCTACAGAATCAGCCAGAAAACATTTCTTTACACATAAAACCACATCGATAATTCTCATGATAGGTTTCATTTCCAATAACCTTTCCTCCAGTCAATGAACAACAATAAATGCTATTAATCAGGTTTATCCTTAAAAATAATAACTGCCCTAGTAATAAAACTAGGAATAGCCCCCTTACTTCTGAGTCCAAGGTGACCCAAAGAACTTCTCTAGTATCTGGCATGCTTCTCCCCGCATGAAAAAACTAGCCCAAATATTGATTATGTTTCAAATTTTTCATCAATAAACATTAACATCCCCGTATCTATCAAGAATCTATCCGTTATAGTGGAAGCTAAGTACTTCCCAACTTATATGACACCATCTAACATGTGGGCAGAAACCAGGCAGAAGAGCTCTATCACCTGGGTACAGACTCAAGTGATGTGCCACCATGCCCAGTTTAGACAGGTATAAAGAAAATAAAAGAGAATCACACTACCTGGGTGCTGGGATCAGAAATATATAATGATTTCCTCCCTTGGCAGAGTCCAGGACAAAAGGTAGAGTCATGTCACATAGGTTTTCACTTAGTGATAGGTCACAATTTCTTCAGTTGGTAGGATGCAGGCAGGAGATGAGAGTCACATTACCTAGATGCCATATCTAGCAGTATGTCACAGTGTCCCCCATGAACATGGCACTGGCAGGGGAGAGATAAAACCTAGCCAATAGGCCCAGAGGTATGTAAAAGTATCCTCTGTTTGCAGATCCCAGGCAGAAGAGTCGCATTATCATGATTCTGACCTACTGATATATAACAATGCCTTACAAAAAGGAATTAAACCAAAAATGTTTCAACCCAGAGGTACTAGGCTGAGGGATATGAGACAATCTCCTCATCTTTAAGGGTGACAACATTAATGGTTAGCTAGTTGTGTATATGAGAATCACAATCTATCCTGTTTGCTGGCCCTTGTATGACACTTTCTATTACATCTGAGAACTTTATACAAAATATATGAGACTTCCAAACCTCCTTGAGGCCTAGATGTTTATATAGACTCAATCTTTCATATTGCCCTAAACCCAGGTATGACAGTTAATGTTTCTCCTATAGGATGGCTTCAGGGATGAGAGCACTATTATGCCTGTGAGCTGGGTCCAGAAGTGAGTCACCATCCCACCTGTGGTCAGATTCAGTTATGAAAGTCAGAATTCCTGCTTTCTTCTGTATTCACGTTTTAGACTCAGGACTTCAACAATGGGCTTCATAAATGCAGGATGTGAAAAACTTATGCTTTCAACTGAGTGTGTAGCTGAGAGTTACAATCTTAAATTTTTTGCTGGGCGGTATTATTAAACTGTCTGTACCACGTAAGTTTTTATGATATGAGTTAGTGTTGTAAACTTCTGTGAGCTTTACATAAATATGAAATGAAAGACCTTACCTATTATCCCAAAGCTATGGTGAGCGTCAAAATATCTCCTTTTAGCTGAATTCCAATGTAAGCTTAATCATCATGTTTTTGAGCTGAAGGAAAGTGTATGTCATAATCCTATTTGTGGGCAAAAATCTAAGCAGAACGTTAACATCCCTTATGTCCTGCTTCAAGCAATATAAAAGTGCCCTCCCTAGGCAGGGCCTAGGAAAGATGGTCACATTAACTAAGGGCTGGAATCAGCAGTATGATACAGCCACACTTGGAAAAAAATTCAGCAATGTGATGAGAGCCAAAACACCTCCACAATCAATCAAAAATTTGTCAAAACACTTTATCTGGCTCTAGCACAGGCAGGAGAATCACACATCATTAGGGTGCAGAACAGAGCAGTATGCTGTAATCTCTTCTTTATGCATGACCTAGGCAGAGCAGCAACATCATCCCAATGCTGAGCCCTGAAATACTGCAAAAGTCCTGTTTGTGGGTGTTTATTATTTTTTCAGCAACAAACCAAGAGTCACATTTCCTAAGTGCTGGGTCATCAACATATCATAATCTTTCCATTGTAAAGACCCAGACAAGAGAGAGTCACATCATTTGTGACATGGGCTCAGAGATATGACCTAAAGTCATCAGTAGACAGTGCTCAGGTAAAAAAAGAGAATCATATCACACTTAGGTGCTTTTTTATGTTTACGTCCCAATTTAATACATAGGCAGAAATGATGGCAGAAGTGATGGTGAAGAGCCACATTTCCTGGTCCTGGGTTCTTAGATATTCACAAGTCCTCCTTAGAAAAGGACCCAGGCTGGAGAGTTACATCACCTAGGTGCAGGTTCCACCCTTATGTTACAAAGTACCAAGTGGACAGGTCCAAGCAGGAAGTCATATCACCTAGCTGACAGGCCCAGAGATATGTCACAAAGCCTTCCTTAAACATGGCCCTGGCAAAAGAGTACCATTGTGCCTGGCCTAGCAATATGTCATTATTCAAGTGGGCAGATCCCAAGCAGAAAAGCCATATCACCTCCCTGATGGGCCCTGTGATATTTCAAAATGCCCTCTTTTGGTGATGGCCTTGGCAAAATAGTATTATTACCTGTGTGCCTGGCCAAGGTGTATGCCACTATCCTGCCCTGTGTGTAGGGCCCATTCCAGAGAGGAGAGTTAGATCTTGTAACTGATTGACACAGCGATATGTCAATATGATGTTTGTAGGCATGGTGCAGGCAATAACGTAACATCATCTGGGTGCTGGATCCAGTGACATCAAAATTCTTACTGAGAGCAGGATCCAGGCAGAAAAGTCACATCACTTCAATATTGGCCCAGGTAGATATCAAAATTCCCGTTGTAGGCTGGAACCAGTCTGAAGAGTGAAATCACACAGGTGCTTGATGAAGAATCATATCACAGTCATGATAAAATGAAATTCCAGGGATGAAGCCCACTTGATCATGGTAGATAAGTTTTTGATGTGCTGCTGGATTCAGTTTGCCAGTATTTTATTGAGGATTTTTGCATCAATGTTCATCAAGGATATTGGTCTAAAATTCTCTTTTTTGGTTGTGTCTCTGCCCAACTTTGTTATCAACATGATGCTGGCCTCATAAAATGAGTTAGGGAGGATTCCCTCTTTTGCTATTGATTGGAATAGTTTCAGAAGGAATGGTACCAGTCCCTCCTTATACCTCTGGTAGAATTCAGCCATGAACCCATCTGGTCCTGGGCTCTTTTTGGTTGGTAAGCAATTGATTATTGCCACAATTTCAGAGCCTGTTATTGGTCTATTCAGAGATTCAAATTCTTCCTGGTTTAGTCTTGGGAGGGTGTATGAATCGAGGAATTTATCCATTTCGTATAGATTTTCTAGTTTATTTGCATAGAGATGTTTGTAGTGTCCTCTGATGACAGTTTGTATTTCTGTGGGAACGGTGGTGATATCCCCTTCATCATTTTCTATTGTGTCTATTTGATTCTTCTCTCTTTTCTTCTGTATTATTCTTGCTAGCAGTCTATTGATTTTGTTGATCCTTTCAAAAAACCAGCTCCTGGATTCATTAATTTTTTAAAGGGTTTTTTGTGTCTCTATTTCCTTCAGTTCTGCACTGATCTTAGTTATTTCTTGCCTTCTGCTAGCTTTTGAATGTGTTTGCTCTTGCTTTTAAAGTTCTTTTAATTGTGATGTTAGGGTGTCAATTTTGGATTTTCCTGCTTTTTCTTGTGGACATTTAGTGCTATAAATTTCCCTCTACACACTGCTTTGAATGTGTCTCAGAGATTCTGGTATGTTGTGTCTTTGTTCTCATTGGTTTCAAAAAACATCTTTATGTCTGCCTTCATTTCATTATGTACCCAGTAGTCATTCAGGAGCAGGTTGTTCAGCTTCCATGTAGTTGAGCGGTTTTGAGTGAGCTCCTTAATCCTGAGTTCTAGTTTGATTGCACTGTGGTCTGAGAGACAGTTTGTTATAATTTCTGTTCTTTCACATTTGCTGAGGAGAGCTTTACTTTCAACTATGTGGTCAATTTTTGAATAGGTGTGGTGTGGTGCCGAAAGAATGTATATTCTGTTGATTTGGGATGGAGAGTTCTGTAGATGTCTATTAGGTCCACTTGGTGCAGAGCTGAGTTCAATTCCTGGATATCCTTGTTAACTTTCTGTCTCGTTGATCTGTCTAATGTTGACAGTAGGGTGTTAAAGTCTCCCATGATTATAGAGTGGGAGTCGTAGGCTTCATCCCTGGGATTCAAGCCTGGTTCAATATATGCAAGTCAATTAATGTAATCCTGCATATAAACAGAAGCAAAGACAAAATCCACATGATTATCTCAATAGATGCAGAAAAGGCCTTTGACAAAATTCAACAACCCTACGTGCTAACAACTCTCAGTAAATGAGGTATTGATGGGATGTATCTCAAAATAATAAGAGCTATCTATGACAAACCCACAGCCAATATCATACTGCATGGGCAAAAACTGGAAGCATTCCCTTTGAAAACTGGCACAAGACAGGGATGTGTTGGAAGTTCTGGCAGGAGAAGGAAGTAAAGGGTATTCAATCAGGAAAAGGGGAAGTCAAATTGTCCCTGTTTGCAAATGGCATGATTGTATATCTAGGAAACCCCATTGTCTCAGCCCAAAATCTCCTTAAGCTAATAAGCAACTTCAGCAAAGTCTCAGGATACAAAATCAATGTACAAAAATCACAAGCATTCTTATACACCAATAACAGACAAACAGAGACCCAAATCATGAGTGAACTCCCATTCACAATGGCTTCAAAGAGAATAAAATACCTAGGAATCCAACTTACAAGGGATGTGAAGGACCTCTTCAAGGAGGACTATGAACCACTGTTCAATGAAATAAAAGAGGATACAAAGAAATGGAAGAACATTCTGTACTCATGGGTAGGAAGAATCAATATCATAAAAATGGCCATACTCCGCAAGGTAATTTATAGATTCAATGTCATCCTCATCAAGCTACCAATGACTTTCTTCACAGATTTGGAAAAAACTACTTTAAAGTTCATATGGAACCAAAAAAGAGCCCACATCGACAAGTCAATCCTAAGCCAAAAGAACAAAGCTGGCGGCATTACACTACCTGACTTCAAACTATACTAAAAGGCTACAGTGACCAAAACAGCATGGTACTGGTACCAAAACAGAGATGTAGATCCATGGAACAGAACAGAGCCCTCAGAACTAATGCCACATATCTACAACTATCTGAACTTTCACAAATGTGAGAAAAACAAGCAATGGGGAAAGCATTCCCTATTTAATAAATGGTGCTGGGAAAACTGGCTAGCCATATGTAGAAAGCTGAAACTGGATCCCTTCCTTACACCTTATACAAAAATTGATTCAAGATGGATTAAAGACTTAAACGTTAGATATAGAACCATAAAAACCCTAGAAGAAAACCTAGGCACTACCATTCAGGACATAGGCATGGGCAAGGACTTCATGTCTAAAACACCAAAAGCAATGGCAACAAAAGACAAAATTGACAAATGGGATCTAGTTAAACTAAAGAGCTTCCACACAGCAAAAGAAACTACCATTGGAGTGAACAGGCAACCTACAAAATGGGAGAAAATTTTTGCAACCTACTCATCTGAAAAAGTGCTAACATCCAGAATCTACAATGAACTCAATCAAATTTACAAGAACAAAAAAAAAACCCCATTGAAAAGTGGACGAAGGACATGAACAGACACTTCTCAAAAGAAGACATTTATGCAGACAAAAAACACATGAAAAAATGCTCCCCATCACTGGCCGTCAGAGAAATGCAAATCAAAACCACAATGAGATACCATCTCACATCAGTTAGAATGGCAATCATTAAAAAGTCAAGAAACAACAGGTGCGGAAGAGGATGTGGAGAAATAGGAACAATTTTACACTGTTGGTGGGACTGTCAACTAGTTCAACCATTGTGGAAGTCAGTGTGGTGATTCCTCAGGGATCTAGAACTAGAAATACCATTTGACCCAGCTATCCCATTACTGGGTATATACCCAAAGGACTCTAAATCATGCTGCTATAAAGACACATGCACACATATGTTTATTGCAGCACTATTCACAATAGCAAAGACTTGGAACCAACCCAAATGTCCAACAATGATAGACTGGATTAAGAAAATGTAGCACGTATACACCATGGAATACTAGGCAGCCATAAAAAATGATGAGTTCATGTCCTTTGTAGGGACCTGGATGAAATTGGAAATCATCATTCTTAGTAAACTATAGCAAGAACAAAAAACCAAACACCGCATGTTCTCACTCATAGATGGGAATTGAACAATGAGATCACATGGACACAGGAAGTGAAACATCACACTCTGGGGACTGTTGTGGGCTGGGGGGAGGGGGGAGGGATAGCACTGGGAGATATACCTAATGCTAAATGATGAGTTAATTGGTGCAGCACACCAGCATGGCACGTGTATAGATATGTAACTAACCTGCACATTGTGCACAGGTACCTTAAAACTTAAAGTATAATAAAATAAAATAAAGAAAAACAAGAAATTCTGAGGATTAGATTAACAGTATCACACATGTCCTGCTTTCATGTAAGACAGTTGCCTTCAACTATCTGTAATGGTGAAATTCTTTACTGTCAGCTTGGAGTACACATAAGACTAACAATTTCTGCTGGGTGCTTGGCCTTGTTATGACATTCACTATAAAATCCAAGGATCTTATAAAGTATGTGTGATGGTTGTAATATTTTTGTGATCTTTTAACCAGAAGGACATGCTTTACATCACTTACATCCCTAATCCTAATTATGAGAGTCAACATTTCTGTGATTGGCTGAGTGTACATATGAGACTTATTACCTTGTCTTTGAGCTGTGCCTAGGTATATGTCATCATCACCTCCTGTGGTTACTAAACAGGCAGGACAATCACAACACCTGAATCCTAAGCCAGAAATATTATCTTTGTGGGCAGAAAAGTCACAAACCTGGGGTTCTAGGCCCAGCTCTATGGCATAATGCCCCTTTTGGAGAGTGTCCAGGCAGGAGAGGTATATCACACAAATTGTGGGCCTAGAGATAAATCACAATGCCTCTTGTTGAAATGGCCTAGGCAAGAGACTCGTAATTTGGATGCAGAGCTTAGAAATGCTACACTCTTCACTAGAAGCAGGGTTGAGGCAGGAGAGGAGAGTCATATAACCTAGACTATGTGTCCAGATATATGTTATGATCCCTTCTGAGGACATTGTGAAGACACGAGAGTCAAATCACCAAAGTTCCTAGCAAGGTGCATGTCAAAATGTCAACTGTGGGCTATAATTAGGCAGAATTATTAAATCACTCAGGAGCTGGGCCAAAGCAAATGTCACAGTAACACCTGCGGAAATGTTCAGGGATGAGGTCACCATGCTGTTCCTGTCTTGGCTCCAGGTACAAGAGTCTTTACTAGGCCTTTGATCTGGTCTTAGGTGTATGGCTTAATATCACCTGTGTTCTGGGAGAAGAAAGGAAAGTCACATCAGCTGAGTGGGTGCTGGTCTAGTGAATTACTACAATGCACTTTGTGGGCAGGACTCTGGAAGATGAGTCATATCACCAGGATGCTGGTTTCAGTGATATATCTAAATCCCCCCTCTGGACAGGACTTAGGTAGGACAAAAGACAAATTTCACCTAGGCAATTGGCCTGGATATATGTCAGAACTCCCCCTGTGTGCAGGACAGTGCAGGAGAATGACCTCACCTTGGTGCTGGGTTTAGTACTGTGTCACAATCTATCTTGTGGTCAGGGCCCAGGCAAAAGAGAAGAAATCCCACCTAGGTGCTGAGCCAAGTGATATGTTACAAGGCTTCCAACTGGCAGAGCCCTCCCCAAGAAGAGTCACATCAACTGGGTTGAGTTACCAGTTATGTGTCACAATGCACCCTAAGTGCCAGGCAAAGGTAGTAGAAGGAATTAATATCACTTACATGATGGCCCTTGATAAAAGTCACAATGCTCCTTGTAGGCAGGGTTCAGGCCAATATTTAACATCAGCTGGGTGCTTGTCCCAGTAATATGAAAAGTTCTACAGTGGTCTGGGCCTACAAAGAGAGTCAAAACACTCAGATGCTGGACAAAGTCACACTTCTCAATTACACACTTGAAAATGTTCTGAAACAAGTTTTACAGTCCCACACAAGTCCTGGCTTCTGGTATGGGAGTCAAAATCTCCTAATATCTGAGTCAAAGTACAGGCATCAGAATCTCAACAATGGGCAATATCCACGTATAAGAACCCCAATTGAAGATTGGGTTCCAAGAGATGAGTCAAAACACTACAGGTAGGCTGAATTATGGTTGAAACATCACCAAACTACCCATGGATCAGATTCATGTATGAGAACAACAACTTTTAACTTTGACTGCTTATGTATGTGAGATTTAGTACCTCATTGACAGGCTCTGTTTATTTGTGAGAATCACAATTGTGTCATCTGGTGTAGATCCAAGAGTCACAATAGCCCCTGGCTGCTGGTGTCTGTTATCACACTTTTGGTACCACTCAGGCTTCATATAATATGCCTAAGTAGCATATTTTTCTGTGAATACTTGCAGGTGGGAGACCTAGGTCTTTACCCATGGCCACAAGACTAGCTATGATAGTTGAAATATCATCCCTGGCTGGGTCTAGCTATAAGAGTTATTATTATATATATGAGCTGAACCCAGGTATATGTCACAACTTCATGTTCGGACAGAGACAAGATAGAAGAGCCATATCATCTGTGTACTGAGCCAGGCATACATTATAATCTCCTTTGCAGGCAAGACCATGTTAGAAGAGTCATATTACCTGGGTAAAGTCTCAAAATATATGTCATCATCCTCACTAGATACAGGGTTAACAAATAGTGGATATTTACATTTTCTAGTTGCTGGCATCAGCAGTGTTATAATTATCTCTCTTGGCACAGTTCTGGACAAAGAGAAGAGTCACATCACCTAGGACTTGCACTCATGGGTATGTCACAATTTCTTCAGTAGGCAGCATCCAGGGAGGAGAGAAGAGTCACATTACCTAGATGCTATATCAAGCTATATGTCACAGTGTCACCGGTGGGGAGAACACTGGCAGGAGAGACACATTACCTAGATGATAGGCCCAAAGATAGGTTATAATATTCCCTGTTTGCAGGGTCCGAACTGAAAAGTCACATTATTAAAATTCTAAGACAGCGATATTTCCCAATGCACCCATGGGAAAGAATTTAAGCCAAAAAGTCTCCATCCCTTGTTACTAAACATAGCAATATAACATGATCTCCTCATTTTGTTAACTTTCTGTGTAAATTACAGTCACAATATACTGTGTGTTCTGGGGGACTGTATGAAATCCTCTCCAGCATTCAACGGCTTTATGCAACATTTATGAGAGTTGGAAACCGCTTTGAGGCCTACATGCTCATATTGACTCACAATCTTACATATTGCCACAAACCCAGTTATGATAGTTAACATCTATCTTATAGGTTGGTTTCAGATAAAAGAGCTATTATGCCTGTGATCTGGGTCCAGAAATGAATCATCATCTTACCTATAGCAAGATCCATATATGAATGTCACAATTTCACCTTTGTAATTTATTTACTTGTTAGACTAAGGACTTCCACACCGGGCTTTGTAAATATGGAATGGTGACAAATTTGCCCTCATCTGTGTGTGTTATCAAGAGTCACAATCTTAACTTTTTGCTGGACCCTGTTATGAAATTCTGTGTACCACCGAAGTTAATGTTGTCACCTTCTGTGGGCTTTGTAAAAACACACAATTCATAAGCTTACCTATTGTTGCAAGTGTAGCAATGAGATGCAACATATCTCTTATTGGTGGAATCCCAATTTAAGTTTGATCATCTTGCCTGTGAGCTGAAGCAGTGTAAATTTCATAATCCCATTTGTAAGACAAAAAACTTGGCAGGGAGGTAGCACAATTTAGGTGCTGTACCAAGCAATATGTCACAATGCCCTCTCTAGGGAAGGTACAGTAATTAGGGTTACATTAACTGGGTGCTGGGCTCAGCAATGTGACACAATCCCAAGTGGGAAAAAAAAAAACAGAAAAGTGATGAGAGCAAAAACACCTGCAGAATAGGTCCACGATGTGTAAAAATACTTTCTGTCACTCTGGCACAGGAAGGAGAGATACATTATCAGGATGGAGGGCCCAGAAATACGCCATAAGTCTCTCTATATGCAGGAACCAGGTAGAAGAGGAACGCCATCTGGTTCCTGAGCCCTGCATTATGTCAAAATTCCTTTTCATGGGCATGGTTTGGAAACAAGAGTAGAGTCATATTGCCTAAGGATTAGGCTTGGCAATATGCCACATCACCCCATTATAAAGGCTCAGGGAGAAGAAAAGAGTCAATTCAATTAACAAACAAGCTCACATCTATAGCCCAATGGTCCAAGTATGCAGAGATCTGGCAGTAGAGAATGGTCATATTACCTAGGTGCTTCATTAGGTATATGATATAATCTAATATGTGAGGTGAAGGGAGGTAGAAAAGCCACATCACCTTGATGCTGGGTTCTTAGATATGTCACAAAACTCCCTTAGGACAGGACCAAGGCAAGAGAGTTACAACAAATAGGTGCAGGTTCCACCCTTACGTCACAATGCTCCACGTGATCAGGGCCCAAGTAGTAAGTCAAACCACCTAGATGATAGGCTCAGGGTTATGTCAAAATGTCCTCCTTGAGGCATGGCCCTGCTGAAAGAGTATCATCACCTGAATACCTAGCCTAGCAATAGGACACAATCCAGGGAAGCAGGACCCAAAGAGAACAACATCACCTAGGTGATAGGCCAAGAGATTTGTCACAATATCCCCTTTGGGACATGGCCCTAGCAAAAGAGTACTGTAACCTGTGTGCCTGGCCCAGCCATATGTTATTTTTCCCCATTGTGTGCAGGGCCCATTCTAATGAGGAGAATTATGTCACCCAAGTGGTTGACAGAGTGAAACATCACAATAAATTCTGTGGGCATGGGTCAGGCAGAAATATAACATGACCTGGGTCCTGGATCTAGAAATATTCCATGAGTCTTACTGACAGCAGGGACCAGGAAGGAGAGAAACATCACCTAAAGTTGGGCCCGGTGAATACCACAGTAACATATGTAGGCAGAAACAGGTATGGAGAGTCAAATCCCACAGAAACTGTACAAATATTTATATTACAATTACACTTGAAGAAAATACCCAAAAGGATATTTACAGTATCACACATGTCCTGTTTTCATGAGTGAGAGTTGGCTTCACATATGTGAGACAGTGACAGTTCTCACTGTCAGCAGGGTGAGAATACGAGACTCACAATTTCACATTTCTGCTGGGTTCTGTTGTGACATTCTCTGTACAAGTCAAAGCCTTTATTAAATATCTGAGGTGTTATAATACTATTTGACTTTTTTTTTATCAAAAAGTGGTTTAATCACTCATGTTTCTAAAGCAAGTTATGAGAGTCAAAATTACTCCTATTTCTGGGGTCCACATATGAGAGTCATTATCATGCCTGTGAGCTGTGCCTAGGTATATATCGGAATTTACTTTGTTGTAATGAAACAGTGAACACAGCCAAGTCACCTAAATGCTGAACCAGAAAATTTCCAATATTCTCTTTGCAGGCAAGTTCCTGGCAGTAAAGTTGCACAATTTGGGGGTTACGCTGAGATGTATGACATAATGTCTCTTTTGAGCACTGTCCAGATGGAAGAGGAGACTCATATCACCTAAATGATAGGCCCAAAGATATGTCAAAACTTACTCTGTTGAAAGGACAGGACAAGAAAATCATATGAATTGGATGCAGAGCTTGGAAATGCTACAATCCCCAGTGGAAGCAGGGTCTAGGCAGGAGAGATAGTCAGATAACTAGATGTTGGGTCCCGAAATATGTAGCAATCCTCCCTGAGGATATTTTTAAGACATGAGAATCAGATCTTCAAGGTGTTCTGCTGAGGTAAATATCCAAATGTGTGGGCTGCATATAGGCAGGATTATTAAATTACTCATGAGCTGGGAAAAGGTATATGTCACAGTAACACTGGCAGAAAATTCCAGGAATGGGAGTCACTATCATGTATATAGCGTGGCTCCAGGTTTAAGAGTAATGATTGGTCCTCTTCTCGGGTCTCAGATATATGGCACATATCACTTGTGGGCAGAGAGCAAGCAGGAAGGTCATGTCACCTGGGTGGGTGCTGGTCCAGTGAGATGTCACAATACTTGTGGGCGGAATCCTGAAAATGGGGTCACATCACATGGATGCTGGTTTTACTGATATATCAAAATTCTACCTGTGGGAAAAGCTTAAGAGTTAGAGTAGACTCAGTTGATCTAGGCAATTGACCTAGATGTATTTCACAATAGTTTCCCAGGATCAATGTATTAAAGTGACCTCACCTTGGCACTGGGTTTAGCAATATGTCACAATCTCCGCTGAGTTCAAGGTGAGGAGAGAGAGAAGAAACATTACCCAGGTGCTGAGCCAAGTGATATGTTACAAAGTTCCTGTTGGTGGAACACAAAACACGGAGTCAAACCACCAGGGTGCAGTATCCAGTTTTGTGTCACAATGCACCATAAGTGCAGGGCCAAGGCAGTAGAAAGGAGTCACATCACTTACATAATGGACCTAGATATAAGCTCAAATAATATTTATAGGTAGAGATCAGGCATATATTTCACATCACTGAGTGCTGGTCCCAGTGATATGTAAAACTGCCTTTTGTAGGTAGGTCCAGACACGTTGGCTTAGGTGTATAGTCCAAGTATGTCACAATTTTATCTGTGGTCATAGCCTAAAAAGGACAGTAAAATTTTTCAAGAGCTGGGCTAACTTTTATGTCCTAATCACACACTAAGAAATATTCAGAAATAAGTTTCACAGTCCGACACAAGTCCTGGCTTTGAGTATGTGAGTCCACACCTCCTGTAAATTGGGTTGAAGCTGAGAAGTCACAATCTTAACAATGGGAAAGATTCATATATAAGATGCTTACTCCCACATGAAGATTGTGTTCCACGAGGGGAGTCACAGAACCTCAGTTTTGCTGAATTATACATCACCAAATCAGCCCTGGGTCAGATCTGTGTATGTGATGAAAAAATTCAAATTTCGACTGCTCTTTTTCTTTTTCTTTCTTTCTTTTTTTTTTTTTTGAGATTTAGAACCTTATTTCTGGGCCCTGTTCTTGTGAGAGAATGATAACCAGCTAAGCTGGGTGTGCATCCAAGTGTCACAATTGCACCTAGTTGCGTTTCTGTGTTATGACACTTTGTACCACTCAGATTTTATATGATATCCCGGAGTGTCATAATCCTCTGTGAACTTTATACAATTAGTAGACCCATTACTTTACTTATGGTCATAAGACTGGCTATGAGAGTCAGAATTTCTTTCCCTTCTGGGTCTAGATATGATAGTTATATTTGTACTTGTGAGCTGAACACAGATATATGTCACAAATTCACCTGTGTACAGAAACAAGGCAGGAGAGTTTCATCACCTGGATTCTGAGCTCAAGATACCTTAAAAAAGTCTTTGCAGGCAGGGCCAAGTCAGAAGAGTCACATCACCTTGGTATGGCCTCAAATAATATAGCACCATGTCCAATGTAGACCGATGTGTAGGAAAAGAAGAGAGTCACACCATGTAGGTGCTGGGCTCAGCAATAGGTAATAATCTCTTCTTTTGGCAGATTCCAGAATAAAGAGGAAAGTTGCATTACCTATGTTTTCCACTCATTGGTATGTCACAATTCCTTTAGTTGGCAAAACCCAGAGAGAAAAGAAGAGTCACATTTCTTAGATGCTACGTCCAACGATGTCACAATGTTCCTTGAGGGTAATGCACATGCAAAACATACAGATCACCTAGCTGATAGGGTCAGAGTTATGTGATAATATCCCTTTTTTGTAACACCCAGGCAGAAAAGTCACAATATTATGATACTCACCCAATAATATGTCAGAATGCACACATGTGAAACTATTATTATTATTATTATTATACTTTAAGTTTTAGTGTACATGTGCACAATGTGCAGGTTTGTTACATATGTATATATGTGACATATTGGTGTGCTGCACCCATTAACTCGTCATTTAGCATTAGGTATATCTCCTAATGACATCAGTCCCCCTCCCCCCACACCACACAACAGTCCCTGGTGAGTGATGTTCCCCTTCCTGTGTCCATGTGTTCTCATTGTTCAATTCCAACCTGTGAGTGAGAACATGCAGTGCTTGTTTTTTTGTCTTTGCAATAGTTTGCTGAGAATGATGGTTTCCAGCTTCATCCATGTACCTAAAAAGGACATGAACTCACCCTTTTTTATGGCTGCATAGTATTCCATGTTGTATATGTACCACATTTTCTTAATCCAGTCTATCATTGTTGGATATTTGGGTTGGTTCCAAGTCTTTGCTATTGTGAATAGTGCTGCAATAAACATACGTGTGCATGTGTCTTTATAGCAGCATGATTTATAATCCTTTGGGTATATACCCAATAATGGGATGGCTGGGTCAAATGGTATTTCTAGTTCTAGATCCCTGAGGAATCACCACATTGACTTCCACAATGGTTGAACTAGTTTACAGTCCCACCAACAGTGTAAAAGTGTTCCTATTTCTCCACATCCTCTCCAGCACCTGTTGTTTCCTGATTTTTAAATGATCACCACTCTAACTACTGTGAGATGGTATCTCATTGTGGTTTTGATTTGCAGTTCTCTGTTGACCAGTTATGGTGAGCATTTTTTCATGTGTTTTTTGGCTGCATAAATGTCTTCCTTTGAGAAGTGTCTGTTCATATCCTTCACCCACTTTTTGATGGGGTTGTTTTATTTTTTTATTTTTTTGTAAATTTATTTGAGTTCACTGTAGATTCTGAATATTAGCCCTTTGTCAGATGAGAAGGTTGCAAAAATTTTCTCACATTCACTAGGTTGCCTGTTCAGTCTGATGGTGGTTTATTTTGCTGTGCAGAAGCTGTTTAGTTTAATTAGATCCCATTTCTCAATTTTGGCTTTTGTTGCCATTGCTTTTGGTGTTTTAGACATGAAGTCCTTGCCCATGTCTATTTCCTGTATGGGATTGCCTAGGTTTTCTTCTAGGGTTTCTATGGTTTTAGTTCTAACACGTAAGTCTTTAATCCATCTTGAATTAATTTTTTTATAAGGTGTAAGGAAGGGATCCAGTTTTAGCTTTCTACACGTGGCTAGCCAGTTTTCTCAGCACCATGTATTAAATAGTTAATCCTGTCCCCTTTGCTTGTTTTTGTCAGGTAAAAGATCAGATAGTTGTAGATATGCAGCATTATTTCTGAGGGCTCTGTTCTTGTCCATTTGTTCATATCTCTGTTTTGGTACCAGTACCATGCTGTTTTGGTTACTGTAGCCTTGTAGTATAGTTTGAAGTCAGGTGGTGTGATGCTTCCAGGTTTGTTCTTTTAGCTTAGGATTGACTTGGCAATGTGGGCTCTCCTTTTGTTTCCATATGAACTTTAAGGTAGTTTTTTCCAGTTCTGTGAAGAAAGTCATTGGTAGCTTGATGAGTACGGCATTGAAGCTATAAATTACCTTAGGCAGTATGGCCATTTTCATGATATTGATTTTTCCTACCAATGAGCATGGAATGTTCTTCCATTTGTTTGTATCCTCTTTTATTTCATTAAGCAGTTGTTTGTAGTTCTCCTTGAAGAGGTCCTTCACATCCCTTGTAAGTTGGATTTCTAGGTATTTGATTCTCTTTGAAGCAATTGTGAATGACAGTTCACTCATGATTTGGCTCTCTGTCTGTTATTAGTGTACAAGAATGCTTGTAATTTTTGCACACTGATTTTGTATCCTGAGACTTTGCTGAAGTTGCTTATCAGCTTAAGGAGATTTTGGGTTGAAAGGATGTGGTTTTCTAGATACACAATCATGCCATCTGCAAACAGGGACAATTTGACTTCCTCTTTTCCTAATCGAATGCCCTCTATTTCCTTCTCCTGCCTGATTGCCCTGGCCAGAACTTCCAACACTATGTTGAATAAGAGTGGTGGGAGATGGCATCCATGTCTCGTGCCAGTTTTCAAAGGGAATGCTTCCAGTTTTTGCCCATTCAGTATGATATTGGCTGTGGGTTTGTCATAGATAGCGCTTATTATTTTGAGATATGCCCATCAATACTGATTTATTGAGAGTTTTTAGCATGAAGGGATGTTGAATTTTGTCAAAGGCATTTTCTTCATCTATTGAGAAAATCATGTGGTGTATGTCTTTGGTTCTGTTTATATGCTAGTTACGTTTGTCGATTTTCATATATTGAACCAGCCTTGCATCACAGGGATGAAGCCCACTTGATCAAGGTGGATAAGTTTTTGATGTGTTGCTGGATTCATTTTGCCAGTATTTTATTGAGGATTTGTGCATCAATGTTCATCAAGGATATTGGTTTAAAATTCTCTTTTTTTGTTGTGTCTCTGCCAGACTTTGGTACTAGGATGATGCTGGCCTCATAAAATGAGTTAGGGAGGATTCCCTCTTTTTCTATTGATTGGAATAGTTTCAGAAGGGACGGTACCAGCTCCTCCTTGTACCTCTGGTAGAATTTGGCTGTGAATCCATCTGGTCCTGGACTCTTTTTCGTTGGTAAGCTATTGATTATTTCCTCAATTTTTTTCAGAGCCTGTTACTGGTCTATTCAGAGATTCAACTTCTTCCTGGTTTAGTCTTGGGAGGGTGTATGTGTCGAGGAATTTATCCATTTCTTCTAGATTTTCTAGTTTATTTGCTTAGATGTGTTTATAGTATTCTCTGATGGTAGTTTGTATTTCTGTGGGATCAGTGGTGATATCCCCTTTCTCATTTTTTATTGTGTCTATTTGATTCTTCTCTCTTTTCTTCTTTAGTAGTCTATCAATTTTGTTGATCTTTTCAAAAAACCAGCTCCTGGATTTATTTATCTTTTGAAGGGTTTTTATGTCTCTATCTCCTTCAGTTTTGCTCTGATCTTAGTTATTTCTTGCTTTCTGCTAGCTTTTGAATTTTTTGCTCTTGCTTCTCTAGTTCTTTTAATTGTGATGTTAGGGTGTCAATTTTAGATCTTTCCTGCTTTCTTTTGTGGGTATTTCGTGCTACAAATTTCCCTCTACACACTGCGTTGAATGTGTCCTAGAGATTCTGGTATGCTGTGTCTTGTTGTCTTTGGTTTCAAAGAACATCTTTATTTCTGCCTTCATTTTGTTATGTACCTAGTAGTCATCCAGGAGCAGGTTGTTCAGTTTCCATGTAATTGAGCAGTTTTTAGTGAGTTTCTTAATCCTGAGTTCTAGTTTGATTGCACTGTGGTCTGACAGACAGTTTGTTATAATTTCTGTTCTTTTACATTTGCTGAAGAGTGTTTTACTTCCAACTATGTGGTCAATTTTGGAATGAATGTGATGCGGTGCTGAGAAGAATGTATATTCTGTTGATTTGGGGTGGAGAGTTCTGTAGATGTCTATTAGGTCGTCTGGGTGCAGAGCTGAGTTCAATTCCTGGATATACTTCTTAACTTTCTGTCTCCTTGATCTGTCTAACATTTCCAGTGGGGTATTAAATTCTCCCATTATTATTGTGTGGGACTCTAAGTCTCTTTGTAGTTCCCTAAGGACTTCCTTTATGAATCTGAGTGCTCCTGTGTTGGGTGCATATATATTTAGGATAGTTAGTTCTTCTTGTTGAATTGATCCCTTTACCATTAGGTAATGATCTTATTTGTCTCTTTTGATGTTTGTTGGTTCAAAGTCCATTTTATCCAAGACTAGGATTGCAACCCTGCCTTTTTTTGTTGTCCATTTGCTTTGTACACCTTCCTCCATCACTTTGTTTTGAGCCCATGTGTGTCTCTGCACATGAGATGTGTTTCCTGAATACAGCACACTGATGGATCTTGACTCTTTATCCAATTTGCCAGTCTGTGTCTTTTCATTGGAGCATTTAGCCCATTTATATTGAAGGTTAGTGTTGTTATGTGTGAATTTGATCCTGTCATTATGATGTTAGCTGGGAATTTTCCTCATTAGTTGATGCAGTTTCTTCCTAGCCTTGATGGTCTTTAAAATTTGGCATGTTTTTGCAGTGGCTGGTACTGGTTGTTACATTCCTTGTTTAGTGCTTCCTTCAGGAGCTCTTTTAGGGCAGGCCTGGTGGTGACAAAATCTCTCGGTGTTTGCTTGTCTGTAAAGTATTTTATTTCTCCTTCACTTATGAAGCTTAGTTTGGCTGTATATGAAATTCTGGGTTGAAAATTCTTTTCTTTAAGAATGTTGAATATTGGTCCCCACTCTCTTCTGGCTTGCAGAGTTTCTGCTGAGAGATCTGCTGTCAGTCTGATGGGCTTCCCTTTGAGGGTAACCCGACCTTTATCTCTGGCTGCCCTTAATATTTTTTCCTTCATTTCAACTTTGATAAATCTGACAATTATGTGTCTTGGAGTTGCTCTTCTCAAGGGGTATCATTGTGGTGTTCTCTGTATTTCCTGAATTGAATATTGGCCTGCCTTGCCAGTTGGGGAAATTCTCCTGGATAATATCCTGCAGAGTATTTTCCAACTTGTTTCCATTCTCCCCATCACTTTCAGGTACACCAATCAGACGTAGATTTGGTCCTTTCTCATAGTCTCATGTTTCTTGGAGACTTTGTTCATTTCATTTTATTCTTTTTTCTCTAAACTTCTCTTCATGCTGCATTTCATTCATTTCATCTTCCATCACTGATACCCTTTCTTCCAGTTGATCGCAACAGTTACTGAGGCTTGTGCATTCATAATATAGTTCTTGTGCCATGGTTTTCAGCTCCATCAGGTACTTTAAAGACTTCTCTGTATTGGTTATTCTAGTTATCCATTCGTCTAATTTTTTTTTCAAATTTTTTAACTTCTTTGCCATTGGTTTGAACTTCCTTCTTTAGCTCAGAGTAGTTTGATCTCCTGAAGCCTCCTTCTGTCAACTTGCCAAAGTCATTCTCCATCCAGCTTTGTTCCATTTCTGGTGAGGAGCTGCATTCCTTTGGAGAACAAGAGATGATCTGATTTTTAGAGTTTCTGGTTTTTCTGCTTTGCTTTTTCCCCATCTTTGTGGTTTTATCTACCTTTGGTCTTTGACAATGGTGATGTACAGATGGGTTTTTGGTGTGGATGTCCTTTCTGTTTGTTAGTTTTCCTTCTAACAGTCAGGACCCTCAGCTGCAGGTCTGTTGGAGTTTACTCTAGGTCCACTCCAGACCCTGTTTGCCTGGGTATCAGCAGCGGTGGCTGCAGAACAGCAGATATTGGTTAACCGCAAATGCTGCCTGATCATTCCTCTGGAAATTTTGTCTTAGAGGAGTACCCGGATCTGTGAGGTGTCAGTCTGCCCCTACTGGGGGGTGCCTCCCAGTTAGGCTGCTTGGGGGTTAGGGACCCACTTGAGGAGGCAGTCTGCCCATTCTCAGATCTCAAGCTGTGTGCTGGGAGAACCACTACTCTCTTCACAACTGTCAGACAGGGACATTTAAGTCTGCAGAGGTTATTGCTGTCTTTTGTTTGTCTGTGCTCTGCCCCTAGATGTGGAGCCTATATAGGCAGGCAGGTCTCCTTGAGGTGTGGTGTGCTCCACCCAGTT
Organism: Pan paniscus; assembly: GCF_029289425.2. NCBI lineage: Eukaryota > Metazoa > Chordata > Mammalia > Primates > Hominidae > Pan > Pan paniscus. The sequence continues at coordinate 32,150,903 of NC_073273.2, read as the reverse complement.
CAAGCTTCCCAGCTGCTTTGTTTACCTGCTCAAGCCTGGGCAATGGCGGGTGCCCCTCCCCCAGCCTGGCTGCCACTTTGCAGTTTGATCTCAGACTGCTGTGCTAGCAATGAGCGAGGCTCCATGGGCTTAGGACACTCTGAGCTAGATGCTGGATACAATTTCCTGGTGTGCCATTTGTTAAGCCCATTGGAAGAGCACAGTATTAGGGTGGAGTGACCCATCTGTCACCCCTTTTTTTGGCTAGGAAAAGGAATTCCCTGACCCCTTGCACTTCTCGGGTGACGTGATGCTTCACCCTGCTTTGGCTCATGCATGGTGTGCTGCACCCACATCCTGCACCCACTGTCTGGCACTCCCCAGTGAGATGAACCCAGTCCCTCAGCTGGAAATGTAGAAATACCCGTCTTCTGCATCATTCACGCTGGGAGGTGTAGACTGGAGCTCTTCCTATCCTGCCATCTTCACATGTGAAACAATTTAAGCAAAATTTTAACCCCTTAGTACTTGACCCAGTGACATGATGCAATCTTTTCATCCTTGAGGGTGACAATGTTAAATGTTAGCTTTGTGTATATATGAATCACAATGTCACGAGTGAGCTGCGCCATTGTATGACACATTCTAAAATATCCAAGGGCTTTATATAGCATGCATGACAGTCAGAAACTACTCTGAGGCCCACATGCTTATAAGGACTGATGATCTTATATGCTGCTTAAACTCAGGTATGATAGTCAACATTTTCATTTAGGCTGAGTTCAGGAATGAGACTCATTTTTATACCTGTGAGCCTGGTCCAAACTGAGTCACGATCACACCTGTGGCCAGAGCCACATATGAGTGTCACAATTTCCCCTTGATACTGTTTTACCTTTTTAGACTCAGTACCTCAACAGTGGGCTTTATAAATGTAAAATGATGACAACTTTTACTTCACCTGGCTGTGTAATTGAGAATCACAATGTTAACTTTTTGCTGGGCATTGGTATGTAACTCCCTGTACCACCCAAGGAGTGTATACAATATGAATTAACATTGTAAACTTCTCTGAGCTTTGTACAAATATGAAACACAGGATTTCACCTATTGCCCTAAGCCTAATGATGAGAGGTAAAATATCTCCTATTGGCTAGATTTCAATAAAAGTTTGGCCATCATGCCTGTGAATTGAAGCAATTAATATACCATAATCCCATTTGTGGGCAAAAGTTAGGAAAAAAAGTAACATCACTTAGATGAAGTGGCAATCAACATGTCACAATGCCCTCTCTAGGTAACACCCAGAGAGGAGGATCACATTAACTGGGTACCGAGCCCATCAATATGACACAATTCCACATGAGAAAAACTTAGCCAATAGATGAGAGACAAAATATCTACATAATGGGTGGATGATACGTCAAAATACACTCTGTGTCTCTGACCAGGAAGGACACTAGCATCTTCAGGTTGCTGGTCACAACAGTCTGCAGTAAATCCCTCTTTATTCAGGAATCTAGCAGAAGACTAACATCATCTAGGGGAATGGGACAAAATTTCCCTTAGTGGGCATGGTTCAGAATAAGGAAGAGAGTCACATGACCTAAAGGCAGGGCTTAACAATATGTCACTATTTTAAAGGCACAGGCAGGGGAAGAGAGTTATATTATTAAATCACTAAGGAGCTGGTCAAAGGTATATGTCAAAATTACACCTGTGGAAATGTCTAAGAATAAGAGTCACCATCCTGCACGTACCCTGAATCCAGGCATAAGAGCTGTTATTAGGCTTTTGTTATGGTCTTAATTATATAGCACAACATCACCTGTTCCCAAAGTGAAGACAAGAAAAACAGATCACCTACATTGGTGCGGGTCCATTGAGATGTCACAATCAACCTTGTGGGCAGAACCCTGTCAGAAGAGTCACATAATCTGGTTTCTGGTTTCATTGTGGGTAAAAATTTGGCAGGAGAGGAGATTCACTTCACCTAGGGAATAGACCTAGATATATGTCACAGTGACCCTTATGTGTAGTACGAAGCTTGGAGAGTAACTTCACTTTGGTGCTGGACAAGCAATATGTCACAATCTCCATGTGGTCAGTGTCCACACAAAAGCAAAGAAACATCACCTATGGTCTGAGCCAAGTGATATGTTACAATGTTTCCAGTGGGCAGAACCCCAAAAGGAGAATTACGGCACATTGGTCAGTACTGAATGATGTGTCACAATGCACTGTTTGCACAGGGCCAAGGGAGTAGAAGAGAGTCACATCACTTACATGATGGATCTAGATATAAAACACAATTCTCTTTGTAGGCAGGTTTCAGGCAGACAACTCACATCACCTGGGTGATGAACCCACTGGTATATAAAAGTTCCCTTTAAAGACAGAGCCAACGAAGTTGGTGTACATTTCTAAGGTGCTTATTCTACATACAGTATAGTTTCATCTGTGGCCTGGGCCTAGAAAAGACCGTCAAATTATTCCTGTGCTGGGCAAAATTACCTGTGACAATCACACTCCCAGAAAGGTTCAGAAAGAATTTTTACATCACACAGAAATCCTGGCTTTTTTTAGGTGAGTCAAATCTTTCTATGAGTTGGGCCAAAGTAGAAGAGTCACAATCTCAACCTTGGGCAAAATCCATGTATAAAAGCCCAAATCTCACTTGAAGATTTTGTTCCAGTAGGGGAGTCAGAGCACCACAGGGGTGCTGAATAATGGTTCAAATATTACGAATCCACCTGTGAATCAGATCCATGTATGAGAGCTATTATTTCAATCTTCAACTTCTTTTTATGTGTGAGATTAAGGACCTCATGCCTAGGTCCTGTTGATGTTTGAGAATAACAATCATTTCAGCTAAGTGTACATACAAGAGTCACATTCTTACATGGTTACTGATCTCTGTTTTGACATTCTTTGCACAATTAAGGCTTTATATGATATACCTGAGACTTATAATCCTTTGTGAAATTTACACAAGTGAAAAACCCAGGATTTTACCCATGGCTGTGATTCTGGCAATGAGAGTCAAAATATCTCCACTGGCTGAGTCCAGGTTTGAGGGTTACTCTTGTGCATGTTTGCTTAACCAAGGTACATGCCACAAGTTCACAGTGAGAAGGGACAAGGCAAGAAAGTCACATCACCTGGGTGCTGAGCCAGTGATACAGTATAATTTCATTTGTAGGCTAGGCCTAGTTAGAAGAGTCACATCATCTGGGTGAAACCTCAAATAGTGTGTCACAAATTCACTATAGGCAGGGAAGAGAAAGCAAAGGGAGAATTATTCCACCTAGGTATTTGGATCTGCAATATGTAACAATTCCCTGTCTTGCCAGAGTCTAGAATATGAAAGACAGTCACATAACCTAGGTTTTGCCATAAGTGGTATGCCACAATTTCTTTGGTGATCAGGACCCAGGCAGGAGAGGAGAGTCACATTATCTAGATGTTAAGTCAAAGAACATTTTACAATGTCCCCTGAAGGCAGGGTACAGTCAGTGGAGATGAATCACCCAGCTTCTAGGCCAAGAGATATGTGATAATATCCACTATTTTCAAGGTTCAGGCAGAAGAGTCACATTATTATGATTCTGACCCAGTGATATGTAACAATGCACACATGGGAAGGAAGTTAAGCCAAAAAGTCTCAACACCTGTGTACTAAGACAAGTTATATGCCAAATCTTTTTGTCCTAGAGAATGCCTCCATTAACTGTGAGCTGTGTGTTTATATTAGAATCATAATCTCATGTTTTACCTTGGCCATTCTATGAAACTCTACAACATTTCAAAAGCTTTATCTAGCATCAATCAGTGTGGAAAACTACTTTGAGGCCTATATGATCATATGGATTCATGATCTCACAATTGCCCTAAACTGAGGTATAATATTCAACATCTTTATTGCAGACTGGGTTCAGGTATGAGACTCATTATTATGCCTGTGAGCTAGATTAGGGGTTGAGACACCATCCAACCTGTGGCCAGATCCACATATGAAGGTCACAATTCCAACTTGGTTGTGTATTCACTTGTTAGACTCAAGATCTAAACAGTGGGCTTTTCACATGGGGGAAGGTGATATTTGCTTTCATCTGGGTGTGTAAATGAGAATTCAAATGTGAACTAATTGTTGGTCACTTTCCTGAAATTCTCTATACCACATAAGGGGTTTACACATTAAGAGTTAGGGTTGGAGAGGCAGCCAAGACGGCCGAATAGGAACAGCTCTGGTCTACAGCTCCCAGCGTGAGTGACACAGAAGATGGGTGACTTCTGCATTTCTATCTGAGGTATTGGGTTCATCTCACAAGGGAGTGCCAGACAGTGGGGGCAGGACAGTGGTTGCAGCACACCGTGCATGAGCCAAAGCCGGGTGAGACATTGCCTCACTCAGGAAATGCAAGGGGTCAGGGAGTTCCCTTTCCTAGTCAAAGAAAGGGGTGACAGAAGGCACCTGGAAAATCAGGTCACTCCTACATTAATACTGCGCTTTTCCGATAGGCTTAAAAAATGGCGCACAAGGAGATTATATCTCACACCTGGCTCGGAGGGTCCAATGCCCACAGAGTCTCACTGATTGCTATCACAGCAGTCTGAGATCAAACTGCAAGGTGGCAGCGAGGCTGGAGGAGGGGCGCCCACCATTGCCCAGGCTTGCTTAGGTAAACAAAGTAGCTGGGAACCTCCAACTGGGTGGAGCCCACCACAGCTCAAGGAGGCCTGCCTATCTCTGTAGGCTCCACATCTGGGGGCAGGACACAGACAAACAAAAAGACAGCAATAACCTCTGCAGACTTAAATGTCCCTGTCTGACTGCTTTGAAGAGGGCAGTGGTTCTCCCAGCACATTGCTGGAGATCTGAGAATGGGCAGACTGCCTTCTCAAGTGGGTCCCTGACCCCTGACCCCAAAGCAGCCTAATTGGGAGGCACCCCACAGTAGGGGCAGGGTGACAACTCACATGGCCAGGTACTCCTCTGAGACAAAACTTCCAGAGGAATGATCAGACAGCAGCCTTCTCAGTTCGTGAAAATCCTGCTGTTCTGCAGCCACTGCTGCTGATACCCAGGTAAACAGGGTCCAGAGTGGACCTCTAGCAAACTCCAGCAGACCTGCAGCTGAGGGTCCTGTCTTTTAGAAGGAAAACTAACAAACAGAAAGGACATCCACACAAAAAACCCATCTGTACATCACCATCATCAAAGACCAAAAGTAGATAAAACCAAAAAGATGGGGAAAAAACAGAGCAGAAAAACTGCAAACTCTAAAAAGCAGAGTGCATCTCCTCCTCCAAAGGAACATAGTTCCAGCAATAGAACAAAGCTGGATGGAGAATTACTTTGATGAGTTGAGAGAAGAAGTCTTCAGATGATCAAACTACTCTAAGCTACAGGAGGAAATTCAAACCAAAGGCAAAGAAGTTAAAAACTTCGAAAAAAATTTAGATAAATGTATAACTAGAATAACTGATACAGAGAAGTGCTTAAAGGAGCTGATGGAGCTGAAAGCCAAGGCTTGAGAACTAAACTAGAATAACTGATACAGATAAGTGCTTAAAGGAGCTGATGGAGCTGAAAGCCAAGGCTCGAGAACTACATGAAGAATGCAGGAGCCTCAGGAGCTGATGTGATCAACTGGAAGAAAGGGTATCAGTGATGGAAGATGAAATGAATGAAATGAAGCAAGAAGGGAAGTTTAGAGAAAAAAGAGTAAAAAGAAATGAACAAAACCTCCAAGAAACATGGGACTATGTGAAAAGACCAAATCTGCATCTGATTGGTGTACCTGAAAGTGATGAGGAGAATGGAACGAAGTTGGAAAACACTCTGCAGGATATTATCCAGGAGAACTTCCCTAATCTAGCAAGGCAGGACGACATTCAAATTCAGGAAATACAGAAAACACCACAAAGATCCTCCTCGAGAAGAGCAACCCCAAGACACATAATTGTCAGATTCCTCAAAGTTGAAATGAAAGAAAAAATGCGAAGGGAAGCAAGAGAGAAATGTCAGGTTAACCTCAAAGGGAATCCCATCAGACTGACCGCGGATCTCTTGGCAGAAACTCTACAAGCCAGAAGAGAGTGGGGGCCAATATTCAACATTCCTAAAGAAAAGAATCTTCAACCCAGAATTTCATATCCAACAAAACTAAGCTTCATAAGTGAAGGAGAAATAAAATACTTTACAGACAAGCAAATGCGGAAAGATTTTGTCACCACCAGACCTGCCCAAAAGAGCTCCTGAAGGAAGCACTAAACATGGAAAGCAACAACTGGTACCAGCCACTGCAAAATCATGCCAAATTGTAAAGACCATCAAGGCTAGGAAGAAACTGCATCAACTAATGTGCAAAATAACCAGCTAACATCATAATGATAGGATCAAATTCACACATAACAATATTAACTTAAAGTGTAAATGGACTAAATCCTCCAATTAAAAGACACAGACTGGAAAATTGGATAAAGAGTCAAGAACCATCAGTGTGCTGTATTCAGGAAACCCATCTCATGTGCAGAGACACACATAGGCTCAAAATAAAAGGATGGAGGAAGATCTACCAAGCAAATGGAAAACAAAAAATGGCAGGGGTTGCAATCCTACTCTCAGATAAGACAGACTTGAAACCAATAAAGATCAAAAGAGACAAAGAAGGCCGTTACATAATAGTAAAGGGATCAATTCAACAAGAAGAGCTAACTATCCTAAATATATATGCACCCAGTACTGGAGCATCCAAATTCATAAAGCAAGTCCTGAGTGACCTACAAAGAGACTTAGACTCCCACACAATAATAATGGGAGACTTTAACACCCTACTGTCAACATTAGACAGATCAATGAGACAGAAAGTTAACAAGGATACCAAGGAATTGAACTCAGCTCTGCACCAAGTGGAGATAATAGACATCTGCAGAACTCTCCACCCAAAATCAATATAATATACATTCTTTTCAGCACCACACTACACCTATTGCAAAATTGAATACATACTTGGAAGTAAAGCTCTCCTCAGCAAATGTAAAAGAACAGAAATTATAACAAACTGTGTCTCAGACCACAGTGCAATCAAAATAGAACTCAGGATTAAAAAACTCACTCAAAACCGCTCGACTACATGGAATCTGAACAACCTGCTCCTGAATGACTACTGGGTACATAATGAAACGAAGGCAGAAATAAAGATGTTCTTTGAAACCAACGAGAACAAAGACACAACATACCAGAATCTCTGGGACACATTTAAAGCAGTGTGTAGAGGGAAATTTAGAGCACTAAATGCCCACAAGAGAAAGCAAGAAAGATCCAAAATTGACACCCTAACATCACAATTCAAAGAACTAGAAAAGCAAGAGCAAACACATTCAAACGCTAGCAGAAGGCAGAAAATAACTAAGATCAGTGCAGAACTGAAGGAAATAGAGACACAGAAAACCCTTCAAAAAATTAATGAATCCAGGAGCTGTTTTTTTGAAAGGATCAACAAAATCGATAGGCCACTAGCAAGACTAATAAAGAAGAAAAGAGAGAAGAATCAAATAGATGCAATAAAAAATGAAAAAGGGGATATCACCACCAATCCCACAGAAATACAAACTATCATCAGAGAATACTACAAACACCTCTACGCAAATAAACTAGAAAATCTAGAAGAAATGGATGAATTCCTCGACACATACACCCTCCCAAGATTAAACCAGGAAGAAGTTGAATCTCTGAGTAGACCAATAACAGGCTCTGAAATTGTGGCAATAATCAACAGCTTACCAACAAAAAAGGGTCCAGGACCAGATGGATTCAAAACTGAATTCTACCAGAGGTACAAGGAGGAACTGTTGCCATTCCTTCTGAAACTATTCCAATCAATAGAAAGAGAGGGAATCCTCCCTAACTCTTTTTATGAGGCCAGCATTATCCTGATACCAAAGCTGGACAGAGACACAACCAAAAAAGAGAATTTTAGACCAATATCATTGATGAACATTGATGCAAAAATCCTCAATAAAATACTGGCAAACAGAATCCAGCAGCACAACAGAAAGCTTATCCACCATGATCAAGTGGGTTTCATACCTTGAGTGCAAGGCTGGTTCAATATATTCAAATCAATGAATGTAATCCAACATAGAAACAGAACCAAAGACAAAAACCACATGATTATCTCAATAGATGCAGAAAAGGCCTTTGACAAAATTCAACAACCCTTCATGCTAAAAACTCGCAATAAATTACGTATTGATGGGACGTATCTCAAAATAATAAGAGCTATCTATGACAAACCCACAGCCAATATCATACTGAATGGGCAAAAACTGGAAACATTCCCTTTGAAAACTGGCACAAGACAGGGATGACGTCTCTTGCCACTCCTATTCAATATAGTGTTGGAAATTCTGGCCAGGGCAATTAGGCAGGAGAAGGAAATAAAGGGTATTCAATTAGGAAAAGAGGAAGTCAAATTGTCTCTGTTTGCAGATGACATGATTGTATATCTAGAAAACCCCATTGTCTCAGCCCAAAATCTCCTTAAGCTGATAAGCAACTTCAGCAAAGTCTCACGATATGTAATCAATGGGCAAAAACGACAAGCATTTCTATACACCAATAACAGACAAAGAGAGAGCCAAATCATGAGTGAACTCCCATTCACAATTGCTTCAAAGAGAATAAAATATCTAGGAATCAAATTTATAAGTGATGTGAAGGACCTCTTCAAGGAGAACTACAAACCACTGTTCAATGAAATAAAAGAGGATACAAACAAATGGAAGAACATTCCATGCTCATGGGTAGGAAGAATCAATATCGTGAAAATGGCCATAATGCCTGAGGTAATTTTTTAGATTCAATGCCATCCCCATCAAGCTACCAATGACTTTCTTCACAGAATTGGAAAAAACTACTTTAAAGTTCATATGGAAACAAAAAAGAGCCCACATCACCAAGTCAATCCTAAGCCAAAAGAACAAAGCTGGAGGCATTACGCTACCTGACTTCAAACTATACTACAAGGCTACAGTAATCAAAACAGCATGGTACTGCTACCAAAACAGTGATATAGATCAATGGAACAGAACAGAGCCCTAAGGAATAAAACTGTATATCTACAACTATCTGATCTTTGATGAATCTGAGAAAAACAAGCAATGGGGAAAGGATTCCCTATTTAATATGTGCTGCTGGGAAAACTGGCTAGCCATATGTAGAAAGCTGAAACTGGATCCCTTCCTTACACCTTATACAAAAATTAATTCAAAATAGATTAAAGACTTAAACGTTAGACCTAAAACCGGAAAAACCCTAGAAGAAAACCTAGGCACTACCATTCAGGACATAGGCATGGTCTAGGACTTCATGTCTAAAACACCAAAAGCAATGGCAACAAAAGACAAAATTGACAAATGGGATCTAATTAAACTAAAGAGCTTCTGCACAGCAAAAGAAACTACCATCAGAGTGAACAGGCAACCTACAAAATGGGAGAACATTTTTGCAACCTACTCATCTGACAAAGGGCTAACATCCAGAATCTACAATGAACACAAAGAAATTTACAAGAAAAAAACAAACAACTCCATCAAAAAGTGGGTGAAGGATATGAACAGACACTTCTCAAAAGAAGACATTTATGCAGTCAAAAAATACTTGTAAAAATGCTCACCATCACTGGCCATCAGACAAATGCAAATATAAACCACAATGAGATACCGTCTCACACCAGTTAGAATGGCAATCATTAAAAAGTCAGGAAACAACAGGTGTTGGAGAGGATGTTGAGAAACAGGAACACTTTTACACTGTTGGTGGGACTGTAAACTAGTTCAGCCATTGTGGAAGGTAGTGTGGCAATTCTTCAGGGATCTAGAACTAGAAATACCATTTGACCCAGCCATACCATTACTGGGTATGTACCCAAAGGACTCTAAATCATGCTACTATAAAGACACATGCACATGTATGTTTATTGGGGCACTATTCACAATAGCAAAGACTTGGAACCAACCCAAATGTCCAACAAAGACAGACTCCATTAAGAAAATGTGGCACATATACACCATGGAATACTATGCAACCATAAAAAATGATGAGTTCATGTCCTTTGTAGGGACATGGATGAAATTGGAAATCATCATTGTCAGTAAACTATCACAAGGACAAAAAACCAAACACCGCATGTTCTCACTCATAGGTGGGAATTGAACAATGAGAACACATGGACACAGGAAGTGGAACATCACACTCTAGGGACTGTTGTAGGGTGGGGGGAAAGAGGAGGGATAGCATTAGGAGATATACCTAATGCTAAATGACAAGTTAATGGGTGCAGCACACCAGCATGCCACATGTATACATATGTAAGTAACCTGCACATTGTGCACATGTACCCTAAAACTTAAAGTATAATAATAATAAAAAAAGAGAGTTAGGGTTGTAAAGTTCTGTGAGCTTGGTACAAATATAGAAATCAGGGCCTTACCTATTCCCCTTGGCCTAGCATTGAAAGGTAAAATATCTCCTATAGGCTGAATCCCAGTTGAAGTCTGAAAATCATGCCTGTGAATTGAAGAAAAGTATACGTGATAGTCCCATTTGTGGGCAAAAAACTAGGTAGGAGGGTAACATCACTTAGGTGCTGTGCCAAGCAATATGTCACAGTGCCCTCCTAGACAGAGAATAGGATTTATATTCACATTTAATGGGTGCTGGACTCAGCAATATGACACCATCCAACATGGGGGGAAAAAGCAGGCAAGTTATGAGAGCCGTAACACCTACATAATTGGCTCAGGATATGTTGAAATACCTTCTGTGTCTCTGGCATAGGCATGAGAGTCACATTACTGAGTGCTTGGCCCAGCAATAGTCCATAATTCTCTCTGTATACTGGACCCAGGAAAAAAGAGTAACTTCATCTGTTTGATGGGCCTGGCAATAGGTCAAAATTTCTGTTTGCTGGCATTGTTCAAGAAAAAAAAGAATCAAATAAACTGAGTATTGGGCTCAGTAATACATCAAAATCCTCCCACTGTAAAGGCCAGGCAGTAATACGTCAAAATCCTCCCATTGTAAAGGCCAGGCAGAAGAAGAGTCACTTCACTTAAACCGTAAGCTGAGAGTTATATCACAGTGTGCCCAGTAGGCAGGTCTGAGGTAGAAAAGGAGAGTCATATCTCCTAGAAATTTCCCTAGTTATCTGTCACAATTTAACAAGTGGGCAGTAATTAGGCAGAAGGGCCACATCATCTGTTTACAGCCTCAGATAATAGCTCACCATGCCTAATGTAGACAGGTTTGAAGAGAAAAAAGAGAACCACACCACCTTTTTGCTGGACTCAGAAATATGAAGTAATTCCCTCTTGTGGCAGAACCCAGGACAAAGAGAAGCATCATGTGGGTTTTGCACTCAGTGGTATGTCACAATTTCCTAAGTGGGCAGGATCCAGGCAGGGGAGTAGGATCATATGTCACAATTTCTTAAATGGGAAGATTCCAGGCAGGAGAGTAGAATCATATTACCTAGATGCTATATATGGTGATATGTCACAGTGTCCATTGTTGGCACAAAACTGACAGGAGAGACATCTCACCTAGCCAGTAGACCCAGAGAGATGGGAAAATATCCCATTTGCAGGGCCCAGGTAGAAGGGTCACATTATCATGATCTGACCCACAATGCCTTTATGAAAAGGAATTTAAACCAAAATGTCTGAACACCCAGGTACTAGGCCAAGGGATATGACACAATCTCCTCATCTTTAATGGTGATATCCTTAATGATTAGCTAGTTGTGTATAGGAAAGTCACAATCTCACATGCATGCTGGCCATTGTGTGACACTCTCTACAACACCTGAGAACTTTATACAACATGGATGAGAGTCATAAACCTCTCTGAGGCCTTCATGCTTATATGGACCCATGATCTTACATATTGCCCTAAACCCAGGTGTGACAGTAACATTTCTCCTATAGGCTGGCCTCAGGGATGAGACCATTATTATGCCTGTTAGGTGGATCCAGGAATGAATCATCATCTCACAGGTTGACAGATTCACTTAAGAAAGTCACCATTCCAAACCTGTGCTGTATTCATTTATTAGACTCAGTACCTCAACATTGAGCTTTCGAAATATAGGACGGTAACAAATTTCACATTCACCTGAGTGTGTAGTTGAGAGTCACAATCTTCACATTTTGCTAGGCCCTGTTATGAAACTCTTTGTACAGCCCAAGAAGTTTTCATGGTATGAGTTAGTGTTGTAAACCTCTGTGAGATTTGTATAAATATGCAATGAAGTACCTTCTGTATTGACCTAAACCTAGTTGCTAGAGTCAAAATATTTCCTATTGGCTGAATCCCATTGTAATCTTGATCATCATATCTTTAAACTGAAGCAAAGTATAAGTCATAATCCCATTTGTGGGCAAAAGCTAGGCAGAAGGGTAATATCACTTAGGTGCTGTGCCAAGGAATATGTCACAATGCCCTCTCTAGGCAGGGCCTAGGAATGAGGATGACATTAACTGGGGGCTGGAGCCAGCAATGTGATACAACAACACATGGAAGAAACACAACAAAGTGATGAGAGCCAAAACATTTGCAGTATGGGACAAAGATATGTTGACATAACTTCTGTGGCTCTGGCACAAGAAAAAGGGTCACATCATTATGTTGCTGGGCAGATCAATATGTCTCCATTCCCTCTTTATTCATGACCTAGGCTAAAGAGTAACATCATACAGGTGTTAGGTCCTAAGAGTCAGCAAAAGCCCTGTTTGTGGGCCTTGTTCAGCAAGAAGATGAGAGTCATACTACCTAAGTTCTGGGCTCATCAGTATGTCACAATCTTCCCATTCCCAGACAGAATAAGTGAGTCTTATTGCTTTAGCCATGGGCTCAGAGATATGGCCCAATGAGTTGGCAGAGCTCAAGCAGAAAAAGAGTCTTGTTACCCGTATGCTTCTTTGCATATACGTCACCATTTACTATGTGGGAAGAAACCAGGCTGAGGAGCCACATCACTTGGTCTTGTATCTTGAGATATTCACAAGTCCATCTTAGAAAAAGCCCCAGCAAGAATTTTACATCACCTAGATGCAGGTTCTACTCTTGATCACAATAATCCATGTGAGAAGGGCCAATCAGGAAGTCAGCTCACCTAGGTGATAGGTTCAGAGATACATCACAAAGCCTTCCTTAAAACATAGACCTGGCAAAAAAGTAGCATCAGCTTTTTGCCTGGCCTAGCAATATGTCACTATTCAAGTAGGCAGATCTCAAGCAGAAGAACAAAATCACCTACATGATAGGCTCTGTGATATGCCAAAATGCCCTCTTTTGGGCTTGGCCCTGACAAAAGAGTATCAATACCTGTGTGCCTGGCCTAGGAATATATCACTATTCTTCCCTGAGTTCAGAGCCCATTCCAGAGAGGTTAATTATGTATTCTAAGTAATGGACACAATGAAATGTCACTATGATGTCTGTGGCTATGGCCCAGACAAGAATGTAACATCATCTGGGTGCTGGATCCATTGATGTCACAATTACTACTGAGGCAGAAGAGTCACATCACTTCAAGTTTGGCTCAGGTAGATATCAAAATCCCATATGTAGGCCCAAACCAATCTGAAGAGTGAAATCATAAAGGTGCTTGGCAAAGATCTATATCACAGTCACAATAGAATAAAATTATTGGGATTAGATTTATAATACAACACATGTCCGGGTTTCATGTAGAACAGTTGTCTTCATCCATGTGATAGTGAAACTCCTTACTGTCAGGTGGGTGTGCATGTGAGACCCACAATTTCCTCTGTATGCTAAGCCCTGTTGTGACACTGTCTATAAAACACAAGATTGTTATAAAATATGTGTGAGCATTGCAATCTTCTGTGACCATTTTACCACCAGAAGGAGATCCTGGAAGACTCTCATATTCCTAAATATAGCTATAAGACAAAATTTCTCCTATTGGCTGTGTCCTAATATGTCAGTCATTATCATGTCTGTTAGCTGTGCCTTAGTATATTTCACCCTACTCTCTGAAGTACTAAACAGGCAGGATAGCCATGTCACCTAAATTTTGAGCCAGAAATATTTTAATATTTTCTTTGTAGGCAGGGCCCTAACACAAAATCATAAACCTTGAGTGTTAGGCCCACCTCTATTGCATAATGTCTCTCGTGGAGACTGTCTAGGCAGGAGGGGTGAGTCATATCACCTTAGTGAAGGGCCTAGAGATATATCACAATGCCTCATGTTAAAATGAGGCCCAGGCAAGAGACTAATGTCTTTTGGATGCAATGCTTAAAATGCTACACTCATCACTAGAAGCAATGTTCAGGCAGGAGAGAAGAGTCACATTACCTAGACAATGGGTCCAGAGACATATTATGATCCTTTCTGTGAACACTGTTAACACATGAGAGTCAAATCCACAATATTCTTGGCACAGACATATATTAAAATGTCATATGTGGGCTACAACTAGGCAGGATTATTAAATAACTCAGGAGCTGGGCAAAGGTACATGTTACAGTAACACCTGTGGAAAGGTTCAATGATGAGAGTCACCTTCCTGCACATGTCCTGGATCCTAGTGCAAGAGTCATTATTAGGCCTTTGTTATGGTCTCAGGTATATGGCACAATATCACCTGTGGGCTGGGAGAAGAAAAGAAAGTAACATCACTTGAATGGGTTGTGGTCCAGTGAAATATCACAATCCTCCTTGTGGACAGGACTCTGGAAGAAGAGTCACACCTCTTGGATGCTGGTTGCAGTGATATATCTGAATCCCCACTAGGATCAGTGTTTAGGAAGGAGAGAAGACAAACTTCACATAGGCAATTGACATTGATAGATGTACAATAGCACCTATGTGCAGGATGAAGGCAGCAGAGTGACTTCTTCTTGTTGCTGGGTTCGGCAATATGTCAAAATCTCTTTGGTGGTCAGGGTCTAGGCAAGAGAAAAGAAACATCACTTTGGTGCTGAGCCAAGTGATATGTTACAAAGCTTTCTATTGGCAGAACCCTTTAACCCACAAAAGAGAGTCACATCACCTGGATACAGTACACTGTTAAGTTTCACAATGCACTATGTGTGTAGAGGCAGGGCACTAGAAGAAAGTCACATAATTTACATGATGGACCTATATAAAAGCCACAATGCTGATTGTAGGCAGGGTTCAGGCCAAGATTTTACATCAGCTGGTTGCTGGTACCAGTGATACCCAAAACTGTCTTTTGTTGCATTGACAAAGAAGGTGTTATATAATGTTAGGTGCTTGTTGCAAGTATGTCACAATTTCCATGGTGCTATGGGCCTGGAAAACAGAGTGAAAACACTCAGAGGCTGGGTAAAGTCATACTTCTCAATCACAGACTTGAAAATGTTCAGAAACAAGTTTCACAGTCCCACAAAAGTCCTGGCTTCAGGTATGTGAATGAACACCTGCTTCAAGCTGGATTCAAGCACAGGAATCACTATCTCAAGAATGGGCAAGATTTACATATAAGAGCCCCAATCCCATTTAAAGATTTTGTCTCAGCAGGGGAGTCAAAACACTGCAGGTCTGCTGAATCGTAATTCAAAAGTCACCAAACCAGCTGTGGATCAGATTCATGTATGAGAGTAACAATTTCAATCTTCTATTGGTATGTGTGTGAGATTTAGCACAAAATTCATAGACTCTGCTCATGTTGGAGAATGGCAATCATGTCAGCTGTGAGTGGATTCAAGAGCCACAATAGCACCTAGTTGTCAGTGCCTGTTATGACACCATTTTTGTCACTAAGGTTTTATATGATATGCCTGAGTAATTAGCATACTTTCTTATGAATTCTTACAGGTGGGAGGTCTAGAACTTTACCCATGGCCAAAAGACTGGCTATTAAAGTCGATATATCTCTTCTAGCAGGGTCTAGGTATTGTAATGCTCAACCTGGTTTTTACTAACTCTGTTTTTGGACTCTCTCTTTTCCTTTAATCACCTAGCCTTGTTTCCACCTGAATTGACTCTCCCTTAGCTAAGACAGCCAGACTGACTCCATCTTGGCTCTTTCACTGGCAGCCCCTTCCTCAAGGACTTAACTTGTGCAAGCTGACTCCCAGAACATCCAAGAATGTAATTAAACAATAAGATACTATGGCAAGCTATATCCACAGTTCCCAGGAATTCGTCTGATTGGTAACGCCCAAAGCCCCATGTCTATCATCTTGTAATAGTCTTAAAGCCCCTGCACCTGGAACTGTTTACTTTCTTGTAACCATTTATCCTTTTAACTTATTGCCTACTTTACTTCTGTAAAATTGTTTTAACTAGACCCCCCCTCCCCCTTCCTAAACCAAGGTATACAAGTTAATCAAGCCCCTTCTTCAGGGCCGAGATAATTTTGAGAGTTAGCCATCTCTCAGTCTCCGGCTAATAAAGGACTCTTAATTCATCTCAAAGTGTGGCGTTTTTCTAACTCGCTCGGGTACAATATTTGGAAGCCCTAGTGAGATTTTAACACCACCAGGTGAGAGCTGGTCTTGCTCTGGGCTCCCCCAGAGGGATGGCCAACTTGTAGAGGGGGTGCCACCTGAACAAAAAGAATTTTCAGATCCCCAAAGGGTGACCGTCTTCCAGAGGAGAGCGGATTGGCTACCATGTGAGTGACCTAAAATTCAACATCTGAGTCCTCAGCTTCTGACCCCAGAGTCAGGTAGGTCAGATTTGACTTCATTCTGGTTCTGGTAAGAGGGAAGCAGCCCTGATGAGGGCATCCCTCTTTTGACTCTGCCCATTTTTCTAGGATGCTAAAGGGTTGAGCCTTGGTTTTCTGGTAGGCACCATTGTGTCTTGGTTTGAGTGGGAAGTGGTCCTGACGAGGACCCTCCCTTGACTCAGTTCACATCCCAGGATGCTGGGGAACTGAGCCTTGGTTTCTGGCAGACCGGTCTCTCTCTCTTTCTCTCTCTCTCTCTCTCTCCCCCACCCTCCTCTTTCTATCTCTCATCTTTCTCTTGTTCAGGTTTCCTGGAGAAACTGCAGGAAAGAAGAAGAAGAAAAAAAACTGTTATAATAATTCTGTGTGAATGGTGTATGGATGGGGGAGGATAAGGGCTTGTGCTTATCCTCCAGTTTGTAGCTCCAGGGCGAAAGCTACACAGTTCGAGTGGGACCTCACCTGCGGTTCTGTGGTGACCTCATAAGGCTTAAGGCAGCATCGGGCATAGCTTGATCCGAGCCGGGGGTTTATACTGGCCTGCCAATGCTAACAGGAGCCCAAATCCCCTCAGGGGGAGTGGCCAGGCAGGTATCTGACTGATCCCATCATGGGACCCCCTCCCTTTGTCTGTCTAGTAAAAAAAAAAAAGGAAAAAAAAAACTGTCAAAACTTTTTACATACCCTAGGGTCAAATTGTTTGTTTTATGTTTATTGTTCTGTTTAGTGTTTATTGTCTTGTTTAGTGGTTGCCAAGGTTTTTGCATGTCAGGATGTCAGTATTGCCCAAGACGTCTGGGTAAAAACTTCTTCAAGGTCCTTAGTGCTGATTTTTTTTTGTCACAGGAGGCTAAATTTCTCATCAATCATTTAAGCTGGCCACCACAGTCCTGTCTTTTCTGCCAGAGGCAAGTCAGGTGTTGTTATGGGAAGGATGGTGTGTAAACTGCATTCGTCTAATTGGAATTTCTGGCACCATGGAGGTTGTGGGTATTTAGATTGCCATACCCCACGTCCAAGTGATTGGACCTCCTCTAGATTAAACCGGCGGTGGGTTCAAAACAGCCACCCTGCAGATTTCCTTGCTCACCTCTTGTCATTCTGTAACTTTTCTTGAGACCTTAAATAGAACACTGGGTAGGAAAACTCACGTCTCCCTACGCCTGTCATGCTTTACTTTGTTTAGACTCCTACTCTGTTCCCCTGTGGCTACTCTCTCATCTTAAAAATGACCGGAGTTGTTAAGACCCTTTCCTCTTCATCCCTGCACCCTACCCCGCACATCTCGTTTTCTGGTGCAACAGCAAGTTCAGCGTCTCCATTACTTGACTCTGCTCTCACTCCTTGAACCCTTGATGTAAAAAGCTGAATTTGAGCTATTTGCCTTTGAGTCATGGAGACATCAAAGGTATTTAAGGTACAGGTCTGGAGGGAGAAGAAGAGGGAGAACGCCTAGATCCAACCAACCCAGGAGACCTCGGGCTGGCCTCTAGTCCCCTTCCCTCAATCTTAAAGCTACAGCAATGTGGCAAGTGGTATTAGCTGTTGTGGTTTTTCTGTTCTTTCTAGTTATGTTAATTCTGTTTTTCTGATACTCCAGCCCCCCATGGAATGAGTTTCTCTGTCTATATTGGATCTGAAATCTCTACTCAAGTTGTGTTAAATTGCCTTCTAAAAAAAAAAAAAAAAAATGGGAAACAGCCTCCTCCAGTGTATGCTGAAAAATTTTTCTCTTGGTTTCTCAGAGGATTATGGAGTCCATCTTAAGAAAGGCAAGCGCCGGACACTCTGTAAAGTAGAATGGTCAAAGTTTGGAGCTGGGTGGCCCTCTGAAGGTTCATTGACTCCTACAATTGTTCAAGCCATGTGGTGGGTTGTTACCAAAGCTCCCAGTCACCCTGATCAGCTTCCCTATATAGATCAATGGTTAAGTTTGGTCAGGAATCCTCCTCCATGGCTCCGTTCATGCGCCATTCACAATTCCACCTCCAGAGTCCTCCTGAGCCACGCCGCGTTTTCTCCTCGACCCTCAGCCGGTTCAGCTCCCCCTGTACTGCCTCCCTCTAAAGAAGAGGAGAGTCTCCCTCACCCAGTCCCACCACCTTACAACCAACTTGCTCCCTTAGGGTTGTTCGTTGTCCCATGTCTCCTAGACGATGCCCCTGTGGGCTCACCACCCATTGCCTCTTGACTGCGGCCACAGCGGGAGGAAGCAGCTCCTCTACTACCACTGAGAGAGGCACAAGTCCCAACAGGTGATGAGCTGTCAGCCCCCTTCTTGGTTTATGTCCCTTTTTCTACTTCTGACTTGTATAATTGGAAAACCCATAATCCTCCCTTTTCTGAAAAGCTCCAGGCTTTGACCTCACTGATGGAGTCCGTACTCCAGACACATCAGCCCACCTGGGATGACTGCCAACAGCTCCTTTTAACTCTCTTTACCTCTGAGGAGACGGAGTGTATCCGGAGAGAGGCCAGAAAGCACTTCCTTGCATCAGCCAATAGACAGGAGGAGGAAGCTAGAGACCTCCTTGAGGAGGTCTTTCCCTCTACCTGGCCTAACTGGGACCCAAATTCCTCAAGTGGAAGGAAAGCTTTGGATGATTTTCACCAGTATCTCCTTACGGGTATTAAGGGAGCTGCTCGGAAACCCATAAACTTGTCTAAGGTGACTGAAGTTGTCCGGGGCCCAATGAGTCACCAGGAGCGTTTTTAGAGCCGCTCCAGTAGGCTTATCAGATTTACACCCCTTTTGACCCAGTGGCCCCCTAAAATAGCCGTGCTCTTAATTTGGCACTTGTGGCTCAGGCAGCCCTAGATATTAAAAGAAAACTCCAACAACTGAAGGGATTTACTGGAATGAATATCAGTCAGCTTTTAGAAATAGCCAAAATGTTTTTTACAATTGAGGGTTGAAAAACAAAAACAAGCAACACAGGCAGCTAAAAAGGCCGCTGATAAAGCATTCAAAGGACAAACAAAAATCTTAGTGGTGGCTATCCAAGAGGTACAGAATAAAATGGCCCGTTAATTTGGACAGACACAGAAGAACAGGCTTTTCAAAACCTGAAAAAGGCATTAACTGAAGCCCTGCTTTAGCCCTCCCTAATAGCTCAAAGTCATTTCACCTGTTTGTCCATGAAAGCCAGGGAGTTGCTAAAGG
This sequence comes from Pan paniscus, assembly GCF_029289425.2. Taxonomy (NCBI): domain Eukaryota; kingdom Metazoa; phylum Chordata; class Mammalia; order Primates; family Hominidae; genus Pan; species Pan paniscus. Next base: position 32,131,025 of record NC_073273.2, on the reverse strand, counting down.
GGTGCTTACTCAGGCTTTAGGGCCCTGGAGATGCCCAGTGGCCTATTTATCTAAGAAACTGGATTCTGTGGCCTCTGGATGGCCAAGTTGTCTGTGAGCCATAGCGGCTACAGCAAACCTAGTCCAAGAGGCTGATAAGTTAACTCTGGGCCAAAATTTAAAACTTACAGCTCCTCATGCCTTAGAGACTTTACTTCAAAGTGCTTCTGGCAAATGGATGTCAAATGCTTTCATCCTGCAGTATCAGAATTTACTGTTAGATCAGCCTCATTTGACCTTCTCTCCCAAATGGTGTTTAAATCCAGCTACTATCCATGACTGACAGGAACTGTTAGAAACTACCAAAACTGGCCAACCCCATCTTCAAGATGTGCCCCTAGAGAAGGTGGATGCCACTGTGTTCACAGACAGTAGCAGCTTTCTCGAGCAGGGAGTACGAAAGGCTGGTGAAGCTGTTACCATGGAGACAGATGTGTTGTGGGCTCAGGCTTTACCAGCAAACACCTCAGCACAAAAAGCTAAATTGATTGCCCTCACTCAGGCTCTCCTATGGGGTAAGGATAAACGTATTAACATTTACACTGACAGCAGGTACGCCTTTGCTACTGTGCATGTACATGGAGCCATCTACCAGGAGGGTGGGCTACTCACCTCAGCAGGAAAGGCTATAAAAACAAAGAAGAATCCCCTGTCTTCAAAGCCTAGCAGATCAAGCTGCTCTCCAGTGCACAATCTGCACCCAGGTAAATGCCAAGCAAGGTCCTAAACCCAGCCCAAGCCACCATCTCCGAGAAAACTTGCCAGAAGAAAAGTGGGAAATTGACTTTACAGAAGTAAAATCACACTGGGCTGGGTACAAATACCTTCTAGTACTAGTAGACACCTCCGGATGGACTAAAGCATTTGCTACTGAAAACAAAACTGTCAATATGGTAGTTAAGTTCTTACTCAATGAAATCATCCCTCAATATGGGCTGCCTGCTGCCATAGGGTCTGATAATGGACCTGCCTACACCTCGTCCATAGCTCAGTCAGTCAGTAAGGTGTTAAACATTCAGTGGAAGCTCCATTGTGCCTATCGACCCCAGAGCTCTGGGCAGGTAGAACGCATGAAAAACACTCTTAAACACTCTAAAAAACACTCTTACAAAATTAATTTTAGAAACCAGTGAAAATTGGGTAAGTCTCCTTCCTTTAGCCCTACTTAGAGTAAGGTGCACCCCTTATTGGTCTGGGTTCTTGCCTTTTAAAATAATGTATGGGAGGGTGCCGCCTATCTTCCTTAAGCTAAGAGATACCCAACTGGCAGAAATATCACAAGCTAATTTATTACAGTACCTACAGTCTCCCTAACAGGTACAAGATATCATCCTGCCACTTGTTCAAGGAACCCATCCCAATCCATTTCCTAACCAGATGGGGTCCTGCCATTCGTTCCAGCAAGGAGACTTAGTGTTTGTTAAAAAGTTCCAAATAGAAGTACTCACTCCTGCTTACAAAAGACCTCACACTCTCATCCTCACAATGCCAATGGCTCTGAAGGTGGATGGCATTCCTGCTTAGATTTATCACTCCTGCCTCAAAAAGGCCAACAGAGCCCAACTAAAAACATGGGTCCCCAGGACTGGGTCAGGTCCCTTTAAAACTGTGCCTAAGTCAGGTGAAGCCATTAGATTAATTCTTTTTATCCACCTCATTTGTTTGTTTCTGCCTCTTATGTCCTCTGCGCCTTCCTACTCCTTTCTCCTCACTTCTTTCACAACAGGACGTGTATTTGCAAACACCACTCGGAAGGCCAGTACCTCCAAGGAATTCTCCTTTGTAGTTGATTTATGTATACTGTTCCCAGAGCCAGGCCATACCTATGAAGAGCAATACAATCTGCTGGTCCCAAAAGCAGGAAGTGTTGAGCTCGCAGCAGGATTTGGATGCTCTGGGAGCCAAACTGCATGTGGAAGCTCCAAAGGGGCAGAAAAAGAACTCCAAAATGTTGACTTTTACCTCTGTACTGAGAATCACCCTGATGCTAACTATCGAGATACTTATCAGTTTTTCTGCCCTGATTGGACATGTGTAACTTTAGCCACCTACTCTGGGGCATCAAGCAGATCTTCATTCTGTAACTCATGCTTCTCATCCTCAATTATGTACTAGAAAAAATTGTAACCCTCTTACTATAACTGTCCATGACCCTAATTCAACTCAATAATATTATGGCATGTCATGGGAATTAAGATTTTATATCTCAGGATTTGATGTTGGGACTATGTTCACTATCCAAAAAAAAAAAAAAAAAATCCTGGTCTCATGGAGCCCACCCAAGCCAATCGGGCCCTTAACTGCTTTAGGTGACCCTACTTTCTAGAAACCCCCTGACAAAGTTGATTTAACTGTTCCTCCACCATTCTTAGTCATAAAAGATACACTCCAAAAGTTAAATTCTAGATAGGCAACAACAGGAACAAAAAAATAACATCCCCTGGTATCAAAACATGTTCAACTGGAACCCCTGGCTAACTACTTTAATCACCGGGTTAGTTGGACCTCTCCTCATCATAATATTAAGTTTAATTTTTGAGCATTGTATATTAAATTGGTTTCTTAATTTTATAAAACAATGCATAGCTTCTGTCAAACTTATGTATCTTAAGACTCCCTATAACCCCCTTGTTATAACTGAGGAATCAATGCCTTGATTCCCCAAAAGCACAAGTGGGGAATGTAATGCCCAACTTGGTTTTTACTAACTTTGTTTTTGGGCTCTCTCTTTTCCTTTAATCACCTAGCCTTGTTTCCACCTGAATTGACTCTTTCTTAGCTAAGACAGCCAGATTGACTCCATCTTGGATCTTTCACTGGCAGCCCCTTCCTCAAAGACTTAACTTGTGCAAACTGACTCCCAGCACAACCAAGAATGCAATTAACCAAAAAGATACTGTGGCAAGCTATATCCGCAGTTCCCAGGAATTCATCTGATTGGTAACTCCCAAAGCTCTGTGTCTATCATCTTGTAATAGTCTTAAAGGCCCTGCACTTGGAACTGTTTACTTTCCTGTAAACACTTATCCTTTTAACTTTTTGCCTACTTTACTTCTGTAAAATTGTTTTAACTAGAATCCCCCTTCCTAAACCAAGGTATAAAAGTTAATTAAGTCCCTTCCTCAGGGCCAAGAGAATTTTGAGCCTTAACTGTCTCTCAGTGGCCGGCTAAGGAAGGACTCTTAATTCATCTCAAAGTGTGATGTTTTTCTAACTCGCTCAGGTACAACAGTATGAGATTTTTATTGTGCGTATAACCTGAATCCAGGTATATGCCACAATCTCACCTTTGGACAGAGACAAGACAGAATAGTCACATCATCTGGGTGATGAGCTGGGGAAACATTTTAACTTCCTTTTTAGTCAGGGCCAGGAAGAGGAGTCATATCACATGAGTAGAGTCTCCAATAATATGTCATCATGCCCACTGTTTACAGGGCTGATAAAACAGTGGATAGTTGGCTGGGCATGTGGCTTATGCCTCTAATCTCAGCATTTTGGGAGACTGAGGTGGTGTGGATCATCTGAGTTCAGGAGTTCAAGATGAACCTGACCAAAATAGTGAAAACCCATCTCTACTAAAAAAAATATTAAAAATTAGCCAGGCGAGGTGGCATGTGCCTGTAATCCCGGCTAGTTAGGAGACTGAAGCAGGAGAATCACTTGAAACCAGAAGGCAGAGGTTGCAGTGAGCTGAGATCATGCCATTGCACTGCATCCTGGGTGACAACAGCAAAACTGCATCTCAAGAAAAACATATATATATATATATATATATATATATATATATATATGGTGGATAGTCACACACTCTGGGTACTGGGCTCAGCAATATATTATAATTACCTCTTGTGGCAGAGTCCAGGACAAAGGAGAGTCACATCACCTAGGTTTTCCATTCAGTGGTATGTCACAATTTTTTCAGTGGCCAAGATTTAGGCAGGAGAGGAGAGTCACATTACTTAGATGCTAGATCTAGCGATATGTCACAGTGTCCCATGTGGGTAGAGCCTTGGCAGGAGAGACACATCATCTAGTTGGTAGGCCCAGAGATATGTGGTAATATTTTCTGTTCCTGGGTTCAAGTAGAAGAGTCACATTGTTATGATTCTGACTGAGGGATGTTTTAAAATGCATCCATTGGAAAAAACTGAAACAACATAGTCTCAAAACTGGAGTACTAGTCCTGGTAGTACTGTGTAGACACAATCTCCTTATCTTGTAGGATAGCATGTTTAATTCTTAGCTTGGTGTGTATATAAGAGTCACCATCTCACATGTGTACTTGTTCAGCTTATGACACACTACAACATCTGAAGACTTTATGTAACCTGAATGAGAATTGCAAACCATTCTAAGGCCTATGCACTCATATTGACCCAAAATCTTACATATTGCCTTAATTCAGTTATGATAGTCAACATCTCTCTTACAGGCTGGGTTCAGACAGAAGACCCCTTATTATGCTATGATCTAGTTCCAGAAAATAATCACCATCTGACCTGTAGCAAGAGCTACATATGAAAGTCACAATTCCATCTTTCTAATTTATTTATTTGCTAGACTAAGACCTTCAACAATGGACTTTGTTAATGTGAGATGGTGACAACTTTTGCTCCCACTGCATGTGTAATCAAGAGTCACAATGTTACCATTTTGCTGGTCCCTGTTATGTAAGTCTGCATACCAGCAAAGCAGTTTATAGAATTTGAGTTACTGTTGTAAACTTCTGTGAGCTTTGAAAAATATGCAACCCATAACCTTACATATTGCATTAAGTTAGTGTTGAGAGGCAAAATATCTATGATTGGTGGAATCTCAATTTAAGTTTGATTATCGTGCCTGTGAATGAAAGCAATATAAAATTTATAATTCCATTTGTAGAAAAACAAACCGGCAGGAGTGCAGCACAACTTAGCTGCTGTGAATATGTCACAATGCTTTCTCTAGGCAGGGTCTACTAATGAGGGTTACATTAACTGGATCCTGTAGCCAGCAATAGGATGCAATACAAAACCCAGACAAATTATGAGAGCAAAAACACCTACAAAATCGCCCAAGATATGTAAAACTGCTTTCTGTTGCTCTGGCATGAGCAGGAGAGTTACATCACCAGGGTGGTGGTGGGGGTAGCAATATGCCCTAATTCTCTCTTTATGCAGGACACGGGCAGCAGAGGAACATCATCTATATAATGGGCCCTGAAATACATCAAACTTCCTTTTCATGGCATGGTTTGGGAAAAATAGAAGAGTCATATTACCTAAGATTGGGCTTAGCAATATGTCACATCACCCCATTGTAAAGACTGAGGCAGAAGGAAAGAGTCACATCAAATAGGACATGGGTCAAGATAAAAGGCCCAATGTCCCAAATAGGGGAGTGGTCAGGCAGAAGAGGAGAGTCATATCAAATAGGTGCTTCCCTAGATATATGACACAATCTAGCATGTGAGGTGAAGCCAGACAGAAGAGTCAAATCAGCTTGATGCTAGATCCATAGATATATTACAAGACTCCCTTAAGACAGGACCCATGTAAAAGAGTTACAACAAATAGTTGCAGGTTCTACCTTTATGTCACAATGCTCCTTGTGGGCAGGGCTCCAGCAGGGAGTCACATCACCTAGGTGATAAGCCCAGAGACATGTCCCTGGCAATGTCATATGACCTAGGTGATAGGTCCAGGGGCATGTCCCTGGTGAAAGAGCTCCATGTCCTCTTTCCCTAGCCTAGCAATATGTCACTATCAAGGTAAGAAGGACACACGCAGGACAGTAACATCATCTAGGTGATAGGCCCAGAGATTTGTCACAGTGCCATCTTTAGGACACGGCCCTAGCAAAAGAGTATCATCATCTGTGTGCCTGGCCCAGCCTTATGTCACTATCCTCCACTGTGTACAAGGCCTATTCTAATGAGGAGAGATACATCACCTAAGTGGTTGAAACAGTGACATGTCACAATGACTTTTGCATGCACTTCTCACTCAAAAATGTAACATATCCTGGGTACTGGATCTAGTGATATGTCACTATTCTTACTGAGAGAAGGGCCCAGGCAGGATAGTCACATCACTGAGAGATTGGCCCAAGTAAATATCACAATAATATATGTGAGCTGGAACCAGTCTGGGGAGTCAAATCACACAGGTGCTGGGCTAATATTTATATCACAATCACACTGGCAGAAAATTCCTGAGTTGAGATTTACAATACCACACATATTCTGTTTTCTCGGGTGACATATATATATATATATATATATATATATATATATAGTTGGCTTTATATATGGGATAGGGCGACAGTCCTTAAATTAAGCTGGCTGTGCATATGAAACTCATAATTTCACCTTTCTGTTTGGTTCCATTATGACACTCTGTGTATAAATCAAGGGCTTTATAAAATATCCGAGGCTATGATAATCTCCTGTGAACTTTTTTTTTACCAGAAAGATATTTAATCACTGGTGTTTCTAAAGCAAGTTAGGAAAGTCAAAATTACTCCTATATGTGGGATCCCATATATGAGAGACATTATTATTCATGGGAGCTGTGCCTAGGTTCACATCATAATTTACTCTGTGATAATGAAAGAGTCACAACAGCCAAGATTCTCAACACCTAAATGCTGAGCCAGAAATGCCTATTGTGGGCAGTGTCCAGGCAGAAGAGGAGAGCAATATTACCTCAACTGTAAGATCAGAGATGTGTCACAATGTCTCCTGTTGAAAGGACTAGGCAAGAGAGTCATGATTTGAATGCAGTGCTTAGAAATGTTATAATCCCCACCAGTAGCAGGGTTCAGGTAGGAGAGAAAAGTCTGGTAACTTAGATAATGGATCCAGAGACATGTTATATCCTTCCTGAGGATATTGTAAAGACAGGATTGTCTAATAACCAAGGTCCTCGGCATAGGTAAATGTCCAAATCTTTTGTGTGGGCTACACCTAGGAAAAATTATTAAATCACTCAGGAAGCTGTGAAAAGGTATATGTTACAAACACACAAGTGGAAAGTTCCAAGAATGGGAATCACTATCATGCATATATCCTGACTCCAGGTTTAAGAGTCATGATTAGTCCTCTTATCTTGTTTCAGGTATATGGCACAATATAAACTGTGGGCATAGCGTAAGCAGGAAAGTCACATCACCTGGACGGGTGCTGGTCCAGTGAGAAGTCAGAACCCTTCATGTGGGCAAGATCCTGAAAGAAGAGTCACATCACCTGGATTCTATTTTTAGTGATATATCAAAATTACCCCTGTGGGCAGGGCATACAAAGGTGAGGAGACTCACTTAACTTAAGCAATTGGCCTAGATATATATGACAATGGCCACTATGTGCAAAAGCAAGGTATAATAGTGACCTCCCCTTGGGGATGGATTTAGCAATATATCACAATCTCCCCTGTGTTCAGGGCAAGGCAAAAGAGGAGCAACATCACCTAGGTGCTGAGCCAAGTGATATGCTATAAGGCTTCCTATTGTTAGAACCCCAAACTCAGAGTCACATCACCCTGGTGCAGAACTGGAATATGTGTCACAATGCACCATAAGTGGAGGGCCAAGGCAGCAGAAGGGAGCTACATCACTTATATATAAGTCACAATGTTTTTTATAGATAGGGATTAGGCAAACAATTCACATCACCTGGGTGCTGGTCCCAGTGATATGTAAAAGTGCCCTTTGTAGACAGGCCGAGGCAAGTTCTCTCAGGTGTGTAGTCCACATGTCTCACAATTTTATCTGTGGTCACTGCCTAAAAAGTATAGTAAAGTTATTCAGGAGATGTGCTAACTTTTATGTTCTAATCGCACACTAAGAAATATTCAGAAATAAGTTTCAAAGACCCAAACATGTCCTGGCTTTGTGTATTTCACTTAACACATCTTGTGATTTGGGTCAAATCAGAGGAGTCACAATCACAACAATGGGAAAGATCTATGTATAAGATGACCAATCACACTTGAAGACTGTGTTCCAGTAGGGGAGTCATAGCCTCATAGGTGTACTGAATCAAGCACCACCAAATCAACCATGGGTCAGATTCCTGTATATGAGGAACAATTTCACCCTTCAACCGCTCTTTTGTCTGAGATTTATTACCTTTTTTTGTAGGCCATGTTCTTGAGAGAGTATAACAATCAGGTCAGCTGGGTTTGCATCCAGGAGTCACAATCTCACCTGGTTTCTGTTTCCTGTTAGGACTTTTTTTGTATCACTCAGGCTTTTATAATACATGTGTGAGTCTTATAATTGTCTCTGAAGTATATACAATTAGGAAACACCTTACTTTTCTTTTGGCCATAAGACAGGCTATGAGAGTCAAAATATCTGTCCTTTCTGGGTCCAGGTATAATAGTTGTATTTATGTATGTGAGCTGAATCCAGGTATATGACACAATTTCACCTGTGGGCAGAAACAAGGCAGGAGAGTCTCATCACCTGGATTCTGAGCTCAAGACACATCGTAATTTCCTTTGCAGCCATGGCCAAGTCAGAAGTGTCACATTAACCAGGTAGAGACTCAAGTAATATGGAACCATGTTCATGTGTAGACAGGATTGGAGAAAAAGAAAAGAGTCACAACACCTAGGTACTGGGCTCAGCAATATGTATTAATTCCCTTTGTTTTGGCAGACCCTAGAATAAAGAGGAGAGTTGCATTATCTGGGTTTTGCACTCAGTGGGATTTCACAGAGTTTTTGTGGGCAGTACCCAGGTAGCAGTGGAGAGTAACATTTTCTAGATCCTATGTCCAGTGATGTCACAAAGTTCCTGGGGGGCAAAGCACAGACAAAGTAGACAAATAGACAAATCACTGAACTGATAGGCTAAGAGACATGTGATAATAAACCTTGTTGACAGAGCCCAAGCAGAAGAGTTACATTATTATGATTCTTACCCAATGCAAAACACAATGCACACATGGGAAACAATGTAAGTAAAAGTTTTAACACCTGGGTTTAGACCCATTTATATGGCATAATCTCATGTATATATGAGAGTGACAAGGTCATTCTGTGCTGGGCTATCATGACACCCACCACAACATCCAATGGCTTTATATGGCATGCATAAGAGATGAAACCTACTCTGAGGCCCACATGCTACTATGGACTCACTATCTTATATATTGCCTTAAACCCATGTATGATAGTCAATATCTCTCATTTAGGCTGATTTCTGGAATGAGACTCGTTTTTATGCCTGTAAGCCTGGTCTAAAAATGAATCCTGATTGCACCTGTGACCAGAACCCCATATGAGAGTCACAATTCAATCTTTTTACTGTTTTCACTTGTTAGACTCAGTATCTCAACAATGGGCTTTGTAAATGTGGAATGGTGAACAACTTTCACTTTCACCTGGGTGTGTAAATGAGAATCAGAATCTTAACTTTTTGCTGGGCTTTGTTATTAAGCTCTCTGTACCACCCAAGGAGTGTATTCAGTATGAATTAGTGTTGTAAATTTCTGTGAGTTTTGTACAAATATGAAACCCAGGATTTTACCTATTGCCCTAAACCTAGGATTGAGAGGCAAATTTGGCTGAATCCCAAAACAAGTTTGACCATCCTGCCTGTGAACTGAAGCAGGGTATATGTCATAATCCAATATGTGGACAAAAAAATAGGAAAAAGTGTAACATCACTTAGGTGATGTAGCAAGCAACATGTCTCAATGACTTCTCTAAGCAGGACCTAGAAATAAGTTTCATGTTAACTGGGTGCTGGACCAAGAAATATAAAATAATTCCACATGTGAAAAAATTTAGCGAAGTGATGAGAACCAAAACACCTACAGAATGGGCTAAAGATATGTGAAAATACCCTCTGTGGTTCTGGCATATGCAGGAGAGTTGCATCATCAGGGTGCTGGGCCCACCAGTATGCAATAATTCCCTTTATTCAGGACTCTGGCAGAAGAGTAACATCATCTGAGTGCAAGAGGTCAAAATTTTCCTTTGTGGGCATGTTTCAGAATAAATAATAGAGTCACATGACCTAAATGCTGGTCTCAGCAACACCTCACAATCCCAACATTTTAAAGGCCCAGGTACTGGAAGACAGTCATATCACTTAGGTCATGGGCTCAGAGATATGTCACAATTTCCCCAGTAGGCAAAAGAGGGGAGTTGTATCACCTAGGTGCTTCTTTAGCTATATGTCATGATTTAAAACATGGGCAGAAACTAGACAAAATAGACACATCACCCACCTGCTGGGTCCTGAGATAAGTCCCAAGGCTCCCTTAGGACAGGACCAAGGTGAAAGTGTTGCATCTCATTTGTGCAGGTTTAACTTTAATATTACAATGCTCTGTGTGGGTGAGGCTCAAGCATTGAGTCCCAAAACCTCGGCAGTGGGCCCACAGATATGTCACCATGACCTTTGGAAACAGCCCTTTCAAAAGAGCACCACCTCACATGTGTTCCTGGCCTAGAAATATGTCCCCTGTTTTCAGGGTCCCCTGTAATCAGGGCCTATGGCAGAGTGGAGAGTTACTTCACCTAAGTGGGGCACACAGTGGTAATGTCACAATGCTGTCTATAGGCATGGTCCAGGCAAGAATGTAACATCCCCTGTGTGTTAGATCCAGTGATATGTCACAATGCTTACTGAGAGAAGGGCTCAGGCAGAAAAGTCATATCATCTAGTTGTTGGCCCACGTAGAGATCACAATCCCATATATGGGCTGGAACCACTCTGGAGAGTCAAATCACGCAGATGCTCAGTAAATATTTGTATAACAGTCATAGTATCAGAATACTCCAAAGAAATATATCTACAATACCACACATGTTCTGTTTTCATGAGTGAGAGTTGGCTTCATATATGTGAAATGTGAAAGTCCTTACTGTCAGCTGAGTGTGCATATGAGACTCACAATTTTACCTTTCCACTGGGTTCTCTTATGCCACTCTGTACAAACCAAGGGCTTTGTAAAATATCTAAGGCTGTTATAATCTTCTGAGACCTTTTTACTAGAAAGAGATCAAAGACATCACTCATGTTTCTAAAGCAAGTTACATGGGTCAAAATTACTCCCATTTGTGGGGTCCACATATGAGACTCATTATCATGCCTGGGATCTGTGTCTAGAGATATGTCAAAATGTACTCTGTGGTAAAGAAAAAGGCATGACAGCTACATAACTTAAATGCTGAGGCAGAAATGTTCCAAAATTTTCCTTGTAGGCAAGTTCCTGACATAAAAGTCATGTAACTTTGGGACTGTGCCCAACTGTATGGCATAATGACCCTTGTGGGCAGTGTCCAGGCTGAAGAAGAGAATCATATAATGTAAATAATAGGCCCCAAGATGTCACAATGTGTCCTGTTGAAAGGGCTAGGCATGTGTCATTTCTAATTATAGTCATTTTAACTGGAGTGGCTTGGTATCTTACAGTGGCTTTGATTTGCAGTTTTCTATTAATAAATAATGTTGAGCATCTTTCCATGTACTTGGCCATTTTTGTCTCCTTTGGACAAAAAATGTCACTTTAGGTCTCTTGTCTATTATTAAATTTTGTGTTTTTTTGCTGTCAAGTTATATATTCCGTTATATACTCTGTATCTTTTTCCCTTCTCATATGTATATTTTGCAAATATATTCTTCTACACTGAAAGTTGTCCCTTTACTCTGCTAATTTATTTTTGCTATGTAAATATTTTTTAGAGTCTGTTGATTTCACTCGCCTGCTTTTGCTTTTGTTGCTTGTGCTTTTGAGGTCTTATTTAAAATATTTTTCCCTCTCCTATTGGTAAAGAATTTCTCCATGTTTTATTCAAGTAGTTTTGTAGGTATCAGTTTTATATTTAGCTGTTTTATTTATTTTTATGTAAGTTGTTTTAATATGGTAACAGGTAGGCACCTAGTTGTTTTCATTTAATCAATTTTCCTAGCACCATTAATTGAAACTATTGTCTTTTCTTACATGTGTATTCTAAACTACTTTAAAAATTACTTGGAAATAGGTTTATGAATTTATTACTGGGATCACTGTATACTTTGGTCTATGTGTCTGTTTTCTATGCTAGTATCATGCTGTTTTGCTTGTTATAGCTTTGCCATATATTTTGAAGTCAGTCAGTTTGGTGCTTTCAGCTTTATTTTTTTCACAAAATTACTTTGGCTATTTGGGGAGCTTTTTGTTGTTGTTGTTCCCCATAAATTTTAGGCCTGCTTTCTCCATTTCCATGAAAAGAAAAAAAGGCATTGGTGTTTTTATATACTTGGCACTGAATCTGTAGATTACATTGAGTATCACAGCCATTTAAACAATTTTTTTACAACTCATGAGCAAAAATATCTCTAAAATTTTGCATTTTTACTATCTTCATCAAAGTTTTATAATTTATAGTGTAGAGAGGGTTTATATTTTTAATTAAGTTTATGTCTAGGCATCTTTATTTTTTATTCTAGGTGAGTTAAAATATTTGGGAAATTTTAACGTGTCTTTGTGATTAAAACAAGGGAACAAATTAGATATAGATAGCATGCACCTCAAAACAGTTAAAACAACATATGAAAAATCAATAGCTATATCACACTGAACAGGAAAAGAAGAAAGATTTTTATTTAAGATCTGGAACAAGGCAATGACATCTACTTTTACCGCTTTTATTCAACAGAATCCTGGAACTCCTAGCCAGATCATTTATGCAAGGGAAAGAAACAAAATACATCCAAATAAAAAAGGGAAAATTTAATTTTCTCTTCAGATTACATAATTGTTTATATAGCAAAATTTGAATACTACAATAAAAAGTTTGAAAATAAAGAAATTTAGTAAAGTGGCAGACTACCAAATTAACCTACAATAATTAGTAGGAGGCTTTCTACATGCCAAGAATAAGCCATTTGGAAAATAAATTCAATAAAAATTATTCCCAACAGCTATAAAGTAATAAATCTTACTTCATTTTACATTCACACTTGTGATAATGAACCTTAGCACATTTTCCATCATTTGGATATTCAGTGTTCTCCAACCCATTTGTGTCCCAATGGATCCTTCTCACATAATTCAGGGCACTGACACTTCTTTCTTTTTTCCTGAACAGGCTCCACACCCACTCAAATCCACTCATGCATGTCTTGACCATATGTGTGTCTTTTTGTTGTTGAAAAAGGAAAAAAAGGTTTTGTTTGTTTGTTTTGAGACAGAATCTTGCTATATTGCCCAGGCTGCAATACAGTGGTGCAATCTCTGCATGCCCGGCTATTTTTTTTTTTTTCTTTTTTGTATTTTTAGCAGAGATGATGTTTCACCATATTCACCAGGCTGGTTTCAATCTACAAACCGCAAGTGATTCACCTCCCTCAGCATGCCAAAGTGCTAGAATTACAGGTGTGAGCCACCGAGTTCAGGTGAAAATTTTTATTTTATTTTATTTTATTTATTTATTTTTTTTTGAGACGGAGTCTCGCTCTGTCGCCCAGGCTGGAGTGCAGTGGCGCGATCTCGGCTCACTGCAAGCTCCGCCTCCCGGGTTCACGCCATTCTCCTGCCTCAGCCTCCCGAGTAGCTGGGACTACAAGCGCCCGCTACCACGCCCGGCTAATTTTTTGTATTTTTAGTAGAGACGGGGTTTCACTGTGTTAGCCAGGATGGTCTCGATCTCCTGACCTCGTGATCCGCCCGCCTCGGCCTCCCAAAGTGCTGGGATTACAGGCGTGAGCCACCGCGCCTGGCCAAATTTTTATTTTATTTTATTTTAACTTGACATTTAACTGATTTATGAAAATATCAGCTTTATGGGTAGATATATATGCAAATAAGTGCAAAAATGCTAATAATCTGGGAAGTTGGACATTTATTCACTTTCTTTAATGATTTTATGGAGTTGCTGTTTTACATTTTCCTGTCTTTATATGTTCAATTAGAAAATCCTCGGTGAATATTTTTCAGTGTGATAGACAAAATGTTGTGCAATCAGTCATTGATAGATGCACAGTGAAGTACTTTCTGGTTTTCATTTGGAGCTGTTACACCTAGGAATAAAAACTCATGGTTGTAAGCTCACCTAATGTGGTGTTATAATATGCTGTTCTCTTCTGCACATTTGTCTCCTATCACAGTTGTTTGAACTTGCCACTGAAAAAAGTGGGAAACTGTTTCCCCTCAGACCTACTCATCTCCCTTTCATAGGTTTTCAGGCAGTGCATTGTCCATATTGCTTAGAAGCTCATGATCACAGAGGTCATATTTGAAAAAAGAAAGCTTTGTTCCACCAAGACTAAGTGAAGGTGTTTACCACCTAGTGCCTAAGATTTCTCCAGAGCCAGGATTGAGCTTAAAAACCATTACTGAAGCCAGAAAGTGATGACAGAATTTGAGGGCTGCCCACAGGAGAAAGCAAAATGCTCCCTTTTGCTTTCCAAGTGGTCACTGCTTATTTAGTCATTTAGATTGCTTCTGACCATGATGTGTTTCTTTTTCATCTTTCTTGGTATTTCACTGAAGTTGCATCTAAGGAAATGAGTCTGAGATGATAGTGGTAAAGAGAACAAATGCATCCTTCTATAGATAATGCCTTGGTGAGCTTTGAAACACATTGAGCACAGCGTGAAATCCTTCCTCTCTCTGGGGTAAGTTGTGTCAAATTCGACTCCCATGTAAATGGCACCAGGATCAAGATGTCAAAGAAGAGACCCAGATTTAGTAAATAGGATATGGAGTTTCAGTGGGGACTTACATAGAAGGGGAAAAGTCCAGTGTCAGTGGGCTTAGCAGAATAACCATGCACACTTGCAAAAAGCATGCAGTGTGTGTAGCATTTTTATTAAGCACATTTTTCTGAACAATATTTTGCCTGTCATCCTTCATTTAACAAAAAATAAGGACCTCATTCTCCTGAGTGGCTTATGTTCCATGCCACAGCATGGGACAGACCAAGGGATCATATAGTCCTCACAGATACAGAGTAATCTCCAGTCTCCAGGTTGGCCACTACTAGTTTTTTTGGTTTGTTTTTTGTTTTTGTTTTTTTTTTTTTTGGTTTTTTACAAAGTTTAACTCTTGTTGCTCAGGCTGGAGCTGGAGTGTGTTGGCGCAATCTCAGCTCACCTCCACCTCCACCTCCCAGGTCCAAGTGATTCTCCTGCCTCAGCCTTCTGAGTAGCTGGGATTATAAGCATTTGCCACCACACCCACCTAATTTTGTATTTTTAGTAGAGACAAGGATTCTCCATGTTGATCAGGCTGGTCTCGAATTCCTTACCTCAGATGATCTACACAATTCTACCTCCCAAAGAGTGGGAGCACAGGCCTGACCCACTGCACCTGGCCAGGCCACTTCTAGATTTTTTAGCTTGAAACTCTGAACACTCAGAAGCATTTTTATATAGGATCAGTCTTCAGCTATGCCCAAGTCAAGTTACCACTGTCAGTTGCATCCATCATATAGGCTGCTTCAGGCATTGGAACTGCTTCTTCTGGAGACTCTAGATTCATTTTGTTTGTTTGTTTGTTTTTTTTGGCTTTTTCTTGAATTGTTGGATTGAGAGGAGTTTATCTGAAAAGCCTGATGTGTGTGCATATTGCTGGTACAGTTTTCCAGGTTAATGAGATGGCTTCTTAGTTGGTAGGGTTTGTTTCTGTTGTAAGTGTGTTCAGGCTGCTGAGGAACCCGTTCTCAAGATTTTTATTGGACATCCTGGGGCCCCAGTTCAACTACTTTCCAAGGTGAGACATGCTGAACCAGAACCTGAAATTGTGGTTCAGGGTGGCCAGGTTGAAGCTGCTCTTTAAAAGGGTGAACTGTCAGGTTTGTATCTTATTTTCCTTGTAATTTTAACATGTCTTTTGGGATGGAGACCAGAAAATAATGTGAATATGTGACATCCCACCTCCTAGACCTGGTACTATTTACAGATGTCTCATAAGAGTTAATGCAGTTGAGAGATCCGTCTTCCTACCACAGTCTGAGTAGGCTAGAGGTATGACCCTTGATGCTTGGCTCATGAAGTCTTCAGAGGAATTTCAAAAACCATAGAATTTTGGGGGTGGATAAAGATCTGTTACAAACGACAAGTTGCAGGTGAAATAATTGGAGGCAGGAAGCAAATGGGACCTGCTTGGAACAGTACACATACTGCCTGAGTGCAGCTGAACAGTCAAGCCAGTTCTCTGATTTGGGCCTACACTCATAATGAAGATAAATTTTCTTCCTCAAGGGAAGCCCAGGGAAGTTGAGGATTATGGGTGCCAGTGAAGAAAAATGGTGATGCCTCAGCCCAATTCTTTTGCCCCTCCTGGCTTGTGGCTTTGGGGGCTTAGTTTTCTCATCAGAGCAGTGGGCAATGAAAGCCACTCGGTGACTGGCTGCTCACCCCACTTTTACCAGGCCACTGCATAGTACCCACCCTGCAGTTCCAGGTAGAGCTTGTGATTCAAAAGGCTGAGGGATCTCTTGGGTGAGTTCAGGGCTTTGAGGTGGTTCTCCCACTCAGGGACCACCTCTATGCCCACCTGACAGCCCAGCATGTCAGCTGTATGCCACACTTATTGCTTGCTCTTGCCAAGCCCGTGTCTCCTTGGATTGGCTAGGGGCACTTCCTCACTAAACTTCAGGTGACCTGTCCATCCTTCCTCCAACGTACAGCTTCAGGCAGGTGTCACCCAAATTTCCTCCTAGAATGTGATCTCTGGGGGTCCACAGCAGCACATTCTGCTGTAAATT
This sequence comes from Pan paniscus, assembly GCF_029289425.2. NCBI lineage: Eukaryota > Metazoa > Chordata > Mammalia > Primates > Hominidae > Pan > Pan paniscus. The sequence continues at coordinate 32,114,295 of NC_073273.2, read as the reverse complement.
ATTGACTAGTTAATCAATAAATCACTGAATGTGCCAAGAAGGGTGGGGCTCTTGACATTCTTTATCTCCTCCTACTAGTAAGGACTGCATTGGTGGTTGACATCCTGATTTCTTTGTGGAAAAAGCTAGCAGGTGAGGAAGGACTCAAAGGCCAGGAACAAGACAGAGCACCTAGGCTGTCCTATCATATGGCCCTCTGAGGCCACTGTAGGCAGGAGTTCTCTGTGGAGCTCCAGGGCCTTATTCTAAGATGGTTGCCCATAGCCCCTTCCACGACTTCCAAGAAAGACCTGCTCTTGGCAACATGCACCCACTTGTAGCCAGAAGATGAGTAGTCATTTACCTTTATGTATATGGCCCTCTGCTTCATTTCTATTAGATGTTCTGCTGGAAAAAATGCCCAGGGAATTCTAGGCCTGTGCTGGGGGTTCTCTAAGTGCCAAAGTCAGTAAGACAGTCTAAAAAATATAATTAATAACATTTTCTACACATTAGTATCTCAGGTTTAATTTGCCAACAATGTGTAAAACAAATATGACCCTTTCCTCTTTGTATTATTATAATTAGGTCATCATAGAAACATTTTATTTTCTTGAGTTTTTTATGCCAATTATTGTATTTTTTCTTCTTTGTTCTAATTGTTACCTGTCTTGGAGGCAAAATCTTAATAAAATGATATGCTGCTATGGAAATGCTAACAGGTGACAACAATTTATTTAAAATGTAATTAGATTTCTTAAATAAGTAAATAATTTCAGAAAACTGAGTTTAGATTACTTGTATGAATTATTTTACATCTTATTCTCCATCCCCAGAAAATTTTAGCTACACATGCAATTCAAGATTGACAGATTTTTTAAATAGCCAACTTAAAAACATTTCATTGAACATGTTGGGTAATATAATTCTAAAATATTTTATTTTAGAAACCAACACACTTGATAGTTGATATTGATAGTATCTATGAAAGTGACATTATGAACATGCTATTATAGTTTCCAAAAAGGAGGAAAAAAAATCTATTCTGGTCTTCAGTAGTAAAACTTAAAAATTATAGAAATGTGATTAAATTTACTGACTAAAATATAAAAACTAAGACAGATTCATTTATTCATTCTTTATTGTTTACTATCTGATAATGGACAGATTATAAGATGTTCAGAATTTACTTCATCACAGAAATAAAGCCAAACAGCTCTTTTGAATCATTAAAAATAAACAGAACAAACCTATCGTTTATATTATTTTAAAAATCACCCAACTAATATTCTAAAAAAAAATCTTACTGGGTTTTACTCCTGTCAGAAGACCGGTTTTCTTCGGACCTGATGCAATGAAATCAGTCTTTCTTAGGACATGATACCCAGAATTTATTGAGAACTGAAGTCTCATCCTGACAATTTCTAAGGCAAGGTATAATTCTAAGAGCCCAGGACACCAGGGCAGAAATAAAATATCCTCTTGTTATAACAAATGTTTGGTATTATTATTCCACATCACAGTTTTTCTATCCTCAGGGAAAACAAGTTGAGGATGTGCTGTGTCAAGATCTAGCTAGAATCAAGGCTTGGCGTCGTGGCTCACACCTGTAATCCCAGCACTTTGAAAGGCCAAGTTGTGCAGATCAGGAAGGCAGGAGATAGACCATCCTGGCTAACACAGTGAAACCCTGTCTCTACTAAAAACATAAAAAGATAGCCAGGCATGGTGGTGGGCGCAATTAGTCCCATCTACTTAGGAGGGTGATGTAGAAGAATTGCTTTAACCTGGGAGGTGGAGGTTGCAGTACGTCAAGATCACACCACTGCACTCCAGCCTGGGTGACAGAGCAAGATTCCATTCCCAAGGAAAAGAAAAGAAAAAAGAAAAAGAGAGGAGAGGAGAGGAGAGGAAAAATTTATTATCAAATCTAAAAAATTGGCCTAGTAATTGTGTCTAAGCCAGAACATAGAGGTAGAAGATGAAAATCATATTTTGTTAATCTAAATGAAAAGAGTTCAGGGAATTTAAGGTTTTGATACCTGTGGTGCATACTATTAACATGTGTTAGCCATTCCACGTTTGTGTGGAATGTGTTAGCCATTCCACGTTTGACTAAATAGACTTATACTCTACTTCCTTCAGTAGATGTTTAAATGTAGAAACATAATCTAAAAATTATACAAGGTTTTCACTTAGTTTTCCTAAAATGTCCAACTCTACAATTTGTTTCAATTGTGAGAGTCAACTGTGCAGCATAGGTACAATTATGCTCTCTTCATATGCATAATTAATGTTATTTCTATACTATAGATATTTCCATTTTTCACCTGAGACCACAGGCTAATTTCAAAAAGACTATTTATTTTCATTATGTAGCTTATATTACATAGCTAGTATTATTTTGTTTCCTTCATGTATATGCCAAAAATACCTCATGACTTATTAAATGTTCAATTATTAACTTGAATAAATTGGCCCAATAAATTTAATAAACTCAATTATATCTATTCCAAAATGTAAAATGAACAATATCTAAATGAAAATTGAATTAATAACACTCTCTAATTGAAACAGAATATAAAATTTACTAAACAAATAGCATAAAACAATACATGCACTGTGAAATTACTGACGTGAAAATATTTTGTGAACATTATTAAATTTTATCAAAGATACATTCATCAACTCTGAGAAAATTATACAATGAATGATTTATGAAATTAGGCTAAATGAAATTTATATATTATGTCTGTAGTGAGCAACAGGCAACAGACCAAAAAAAGGAGAATTTGAATAAGATATTTCTAAGACAGGAGCAATAACATTTTACATAAAGTTTAATACAAAGCAGAGAAAATAGATATGCTTTCAAAATTTTTGAAGTTTCTGGTTTGCTGGTAAGTTATCAAGACATGTAAAATTATCTGTTTTATTCTAATAGTTTTCTTCTCAAAGTATGTACACAATCATAAACAAATATAATTATTCTCTATAAAGCAGTTACACATAAAGTTAATTTTACAGTGATTTCTCTGCATGTTTACATCCATTTAAATAAAAACTGAAGGTCTGCATATGTCTAGCAGACCAGAGAAGTTATCTGTTAAAAAAAAGTAGGATGAAATTTTGTAAACAGTTGTTCAGAATTCAGAAATAAAACATAGCTCGATTATACTCAAAATCTTCATAGCAACCATAATTGTCAGTAGTTATAAGAAAAACAAAAAAGTAAATTGTCAGAACCATATGCTCCCAATGATTTTAAGTTAAAGATCACTAACCATGGAATCATGAGAGGTGTTATTTCACTGTCATTCAATAGTATATAGTTGACATCTGTTACCTACAACCATGGGTAAGTTGGGATAACTTAACATCAGTGGCAAGATAAAATTCAATGCAAAATAACATTAACACAGTAACAAATATTTTCATCAATTAAAACAAATTAAGTTTGCACATTGGCATTATAAAGGTATTTTGAAATTTGCTGTATTTTAATTATCTTAATTTTCAAATGGTAAAGCAATTTTCTTCTAAAATTGAAGTTGTTTCTCTTACTTTGCAGAATATTATTCTGATTGCTTTTCACACTCCTATTATCCTGTCACTTATGATACTGCTCTAAACCAACTACTAAGTAGTCTTTCCACTTAGAATTTCTTCATGTATCTTAGATTTCAGTTTTCTTAGAATTCCATATGAAGGTATATAAATCTGTCCATCCAATATAGAATAACCTCTCTTAAATCTAGTGCAGCAATCATTGACCATGTTCTTTCACATAAATTCTAGAAATGAAGACAATAGCTTCAAATGTAAGAGTTAAATTACATCAATATTTGCTTTGGAAAAAATATTAAATTTTTGTTTGTTTGTTTTGAGGGACAGTTTCACCCTGTTTCCATGCTGGAGTGCAGTGCATGATCTTGGCTCTCTGCAACCTCCACATCCTGGGTTCAACCGATCCTCCTGCCTAAGACTGCTGAGTTCCTGGGACTACAGGTGAATGCCACCATGCTCAGAGAATTTTTTGTATTTTTTGTAGAGATGGGGTTTCATCATGTTGGCCAGAATGTTCTCGATTTCTGGCCTTGTCATCTGCCTGCATTGACCTCCCAAACTCCTGGAATTACACACATGAGCCTCTGTGCCGGGCCTAAATTATTTTAATATAAAAAGTAGGTTTCTTTTAGAGGAAAGCGATCAAGATTTCAGGCTAGAAGCAGCCAGACCATGTAGTTCTCACAGAGAAAAAGGCAAAATGTGCATGAATACAGAGCCTTCAAATGAAATATCCAGGTACTTGCATTGGGAAAATCAAAGAAACAACATAACTTATGGAGAATAGAGTAAAGCAAGGCTGAACAATGGGCCACCTGGAAAAAACATGGAGTCAAGGGAACCTCCCCAACCAGTAAAGCAGTGAGTGCATGTGTGACCCTGGGAACCCAAGATTCTCCTACAGGTCTTTCCAATCCTCAGGTGAGATTTCCTAAAGAACCTATTTTACCCAGGCCTTCAGTTTAACACATAGAGCTACATGGAGTCTCAGAAGAGCAGCCTCACAGGCCTGTGCAGAGATTCAAGAGCCTTAGATACACTGGATTTCCAGGATTCCCAGAAAAAGTAGCTGCAACTCCAGCAAAGCAGGAGGTTACACCCCTGTACATACCTATAGGAAATAGGTAGCATCCAGGGACACGAGCAGTGGTCCATGGACCACTTCCACAATGCATCACAAAGTAAAACCTACTGGCTTAGAATTCCAGCCAACCATTGGTAGCAACGCTGCACCTCTCTGAACTGGAGCTACCAGAAGGAGGAGTGGACCAACATCTTTGTTGTTCCAACAACATAGCCATCCCAGCCTTGAAGCTTTGAAGAGCCAAAGCTGACTGTGGCAGAAAAGATCTCCTAGAATAGTACAGGTGCTCTAAAAAGACATGGCCAGACGCCTGTTAAACCAGGTCCCCAATCTCTTCCTCCTCACTGAAAGGAACTTCCCAAACAGGGTGTCTAGCTACCAACACGAATACTATTTGATCGATGGAATTTTGAAAACTCCTTGGGATATAGTTCCTAAAGTGATGAGTGAGCTGCCATTTTTGCTGTTTCTGTGACTTAGCTGTTCCAGGGTTCTGCCTTTGGATAATCCAAATAAACTGGCGATGAAACCTCTGCACAGCAGAGCTCTCCTACAAAAATGTGGATAGATGGTTATCTTAAGTGGGTCCTGAATTATTTTCTCCTCACTGGGTAAGACCTTTTAAGAGGGGATTCCAACTACCTTCTTTAGGTGCTTTTGGGCTGGAAACAGGTCCATACCTGCCTGGGATGGAGCTTCCAGAGAAAAGGGCATACTGCCTTCATTGCTGTTTTGCAGCATTCAATGGGATAACTCCAGGTACTGGAAAACCTGAGGTGACTAGATATGCAATGGACACACAGCATGCTGCATCAGTCCTTCAGAATAGTGGCCAGACTGTTACATGAGTGCCTGTTCTCACATATTCTCACTGGGCAGCTTCTCCAGGTCTGGGCCACTAGCCAATCACTGGCAAGGATATTGAGCTAGTAGCAATGCAACTTCCTGGACAGAGCTCATAGGGGCAACTGAAAATATTTCTACCTCTGAATTAGAACTGTCCTTGCTACATTTCTCAGACTAATGAAAAATTCAAAACCCAAGTGCCTTATTTATACCTCAAATAAGCTGCCTTTTACCCAAGGAGAGGATGCCAGTCCATCTTCCATGGGTTCCACATAATACCCACTGCTCCTCACCAGACAATAAACTCCTAACTTGGTCAAAAGCACAGATCCTCCATCCTGGGCTGACTGTAGTGAGGGGTTGCTGACCTACATCTCTCTGAGTTCCAGCCCCCAGAAGACGAAGAAATGAGGCAGCAAGCCAGCTCATATGGTTCCAAGAGTGTTGGAACAAGAGCATCTGTAGTAATATGCTGCCAGTGATGTCCACTTCTCTAAGTTCAACTTTCTCCCATAAGAGACTTTAGCCCTAGAGAAACTTTTGGACCTAATTTTTGCAGGATGGTCTTACAAATCAGAAAAGGCTGTTCCAACTGTATACCCCTTAGTCAGCTGGCCTCTTCCAGGGACCCAGTCTGGCTACAGATTCTTACAGGGAAGTCTCAGGTACCCTGGGAGCCCATACCATAGCATCTGCACTGGTGGGTCATGCCTGACTCCTGAAGAGCTCCAGCAAGTCAGCTCCTATGATTCCACTAGCCCACAAGTTTCTTTCCCATACTGAAACTTCCCATGAGAAAAAAGTAAGCTTATATCCAACCAAAGTAAGCTTCAGAAGTAAAAAAAAAAAAAAAAAATCCTATTCACATAAGTAAATGGTGAAGAATTATGTTACCCAAGACGTGCCTTACAAGAGTTTCTGAAGGAAACATTAAATTAAAAAGGCTATAATTAGTCACTACAAAACACACTGAAGTATATAAACTGCTGACACTATAAAGCAACCACATAAACAAATGTGCAAAATAGTCAGCTAAGATCATAGTGACAGAATCAAATTGACACATATAAATGCTAAGCATAAATGTAAATGGGCTAAATGCCTCAATTAAAAAACAGTGTGGCAAGCGGAGTAAAGAATCAAGATCTAATGGTATGCTGTAATCTAGACACTCATCTCAATTAAGCCCAAAATAAAGAAAAAAGAAAAAATCTACCAAGCAAATGGAAAACCGGAGGGGATACAATTGTAATTTCTGGCAAAACAGACTTAAAATCCACATAGATTTTTTTTAAAAGAGAAAGAAGTCATTCTATAATAGTAAAATGCAATATACACACCCAACACAAAAGCGCCCAGATTATAAAGCAAGTTCTTAGAGACCCTCCAAGATGTTAAGTTAAATCTTCAACAGTCATTACATTTATATGACATTTTTTCAGTGTTAAGTCTTTGATGTTGAATGAAATATGAGGACTTGTTGAAAAGCTTTTCCACATTTTTAACACTTGTGGAGTTTCTCTCTACTATGAATTATCTTATGTCTAATGAGGTGTGAGAACAAACTCAGTGTTTTGCCACATTCTTCACATTAGCAGGGTTTCCATCCAGTGTGAATTCTCCTATGATTAGTAAGGTCAGAAAAAGCACTTAAAGGTTTTGACACATTCTTCACATTTGTAAGGTCTCTCTTCTATGTGAATTATCTTGTGGTTAATAAGGGTTGAGGAGCAGGTAAAGTCTTTGCCTTTTTTCAGATGTAGGTTTATCTCCAGTAAAAATTCTCTTATGTTGATTAAGGGCTGAGAACCACATAAAAGCTTTTCCACATTAGTTACATATGTAATGGTTTCTCTTCAGTATGAATTAATTTATGTTTAGTAAGGTCTAAGAACCACCTATAGGCTTTGTTATATTCTTCACGTTTGTAGGGTTTCTCTCCAGTATAAATTATCTTATGTTTAGCAAGGTCTGAGCATTATCTTAGGGTTAGTAAGGTCTGAGAAGCATGTAAGGCTTTTCCATGTTATTCACATTTGTAGGATCTATTTCCAGAATGATTTCTCTTGTTTAGTAAGGGTTGAGCAGCAGGTTAAGGTTTTGCCACATTCTTCATATTTGTAGGTTTTTGCTCCAGTATGAACTGTCTTATGTTCAGTAAGGTTTGAGAACTTTTTAAAGGCTTTGCCACATATTCACATCTGTAGCATCTCTCTGAAATATGTATTTTTTTAATAGTAAAATCTGAGAACTGTCTGCAGTTTCTGCCACTTTCTTTACATTTGTAGCATTTCTCTCTGCTAAAAGTTTTCCTATGTTCACTGAAGCTTGAGCACACCTGGAAAACTTTCCAAATTTATTACATTGATGGATTGTGCTCTGGGTAGCTGACAAATATTGATGAAAAAAATTATAACTGCCTTTCTGTCCCTTGTAATTATTCATGCTTTGGTATTAGTCCTTTAAATGTAAACTATTAAGGTCAAAACACCCATATTTTATCGGAATTACTTTTGAAATGAATCTCTTATTTCATGCTCCAGCCATGTATCTGCTGTCATATGAAAAGAGCCAGCTAAAAAAAAAAAAATTCTCCCACATCGGTCTCAAGTGAATACAATTTACAAATATATAATTATACAAAGCACAGTAACAAGGTGACAATAAAATACCACAGGCTCTAATTCCTTTATAGACATACAAACTTAACAGAAATGTGCGGAATAAAATTCCTCTGTGAGGAGTCTAAGAATCAGTTAAGCATTTGTAGCACCTCAACAGAGCAAAATACCAAGAACCATGTAGAAGTGTAATAAAAGTGTTTTATATTTACCCACCCCAGCCATTCTTCATCCTATGATGACTTTAAATATGGACTCCCAACTCCTATCTTCCCCTTCAAAAGTAAGTAAAACAGTGGCACCTGTGTTCCGGCTTCTGGCTTTGGGAGACCTTACTAAAGATTAATTTCTATATTCTATGACAGTGTTAAGGGAAAGATGGTATTCTTTGACAGTTTGGGGCAAGTGAGATCAAAGGTAAATGACTGTTACAAGAAAGACTTCAGTATCATAGACAGACAATGGATATAGTAATTGACTACAGGATCTCAATATGAAACAGAGAAAGGCCAGGAGTGGTGGCTCACACCCATAATCCCAGCCCATTGGGAGTTTGAGGTGGGCATATCACCTGAGGTCAAAAGTTCAAAACCAGCCAGGTCAACATGGTGAAAGCCCTTGTCTACTAAAAATACAAAAATTACCTGGTTGTGGTAACAAGTGCCTGTAATCCCACCTACATGGGTGGCTGAGGCAGGATAATCATTTGAACCCAGGAGGTGGAGGTTGCAGTGAACCAAGATCATGCCATTGCACCACAGGCTGGGTAACAAGAGTAAAATTTTAACTCAAAAAAAAAAAGAGAGAAAATTTAAAAATTGGGAATATTTTTTAACAACAAAAAAAAAACACACAAGCCTAGAGAAAACATCAATGTAACAGGTGTGGAGACTTCAAGAATCTCTAACCTAAAATTTGGTATCATATTCCCCCAGAAAAAATGTCACCTAATAAGCATTTTCACATGTGGTATTTTATTATACAAATTGCAACCTCAGATTACAACATATACATTATGTTAAGATAATATGGTTCATTGAAAGATAGAAATAAATATTTAGAAATCAGCAATAACAAATTGAGAGGTAAAAATTACCTGAGAACATTTCAGGTAAACATAAATTGCCCTAAGAAATTAAAATTACCATCTGAATGATGAGAAAAATGGAAATAAAGAAAACAAAATGAAATTAACAAAAGGATAAAAAGCACAAAAAATAAAAATTGTGTAGTAGAAGTACAAAAAGGACAAATATGCACTTCAACATTATTAAAAAATATAAGAAAATCAATGTACAAAAATCACAAGCATTCTTATACAACAATAACCGACAAACAGAGAGCCAAATCATGAGTGAACTCCCATTCACAATTGCTTCAAAGAGAATACAATACCTAGGAATCCAACTTACAAGTGATGTGAAGGACCTTTTCAAGGAGAACTACAAACCACTGCTCAATGAAATAAAAGAGTATACAAACAAATGGAAGAACATTCCATGCTCGTGGGTAGGAAGAATCAATATCGTGAAAATGGCCATACTGCCCAAGGTAATTTATAGATTCAATGCCATACCCATCAAGCTACCAATGACTTTCTTCACAGAATTGGAAAAAACTACTTTAAAGCTCATATTGAACCAAAAATGAGCCTGCATTACCAAGTGAATTCTAAGCCAAAAGAACAAAGCTAGAGGCATCATGCTACCTGACTTCAAACTATACTACAAGGCTACAGTAAAAAAAAAAAAACAGCATGGTACTGGAACCAAAACAGAGATATAGACTGATGGAACAGAACAGAGCCCTCAGAAATAATGCCACATATCTACAACTATCTGATCTTTGACAAACCTGACAAAAACAAGAAATGGAGAAAGGATTCCCTATTTAGCAAATGGTGCTGGGAAAAATGGCTAGCCATATGTAGAAAGTTGAAACTGGATCCCTTCCTTACACCTTATACAAAAATTAATTCAAGTTGGATTAAAGACTTATATGTTAGATCTAAAACCATAAAAACCCTAGAAGAAAACCTAGGCAATACCATTCAGGACATAGGCGTGGGCAAGGACTTCATGTCTAAAACACCAAAAGCAATGGCAACAAAAGCCAAAATTGACAAATAGGATCTAATTAAACTAAAGAGCTTCTGCACAGCAAAAGAAACTACCATCAGAGTGAACAGGCAACCTACAACATGGGAGAAAATTTTTGCAACCTACTCATCTGACAAAGGGCTAACATCCAGAATTTACAATGAACACAAACAAATTTACAAGAAAAAAACAAACAACACCATCAAAAAGTGGGTGAACGATATGAACAGACACTTCTTAAAAGAAGACATTTATGCAGCCAAAAAACCACATGAAAAAATGCTCACCATTACTGGCCATCAGAGAAATGCAAATCAAATCCACTGTGAGATACCATCTCACACCAGTTAGAATGGCGCTCATTAAAATGTCAGGAAACAGCAGATGCTGGAGAAGATGTGGAGAAATAGGAATACTTTTACACTGTTGGTGGGACTGTAAACTAGTTCAACCATTGTGGAAGTCAATGTGGCGATTCCTCAGGGATCTAGAACTAGAAATGCCATTTGACCCAGCCATCTCATTACTGGGTATATACCCAAAGGATTATAAATCATGCTGCTATAAAGACACATGCACACGTATGTTTATTGTGGCACTATTCCAATAGCAAAGACTTGGAACCAAGCCAAATGTCCAACAATGATAGACTGGATTAAGAAAATGTGGCACATATACACCATGGAATACTATGCAGCCATAAAAATGATGAGTTCGTGTCCTTTATAGGGACATGGGTGAAACTGGAAGCCATCATTCTCAGCAAACTATCACAAGGATAAAAAACCAAACTCCGCATGTTCTCACTCATAGGTGGGAATTAAACAATGAGAACACATGGACACAGGGAGGGGAACATCACACACCGGGGACTGTTGTGGGGTCGGGGGAGGGGGTAGGGATAGCATTAGGAGATATATCTAATACTAAGTGACAAGTTAATGGGTGCAGCACACCAACATGGCACAAGTATACATATGTAACAAACCTGCACGTTGTACATATGTACCTACCACTTAAAGTATAATAATAATAAAAATTTTTAAAAAAGAAAATGAAGCAGCTTAGGTTTCAATTAACATTAACACAAAAAAATTACTAACAAGGCCCCAAATAAGCAATGTTTTGAAAGTCACACAGAAAAAGAGAATCTGGAATGCAGGAAGAAAAAAAGATATGTTATTTGTACACGTGCTTCTATAAGATTACCAGTAAGTTTATGAACATAAATCTTTCAGGAAGAAAGAAGCAGGATAACACACTTAAAACATTGAAAAAAAATACTTTAGAAATCCCTCTTCCTTGGTACCAAAAAGTAGAACTAGTGCTCAGACAAATAATTTTCTCAGCAAGCCAGTTTTACTTTCTGCAGACAGGGTTCTGCTCATCAGCAATCCTGTCATGAGAGCACAATGAAAAAGAAAGGCAGAAATATTTATCTTGTATGCCTTGGGTCCTTACTTCTGTGTCCTATCTCCACTAGTTGGAGCTGGACATCACAGTCTAAGCTAAACCTGATTGGGTAACAACCTAAAAGTTCCCTAAATAGGTAAAGACAACGGAGAACAAAGAAAAAGAGAAAGTTGCTTGCAAAAAGATTTAGAGAAGTAATAACATTCCCAAGTGAGAAATGGGCATAATCTGCAAGCTGGGACATACTTCAACATGTACAGAACAAACATCTTGGTCAAAGTTCAAGGACATAGAATGTACTCATTCCCTTATATGTAACAGCTACATAGAATAGAACTTAATAAAGAGTTATTAGCAGAAAACAAGAAGGCTTTGAAGAAAGTTAATCTTCAAAAGTAAATATTATTTCTAAGAGTTATTATTTATTATTTAAAAGAAGGAAAACTTTGATGAGAAATTTTTACTTTTTAGAAAGTCTAAATGAGAATACTATATCCAGCAAAAGTATCCTTTAAAATGAAAAAGAAAAAAACGAGCTATATCATGATCTATATCAAGATCTAACCATGTCATGTCTTCAAGAGACTTACTGCAGACCTAATAAAAAAAAGACTAAAAATGGCAGGACAAAAAATACATGTCATGCAAGTGTTAACCAAATAAGAGGAGAAAAGGCAACAATTTATTAAGTTGAAAACTGACATATTTTACAAAATTTGCTTCAAGTCAAAATTCACAAGAGACACAGTAGGACATTGAATTATATTAAGAGGGTTCATTCACTGAGATTCTATAAATATATGAGAATATTCCCAAACACATAATTCAAACATTGACAGAACTGAAGCAAAAATAGAGAGCAATATAATAATGGAAGAATACATTTATATGCCATTTACAGTAATAAAGTAAGACAGACTATCAATAAGGGAACAAAAAGTTTGAATGCACTATACAATATTTATACCTAACAAATGTATATATGCAACAGAATACACATTTTTAAATAGCTTATAAAATATTGTTCTAGGTGGATTACCTGTGACTGACAAAAGAAATCTTAACAATTTTTTTAATTTAAATTTTACTGAAAATTTTTTATAGCCCAAATGGAATGAAACTAGAAATCAGTAGTGGAAGAAAAGCTGAAAAATTCAAAAAAATTATAAAAAATAGCAACTCAGTTTTTTTTTTTTCTTTTTAGATACAGTATCACTCTGTCATTAGGATGAAGTGCAGTGGCATGATCTTGGCTAACTGCAACCTCCACTTCCAGGTTCAAGCAATTCCCTTGCCTCAGTCTCTCCAGTAGCTGGAACTACAGGTGCACACCTCCATGCCCAGCTAATTTTGTGAATTTCAGTAGATGAGGGATTGCATCATGTTGGTCAAAATGGTCTTCATCTCCTGATCTGGCCATGCACCCTCTTCAGCCTTCCAAAGTGCTGGGATCACAATTATGAGACACCATGCCTGGCCAATAACACACTTTTGAGTATGCTCTGTGGTTGGAAGACGTAGTATTGTAAATATGTCCATGTGACTTAAAGTGATCCACACATTCAACAGGCTAATTTTTAATTTTTAATTAAATTTTCCCAAGAATAGAAATTAAAAAAAACCCACAAAATTACATGAAAATCCTGGCAATCTTTTAAAAGAAGAAAAATAGTGGAAGCATTACACTTAAGCATTTCCAAACACAAAACAAACCTAAAGTAATCAAAGCATTTTGGTACCAGTATAAAGGTAAAATATGAAAGTAATGAAGCAGAATGCAGCACAGAAATAAACTTTTGAATAAAGAGGAGAGACATACTATGTAGGTTTTTCATTCAACTGTTTGTCACAATTCCTTTGGTAAGCAGGACCCAGGCAGGAGAGTAGAATTGCACCATTTAGACACTAATTTCTGTGATATTTCAATTTTTTTTTTCTGGAGGCAGATAGGACAAGAGATATGTGATAATATACCCTGTTGACAGGGCTCAGGTAGAAGAATCATATTATTGTAATTCTGACCCAGCAATACATAACAATGCACCCATGAAAAGGGATTTGTGCTAAAAAGTCTCAACACCTGGGTTCTAGGCCCAGTGACATGACACAATGTCATCATCTTTGAGGGTAACAACTTTAACTTTTAGCTGAGTGTGTATGCTAGAATGACAATCTCTCATGCTTTGTGGGACAATATATGACCCTCTGCAACATGCAAGGGATTTAAAAAACCTGCATAAGGGTTACAAAGCTCTCTGAGGCCTACGTGCTGGTATGAACTCAAAATCTTACATATTAACCTAAACCAGGTTTGATAGTCAACATCTCTCCTATAGGCAGGGTTAAGGAAGAAGACCCATTATTATTTCTGTGGATTGGGTCTAAAAATCAGTGACCATCCCACTTGTGGCCAGAGCCACATATAAATGTCAAATTCCAAATTTGTGCTGTATTCTGTTATTAGAATCCTGTTCTTAAGAGTGGGCATTGTGAATGTGGGATGGTGACAACTTTTAATTTCACCTGGGTTTATAACCTAGAGTCCTAATCTGAACTTTTGGCTGGGTCCTGTTATGAAATTTTATACCACCAAAGGGTATATGATGTAAGTTAGTGTTGTAAGCTTCTGTGAAGTTGTTGCATATATGAAACCCAGGACGTTATCTATTGTCCCAAGACTAAAAACGAAAGGCAAAATGTCTTCTACTGGCTGAATCCCAATATAAGTTTGAACATCATATCTGTGAACTGAAACAAGGTATATGTCATAATCCCATATGTGGGCAAAAACTAGGCAGGAGGGTAACATCACTTAGATGCTGTGCCAGGCAATATGTCACGATGCCTTCTCTAGGCAGGGTGTAGGAAATTTGGTCATATTAGCTGGGTGCTGGACCCAGCAATATGACACCATCTCACGTGGAAAAAGCCCAGCCAAGTTATGAGCGCCAAAATACCTACATAAAGAGCACAACGTATGTCAAAATACCTTTAGTGGCTACAGCACAGGACGAGAGTCACATAATAATGGTCCTGGGCTGAGCAATATGCCATACACCACAAGTTCTTCTATATGCAGAAGCAAGGCAGGAGAGTAACATCATCTGACTGCTGGGCCCTGCTGTAGGTCAAAATTCCTGTTTTGTGGGAATGGCTTGGGAAAAGGAGGAGAGTCACATATTCTGGGTGCTGGGATCAGTAATGTGCCAAAATCCTCCTACTGTGAAGGCACAGGCAGAAAAAGAGGGTCACATCACTTAGGTCATGGGCTCGGAGATATGTCCCAAAGTCCTCAGTAGGCAGGGCTCAAGCAGACAAGGGGAGTCACATCACCTATGTGCTTCCTTAGAAATATGTTGCAATGTAAAATGTGTGAAGAAATTAGACAGAAGAGCCACATCTCCAGAGTGCTGGGTTTGGAGATATTTCACAAGGCTCTCTTAGGATGGCACCCAGCAAAGATAGTTACATCACCTAGGTGCAGGTTCTCTGTTTATGCCACAGAGCTCCACGTGGCCTCCATGTGTGTAGCACCCAAGGAGGGAGTCACTTCACCTAGGAGATAGGCCCAGAGATATGTCGCAATGACCTCTATGAAGCATAGCCCTGATGAAAGAGTACCACAACCTATGTGCCTGGCCAAAAAGATATCATAGTCAGGGTTAGCAGGACCCAAACAGGAAAGCCACATCACCTACCTAATACACCCAGAGATATGTCACAATGCCCTTTTGTGGGCATGGCTCTGGCAAAAGAATACCCTCCCCTGTGCACCTGGTATTGCAATGTGTCGCTATCATTCCTTTGCATAGGGCTCATTCCAGAGAAGAGAGTTACGTAGCTTATGAGGTTGACACAGAAATATGTTACAATAATTTTGATGTGGCTGGCACAGGCAAGAATGTAACATCACCTGGGTTCTAGATCCAGTGATATATCACATCCTTTCTGAAATAAGTGCCCAGACAGGAGAGTCACATCACCTCTAGGTTGGCCTATGTATATATGATAATCCCATATATACACTGGAACAAACCTGGAGAGTCAAATTAAACAGGTGTTTGGCAAATATTTGTATCACAATCACATTGTTAGAAAATTCCAAGGGTGAGATTTGCAATGCCACATATCCTGATTTAATGTATGACAGTTGGTTTTGGTTTTATCCACATGAGATGATGAAAATTCTTACTGTCAGCTGGTTGTGCATATGAGATTCACAATTTCTACTATGTCCCAAGCCCTGTTTGACTCTGTCTGTATAACTAAAGACTTTGTAAAATATGTGTACTTTTTGTAATTGTTTGTAACCTTTGTAGAAGAAGGAAATCCAAGACATTTGCCATCCCTAAACTTAGTTATTCAAGTAGGAAAAGAGGAAGTTAAATTGTTTCTATTTACAATTGGCACACTCGTATATCTAGAAAACCTCATCATCTGAGCCCAACATGTCCTTATGCTGATAAGCAAATTTAGCAAAGTCTCAGGATAATAAATAAATGTGTAAAAATTACAGGCATTCCTGCATACCAAAAATGGAGAAAGAGAGAGTCAAATCATAAATGGATTCCCATTCACAATTGCTACAAAGAGAACAAAATACCTAGGAATACAATGTACAAGGGGTGTGAAAAACCTCTTTAAGGAGAACTGGAAACCACTGCTCAAGGAAATAAGGGAGGACACAAACAAATGAAAAAAACATTCCATGCTCATTGATAGGAATATTGAATATCGTGAAAATGACCATACTGCCGAAAGTAATTCACACAACAAGTGCTATCCCCATAAGCTACCAATGACTTTCTTCATGCAACTGGAAAAAAAAAAAAAAAAAAAAAACTACTTTAAACTTTACATGGAACAAAAAAGAGCCCACATAGCCAATACGATCTTAAGCAAAAAGAACAAAGAAGGAGGCATCACACTACCTGACTTCAAACTATACCACAAGGCTATGGTAACTAAAATTGCATGGTACTGGTACCAAAACAGTTACATAGAAAAATGGAACAGAATAGAAGCCTCAGAAATAACACCATACATCTACAACCATCTGATCTTTGACAAACCTGACACAAACAAGCAATGGGGAAAAGAATTCCTGTTTAATAAATTGTATTGGGAAAACTATCAAGTCATATGCAGAAAAATGAAACTGGACCCCTTGCTTACAACTTGTACAATAAAAAACTCAGGATGGATTAAAGACTTAAACATAAGACCTAAAATCATAAAAATCATAGAAGAAAACCTAGGCAATACCATTAAGGACATAGGCATGGGCAAAGACTTCATGTTTTAACACCAAAGCAATGGCATCAAATGCCAAACAGAAAAATGGGATCTAATTAGACTAATGAGTTTTTGTGCAGCAAAATAAACTACCATCAGAATGAACAGGCAACCTCCAAAATAGAAGAATTTTTCTTTTTGCAATCTATCCTTCTGACAAAGGGCTTATATGCAGAATATACAAAGAACTTAAACACATTAACAAGAAAAAAGAAAAGAAAACTCATCAAAAAGTGGGCAAAGGATGTGAACAGACACTTCGCCAAAGAAGACATTTATGAAGCCAACAAACATATAAAAAGCGCTCATTATCACTGTTAACTAGAGAAATGCAAATCAAAGTCACAACGAGATATCATCTCATGCCAGGTAAGGCAATCATTAAAAAGTCAGGAAACAGATGCTGGAGAGCATGTAAAGAAATAGGAAGGCTTTTACACTGTTGGTGGGAGTGTAAATTAGTTCAACCATTGTGGAAGACTGTGTGGTGATTCCTCAAGGATCTAGAACTAGAAATACCATTTGACCAAGCAATCCTATTACTATATACCTATTACTATATACTCAAAAGATTATAAATCATGCTACTAGAAAGACACATGCACATGTTTGTTTGTTGTGGCACTATTCACAATAGCAAAGGCTTGGAACAAACCTAAATGTTCATTGATAGACTGTATGAAGAAAATGTGGGCAGGGGGGAGGAGCCAAGATGGCCGAATAGGAACAGCTCCGGTCTACAGCTCCCAGCGTGAGCGACGCAGAAAACGGGTGATTTCTGCATTTCCATCTGAGGTACCGGGTTCATCTCACTAGGGAGTGCCAGACAGTGGGCGCAGGCCAGTGGGTGCACGCACCGTGCGCGAGCCGAAGCAGGGCAAGGCATTGCCTCACCTGGGAAGCGCAAGGGGTCAGGGAGTTCCCTTTCCAAGTCAAAGAAAGGGGTGATGGACGCACCTGGAAAATCGGGTCACTCCCACCCGAATATTGCGCTTTTCAGACCGGCTTAAAAAACGGCGCACCACGAGACTATATCCTACACCTGGCTCGGAGGGTGCTACGCCCACGGAATCTCACTGATTGCTAGCACAGCAGTCTGAGATCAAACTGCAAGGCGGCAGCGAGGCTGGGGGAGGGGCGCCCGCCATTGCCCAGGCTTGCTTAGGTAAACAAAGCAGCCAGGAAGCTCGAACTGGGTGGAGCCCACCACAACTCAAGGAGGCCTGCCTGCCTCTGCAGGCTCCACCTCTGGGGGCAGGGCACAGAAAAACAAAAAGAGCAATAACCTCTGCAGACTTAAATGTCACTGTCTGACAGCTTCGAAGAGAGCAGTGGTTCTCCCAGCACGCAGCTGGAGATCTGAGAACCAGCAGACTGCCTCCTCAAGTGGGTCCCTGACACCTGACCCCCGAGCAGCCTAACTTGGAGGCACCCCCCAGCAGGGGCACATTGACACCTCACAAGGCAGGGTATTCCAACAGACCTGCAGCTGAGGGTCCTGTCTGTTAGAAGGAAAACTAACAAGCAGAAAGGACATCCACACCGAAAACCCATCTGTACATCACCATCATCAAAGACCAAAAGTAGATAAAACCACAAAGATGGGGAAAAAACAGAACAGAAAAACTGGAAACTCTAAAATGCAGAGCACCTCTCCTCCTCCAAAGGAACGCAGTTCCTCACCAGCAATGGAACAAAGCTGGATGGAGAATGATTTTGACAAGCTGAGAGAAGAAGGCTTCAGACGATCAAATTACTCTGAGCTACGGGAGGACATTCAAACCAAAGGCAAAGAAGTTGAAAACTTTGAAAAAAATTTAGAAGAATGTATAACTAGAATAACGAATACAGAGAAGTGCTTAAAGGAGCTGATGGAGCTGAAAACCAAGGCTCGAGAACTACGTGAAGATTGCAGAAGCCTCAGGAGCCGATGCAATCAACTGGAAGAAAGGGTATCAGCGATGGAAGATGAAATGAATGAAATGAAACAAGAAGGGAAGTTTAGAGAAAAAGGAATATAAAGAAATGAGCAAAGCCTCCAAGAAATATGGGACTATGTGAAAAGACCAAATCTACGTCTGATTGGTGTACCTGAAAGTGATGCAGAGAATGGAACCAAGTTGGAAACACTCTGCAGGATATTATCCAGGAGAACTTCCCCAATCTAGCAAGGCAGGCCAACGTTCACATTCAGGAAATACAGAGAACGCCACAAAGATACTCCTCGAGAAGAGCAAATCCAAGACACATAATTGTCAGATTCACCAAAGTTGAAATGAAGGAAAAAATGTTAAGGGCAGCCAGAGAGAAAGGTCGGGTTACCCTCAAAGGGAAGCCCATCAGACTAAGAGCGGATCTCTCGGCAGAAACCCTACAAGCCAGAAGAGGGTGGGGGGCAATATTCAACATTCTTAAAGAAAAGAATTTTCAACGTAGAATTTCATATCCAGCCAAACTAAGCTTCATAAGTGAAGGAGAAATAAAATACTTTACAGACAAGCAAATGCTGACCAATTTTGTCACCACCAGGCCTGGCCTAAAAGAGCTCCTGAAGGAAGCACTAAACATGGAAAGGAACAACCGGTACCAGCCGCTGCAAAATCATGCCAAAATGTAAAGACCATCGAGACTAGGAAGAAACTGCATCAACTAACGAGCAAAATAACCAGCTAACATCATAAAGACAGGATCAAATTCACACATAACAATATTAACTTTAGATGTAAATGGACTAAATTCGCCAATTAAAAGACACAGACTGGCAAGTTGGATAAAGAGTCAAGACCCATCAGTATGCTGTATTCAGGAAACCCATCTCACGTGCAGAGACACACATAGGTTCAAAATAAAAGGATGGAGGAAGATCTACCAAGCAAATGGAAAACAAAAAATGGCAGGGGTTGCAATCCTAGTCTCTGATAAAACAGACTTTAAACCAACAAAGATCAAAAGAGACAAAGAATGCCATTACATAATGGTAAAGGGATCAATTCAACAGGAGGAGCTAACTATCCTAAATATGTATGCACCCAATACAGGAGCACCCAGATTCATAAAGCAAGTCCTGAGTGACATACAAAGAGACTTAGACTCCCACACATTACTAATGGGAGACTTTAACACCCCACTGTCAATATTAGACAGATCAAAGAGACAGAAAGTCAACAAGGATACCCAGGAATTGAACTCAGCTCTGCACCAAGCGGACCTAATAGACATCTACAGAACTCTCCACCCCAAATCAACAGAATATACATTTTTTTCAGCACCACACCACACCTATTCCAAAATTGACCACATACTTGGAAATAAAGCTCTCCTCAGCAAATGTAAAAGAACAGAAAATATAACAAACTATCTCTCAGACCACAGTGCAATCAAACTAGAACTCAGGATTAAGAATCTCACTCAAAGCCGCTCAACTACATGGAAACTGAACAACCTGCTCCTGAATGACTACTGGGTACATAATGAAATGAAGGCAGAAATAAAGATGTTCTTTGAAACCAACGAGAACAAAGACACAACATACCAGAATCTCTGAGACACATTCAAAGCACTGTGTAGAGGGAAATCTATAGCACTAAATGCCCACAAGAGAAAGCAGGAAAGATCCAAAATTGACACACTAACATCACAATTAAAAGAACTAGAAAAGCAAGAGCAAACACATTCAAAAGCTAGCAGAAGGCAGGAAATAACTAAAATCAGAGCAGAACTGAAGGAAATAGAGACACAAAAAACCCATCAAAAAATCAATGAATCCAGGAGCTGGTTTTTTGAAAGGATCAACAAAATTGATAGACCGCTAACAAGACTAATAAAGAAAAAAAGAGAGAAGAATCAAACAGACACAATAAAAAATGATAAAGGGGATATCACCACTGACCCCACAGAAATACACACTACCATCAGAGAATACTACAAACACCTCTACGCAAATAAACTAGAAAATCTAGAAGAAATGGATGCATTCCTCGACACATACACTCTCCCAAGACTAAACCAGGAAGAAGTTGAATCTCTGAATAGACCAATAACAGGAGCTGAAATTGTGGCAATAATCAATAGTTTACCAACCAAAAAGAGTCCAGGACAAGATGGATTCACAGCCGAATTCTACCAGAGGTACAAGGAGGAACTGGTACCATTCCTTCTGAAACTATTCCAATCAATAGAAAAAGAGGGAATCCTCCTTAACTCATTTTATGAGGCCAACATCATTCTGATACCAAAGCCAGGCAGAGACACAACCAAAAAAGAGAATTTTAGACCAATATCCTTGATGAACGTTGATGCAAGAATCCTCAATAAAATACTGGCAAACTGAATCCAGCAGCACATCAAAAAGCTTATCCACCATGATCAAGTGGGCTTCATCCCTGGGATGCAAGGCTGGTTCAATATATGCAAATCAATAAATGTAATCCAGCATATAAACAGAGCCAAAGACAAAAACCACATGATTATCTCAATAGATGCAGAAAAAGCCTTTGACAAAATTCAACAACCCTTCATGCTAAAAACTCTCAATAAATTAGGTATTGATGGGATGTATTTCAAAATAATAAGAGCTATCTACAACAAACTCACAGCCAATATCATACTGAATGGGCAAAAACTGGAAGCATTCCCTTTGAAAACTGGCACAAGACAGGGATGCCCTCTCTCACCGCTCCTATTCAACATAGTGTTGGAAGTTCTGGCCAGGGCAATCAGGCAGGAGAAGGAAATAAAGGGTATTCAATTAGGAAAAGGGGAAGTCAAATTGTCCCTGTTTGCAGACGACATGATTGTTTATCTAGAAAACCCCATTGTCTCAGCCCAAAATCTCCTTAAGCTGATAAGCAACTTCAGCAAAGTCTCAGGATACAAAATCAATGTACAAAAATCACAAGCATTACATCAACAACAGACAAACAGAAAGCCAAATCATGAGTGAACTCTCATTCACAATTGCTTCAAAGAGAATACAATACCTAGGAATCCACCTTACAAGGGATGTGAAGGACCTCTTCAAGGAGAACTACAAACCACTGCTCAAGGAAATCAAAGAGGATACAAACAAATGGAAGAACATTCCATGTTCATGGGTAGGAAGAATCAATATTGTGAAAATGGCCATACTGCCCAAGGTAATTTACAGACTCAATGCCATCCCCATCAAGCTACCAATGACTTTCTTCACAGAATTAGAAAAAACTACTTTAAAGTTCATATGGAACCAAAAAAGAGCCCGCATCGCCAAGTCAATCCTAAGCCAAAAGAACAGAGCTGGAGGCATCACACTACCTGACTTCAAACTATACTACAAGGCTACAGTAACCAAAACAGCATGGTACTGGTACCAAAACAGAGATATAGATCAATGGAACAGAACAGAGCCCTCACAAATAATGACGCTTACCTACAACTATCTGATCTTTGACAAACCTGAGAAAAACAAGCAATGGGGAAAGGATTCCCTATTTAATAAATGCTGTTGGGAAAACTGGCTAGCCATATATGGAAAGCTGAAACTGGATCCCTTCCTTACACCTTATACAAAAATCAATTCAAGATGGATTAAAGATTTAAACGTTAGACCTAAAACCATAAAAACCCTAGAAGAAAACCTAGGCAATACCATTCAGGACATAGGCGTGGGCAAGGACTTCATGTCTAAAACACCAAAAGCAATGGCAACAAAAGCCAAAATTGACAAATGGGATCTAATTAAACTAAAGAGCTTCTGCACAGCAAAAGAAACTACCATCAGAGTGAACAGGCAACCTACAACATGGGAGAAAATTTTCGCAACCTACTCATCTGACAAAGGGCTAATATCCAGAATCTACAATGAACTCAAACAAATTTACAAGAAAAAAACAAACAACCGCATCAAAAAGTGGGCGAAGGACATGAACAGACACTTCTCAAAAGAAGATATTTATGCAGCCAAAAAACACATGAAAAAATGTTCATCATCACTGGCCATCAGAGAAATGCAAATCAAAACCACTATGAGATATCATCTCACACCAGTTAGAATGGCAATCATTAAAAAGTCAGGAAACAACAGGTGCTGGAGAGGATGTGGAGAAATAGGAACACTTTTACACTGTTGGTGGGACTGTAAACTAGTTCAACCATTGTGGAAGTCAATGTGGCGATTCCTCAGGGATCTAGAACTAGAAATACCATTTGACCCAGCCATCCCATTACTGGGTACATACCCAAATGACTATAAATCATACTGCTATAAAGACACACGCACATCTATGTTTATTGCAGCACTATTGACAATAGCAAAGACTTGGAACCAACCCAAATATCCAACAATGATAGACTGGATTAAGAAAATGTGGTACATATACACCATGGAATACTATGCAGCCATAAAAAAGGGTGAGTTCATGTCCTTTTTAGGTACATGGATGAAGCTGGAAACCATCATTCTCAGCAAACTATTGCAAAGACAAAAAAACAAGCACTGCATGTTCTCACTCACAGGTTGGAATTGAACAATGAGAACACATGGACACAGGAAGGGGAACATCACTCACCAGGGACTGTTGTGTGGTGTGGGGGGTGGGGACTGATGTCATTAGGAGATATACCTAATGCTAAATGACGAGTTAATGGGTGCAGCACACCAATATGTCACATATATACATATGTAACAAATCTGCACATTGTGCACATGTACACTAAAACTTAAAGTATAATAATAATAATAATAGTTTCACATGTGTGCATTCTGACATATTATTGGGTGAGTATCATAATATTGTGACTTTTCTGCCTGGGTGCTACAAAAAAGGGGTATTATCACATAGCTCTGACCCTATCAGCTAGGTGATTTGTATGTTTTGCATGTGCATTACCCTCAAGGAACATTGTGACATCGTTGGACGTAGCATCTAAGAAATGTGACTCTTCTTTTCTCTCTGGGTTTTTCCAACTAAAGGAATTGTGACATACCGATGAGTGGAAAACATAGGTAATGCAACTTTCCTCTTTATTCTGGAATCTGCCAAAAGAAGAGATTATTACCTATTGCTGAGCCCAGCACCTACATGGTGTGACTCTCTTCTTTTCCTACACATCTGTCTACATTGGACATGGTGCTATATTATTTGAGGCCATACCAAGGTGATGTGACTCTTCTGACTTGGCCCTGCCTGCAAAGACTTTTTTAAGGTATCTTGAGCTCAGAATCCAGGTGATGAAACTCTCCTGCCTTGTTTCTGTACACAGGTGAATTTGTGACATATATCTGTGTTCAGCTCACAAGTACAAATATAACTATCATATCTAGACCCAGAAGGGAAAGAAATTCTGACTCTCATAGCCAGTCTTATGACCATAAGTAAAGTAATGGGTCTACTAATTGTATAAAGTTCACAGAGGATTATGACACTCCGGGATATCATATAAAATCTGAGTGGTACAAAGCGTCATAACACAGAAACACAACCAGGTGCAATTGTGACACTTGGATGCACACCCAGCTTAGCTGGTTATCATTCTCTCACAAGAACAGGGCCCAGAAATAAGGTTCTAAATCTCAAAAAAAAAAAAAAAAAAAAAAGAAAGAAAGAAAGAAAAAGAAAAAGAGCAGTCGAAATTTGAATTTTTTCATCACATACACAGATCTGACCCAGGGCTGATTTGGTGATGTATAATTCAGCAAAACTGAGGTTCTGTGACACCCCTCGTGGAACACAATCTTCATGTGGGAGTAAGCATCTTATATATGAATCTTTCCCATTGTTAAGATTGTGACTTCTCAGCTTCAACCCAATTTACAGGAGGTGTGGACTCACATACTCAAAGCCAGGACTTGTGTCGGACTGTGAAACTTATTTCTGAATATTTCTTAGTGTGTGATTAGGACATAAAAGTTAGCCCAGCTCTTGAAAAATTTTACTGTCCTTTTTAGGCTATGACCACAGATAAAATTGTGACATACTTGGACTATACACCTAAGCCAACGTGTCTGGACCTACCTACAAAAGGCAGTTTTACATATCACTGGGACCAGCACTCAGTGATGTGAAATATATGCCTGATCTCTACCTATAAATATTATTTGAGCTTATATCTAGGTCCATTATGTAAGTGATGTGACTCCTTTCTACTGCCTTGGCCCTGCACTTATGGTGCATTGTGACACAAAACTGGATACTGCACCCTGGTGGTTTGACTCCGTGTTTTGTGTTCCACCAACAGGAACTTTGTAACATATCACTTGGCTCAGCACCTGGGTAATGTTTCTTCTCTCTCTCCTCACCTTGAACTCAGCGGAGATTGTGACATATTGCTAAACCCAGTGCCAAGGTGAGGTCACTTTAATACCTTGATCCTGGACATAGAAACTATTGTGAAATACATCTAGGTCAATTGCCTAGATCAACTGAGTCTACTCTAACTCTTAAGCTTTTCCCACAGGTAGAATTTTGATATATCAGTAAAACCAGCATCCATGTGATGTGACCCCATTTTCAGGATTCCGCCCACAAGTATTGTGACATCTCACTGGACCAGCACCCACCCAGGTGACATGACCTTCCTGCTTGCTCTCTGCCCACAAGTGATATGTGCCATATATCTGAGACCCGAGAAGAGGACCAATCATTACTCTTAAACCTGGAGCCACGCTATATACATGATAGTGACTCCCATTCCTGGAATTTTCTGCCAGTGTTACTGTGACATATACCTTTTCCCAGCTCATGAGTAATTTAATAATCCTGCCTATATGCAGCCCACACATTTGGATATTTACCTCAGCAGAACACCTTGAAGATCTGATTCTCATGTCTTAAAAATATCCTCAGGGAGGATTGCTACATATTTCGGGACCCAACATCTAGTTATCTGACTATCTCTCCTGCCTAGACCCTGCTTCCACTGGGGATTGTAGCATTTCCAAGCTCTGCATCCAATTCATATGATTTTCTTGTCCTGTCCTTTCAACAGAGTAAGTTTTGACATATCTTTGGGCCTATCATTTAGGTGATATGAGTCTCCTCTTCCATCTGGACAGTGCTCAAAAGAGACATTATGTCATACATCTCAGCGTAACCCCCAAATTGTGCAACTTTACTGCCAGGAACTTGCCTGCAAAGAGAATATTGGAAATTTTCTGGTTCAGCATTTAGGTGACTTGGCTGTGTTCACTGTTTCATTACAACAAAGTAAATTCCGATATATACCTAGGCACAGCTCACAGGCATGATAATGACTCTCATATGTGGACCCCAGAAATAGGAGTAATTTTGACTCTCATAACTTGCTTTAGAAACATGAGTGATTAAACCACTTTTTGATAAAAAAAAAGTCAAATAGTATTATAACACCTCAGATATTTAATAAAGGCTTTGACTTGTACAGAGAATGTCACAACAGAACCCAGCAGAAATGTGAAATTGTGAGTCTCGTATTCTCACCCTGCTGACAGTGAGAACTGTCACTGTCTCACATATGTGAAGCCAACTCTCACTCATGAAAACAGGACATGTGTGATACTGTAAATATCCTTTTGGGTATTTTCTTCAAGTGTAATTGTAATATAAATATTTGTACAGTTTCTGTGGGATTTGACTCTCCATACCTGTTTCTGCCTACATATGTTACTGTGGTATTCACCGGGCCCAACTTTAGGTGATGTTTCTCTCCTTCCTGGTCCCTGCTGTCAGTAAGACTCATGGAATATTTCTAGATCCAGGACCCAGGTCATGTTATATTTCTGCCTGACCCATGCCCACAGAATTTATTGTGATGTTTCACTCTGTCAACCACTTGGGTGACATAATTCTCCTCATTAGAATGGGCCCTGCACACAATGGGGAAAAATAACATATGGCTGGGCCAGGCACACAGGTTACAGTACTCTTTTGCTAGGGCCATGTCCCAAAGGGGATATTGTGACAAATCTCTTGGCCTATCACCTAGGTGATGTTGTTCTCTTTGGGTCCTGCTTCCCTGGATTGTGTCCTATTGCTAGGCTAGGTATTCAGGTGATGATACTCTTTCAGCAGGGCCATGCCTCAAGGAGGACATTTTGACATAACCCTGAGCCTATCATCTAGGTGGTTTGACTTACTACTTGGGCCCTGATCACGTGGAGCATTGTGACGTAAGGGTGGAACCTGCACCTATTTGTTGTAACTCTCTTGCCTTGGTCCTGTCCTAAGGGAGTTTTGTGACATATCTAAGAACCCAGCATCAAGGTGATGTGGCTTTTCTACCTCCCTTCACCTCACATATTAGATTATATCATATACCTAATGAAGCACCTAGGTAATATGACCATTCTCTACTGCCAGATCTCTGCATACTTGGACCATTGGGCTATAGATGTGAGCTTGTTTGTTAATTGAATTGACTCTTTTCTTCTCCCTGAGCCTTTATAATGGGGTGATGTGGCATATTGCCAAGCCTAATCCTTAGGCAATATGACTCTACTCTTGTTTCCAAACCATGCCCATGAAAAGGAATTTTGACATAATGCAGGGCTCAGGAACCAGATGGCGTTCCTCTTCTACCTGGTTCCTGCATATAGAGAGACTTATGGCGTATTTCTGGGCCCTCCATCCTGATAATGTATCTCTCCTTCCTGTGCCAGAGTGACAGAAAGTATTTTTACACATCGTGGACCTATTCTGCAGGTGTTTTTGCTCTCATCACTTTTCTGTTTTTTTTTTTCCCACTTGGGATTGTGTCACATTGCTGAGCCCAGCACCCAGTTAATGTAACCCTAATTACTGTACCTTCCCTAGAGAGGGCATTGTGACATATTGCTTGGTACAGCACCTAAATTGTGCTACCTCCCTGCCAAGTTTTTTGTCTTACAAATGGGATTATGAAATTTACACTGCTTCAGCTCACAGGCAAGATGATCAAACTTAAATTGGGATTCCACCAATAAGAGATATGTTGCATCTCATTGCTACACTTGCAACAATAGGTAAGCTTATGAATTGTGTGTTTTTACAAAGCCCACAGAAGGTGACAACATTAACTTCGGTGGTACACAGAATTTCATAACAGGGTCCAGCAAAAAGTTAAGATTGTGACTCTTGATAACACACACAGATGAGGGCAAATTTGTCACCATTCCATATTTACAAAGCCCGGTGTGGAAGTCCTTAGTCTAACAAGTAAATAAATTACAAAGGTGAAATTGTGACATTCATATATGGATCTTGCTATAGGTAAGATGATGATTCATTTCTGGACCCAGATCACAGGCATAATAGCTCTTTTATCTGAAACCAACCTATAAGATAGATGTTAACTATCATAACTGGGTTTGTGGCAATATGTAAGATTGTGAGTCAATATGAGCATGTAGGCCTCAAAGCGGTTTCCAACTCTCATAAATGTTGCATAAAGCCGTTGAATGCTGGAGAGGATTTCATACAGTCCCCCAGAACACACAGTATATTGTGACTGTAATTTACACAGAAAGTTAACAAAATGAGGAGATCATGTTATATTGCTATGTTTAGTAACAAGGGATGGAGACTTTTTGGCTTAAATTCTTTCCCATGGGTGCATTGGGAAATATCGCTGTCTTAGAATTTTAATAATGTGACTTTTCAGTTCGGACCCTGCAAACAGGGAATATTATAACCTATCTTTGGGCCTATCATCTAGGTAATGTGTCTCTCCTGCCAGTGTTCTCCCCACCGGTGACACTGTGACATATAGCTTGATATAGCATCTAGGTAATGTGACTCTTCTCTCCTCCCTGGATGCTGCCTACTGAAGAAATTGTGACATACCCATGAGTGCAAGTCCTAGGTGATGTGACTCTTCTCTTTGTCCAGAACTGTGCCAAGAGAGATAATTATAACACTGCTGATGCCAGCAACTAGAAAATGTAAATATCCACTATTTGTTAACCCTGTATCTAGTGAGGATGATGACATATATTTTGAGACTTTACCCAGGTAATATGACTCTTCTAACATGGTCTTGCCTGCAAAGGAGATTATAATGTATGCCTGGCTCAGTACACAGATGATATGGCTCTTCTATCTTGTCTCTGTCCGAACATGAAGTTGTGACATATACCTGGGTTCAGCTCATATATATAATAATAACTCTTATAGCTAGACCCAGCCAGGGATGATATTTCAACTATCATAGCTAGTCTTGTGGCCATGGGTAAAGACCTAGGTCTCCCACCTGCAAGTATTCACAGAAAAATATGCTACTTAGGCATATTATATGAAGCCTGAGTGGTACCAAAAGTGTGATAACAGACACCAGCAGCCAGGGGCTATTGTGACTCTTGGATCTACACCAGATGACACAATTGTGATTCTCACAAATAAACAGAGCCTGTCAATGAGGTACTAAATCTCACATACATAAGCAGTCAAAGTTAAAAGTTGTTGTTCTCATACATGAATCTGATCCATGGGTAGTTTGGTGATGTTTCAACCATAATTCAGCCTACCTGTAGTGTTTTGACTCATCTCTTGGAACCCAATCTTCAATTGGGGTTCTTATACGTGGATATTGCCCATTGTTGAGATTCTGATGCCTGTACTTTGACTCAGATATTAGGAGATTTTGACTCCCATACCAGAAGCCAGGACTTGTGTGGGACTGTAAAACTTGTTTCAGAACATTTTCAAGTGTGTAATTGAGAAGTGTGACTTTGTCCAGCATCTGAGTGTTTTGACTCTCTTTGTAGGCCCAGACCACTGTAGAACTTTTCATATTACTGGGACAAGCACCCAGCTGATGTTAAATATTGGCCTGAACCCTGCCTACAAGGAGCATTGTGACTTTTATCAAGGGCCATCATGTAAGTGATATTAATTCCTTCTACTACCTTTGCCTGGCACTTAGGGTGCATTGTGACACATAACTGGTAACTCAACCCAGTTGATGTGACTCTTCTTGGGGAGGGCTCTGCCAGTTGGAAGCCTTGTAACATATCACTTGGCTCAGCACCTAGGTGGGATTTCTTCTCTTTTGCCTGGGCCCTGACCACAAGATAGATTGTGACACAGTACTAAACCCAGCACCAAGGTGAGGTCATTCTCCTGCACTGTCCTGCACACAGGGGGAGTTCTGACATATATCCAGGCCAATTGCCTAGGTGAAATTTGTCTTTTGTCCTACCTAAGTCCTGTCCAGAGGGGGGATTTAGATATATCACTGAAACCAGCATCCTGGTGATATGACTCATCTTCCAGAGTCCTGCCCACAAAGTGCATTGTAGTAATTCACTAGACCAGCACCCACTCAGCTGATGTGACTTTCCTTTCTTCTCCCAGAACACAGGTGATATTAAGCCATACACCTAAGACCAGATCAAAGGCCTAGTAAAGACTCTTGTACCTGGAGCCAAGACAGGAACAGCATGGTGACCTCATCCCTGAACATTTCCGCAGGTGTTACTGTGACATTTGCTTTGGCCCAGCTCCTGAGTGATTTAATAATTCTGCCTAATTATAGCCCACAGTTGACATTTTGACATGCACCTTGCTAGGAACTTTGGTGATTTGACTCTCGTGTCTTCACAATGTCCTCAGAAGGGATCATAACATATATCTGGACACATAGTCTAGGTTATATGACTCTCCTCTCCTGCCTCAACCCTGCTTCTAGTGAAGAGTGTAGCATTTCTAAGCTCTGCATCCAAATTACGAGTCTCTTGCCTAGGCCATTTCAACAAGAGGCATTGTGATTTATCTCTAGGCCCACAATTTGTGTGATATACCTCTCCTGCCTGGACACTCTCCAAAAGGGGCATTATGCCATAGAGCTGGGCCTAGAACCCCAGGTTTGTGACTTTTCTGCCCACAAAGATAATATTTCTGGCTTAGGATTCAGGTGTTGTGATTGTCCTGCCTGTTTAGTAACCACAGGAGGTGATGATGACATATACCTAGGCACAGCTCAAAGACAAGGTAATAAGTCTCATATGTACACTCAGCCAATCACAGAAATGTTGACTCTCATAATTAGGATTAGGGATGTAAGTGATGTAAAGCATGTCCTTCTGGTTAAAAGATCACAAAAATATTACAACCATCACACATACTTTATAAGATCCTTGGATTTTATAGTGAATGTCATAACAAGGCCAAGCACCCAGTGGAAATTGTTAGTCTTATGTGTACTCCAAGCTGACAGTAAAGAATTTCACCATTACAGATAGTTGAAGGCAACTGTCTTACATGAAAGCAGGACATGTGTGATACTGTTAATCTAATCCTCAGAATTTCTTGTTTTTCTTTATTTTATTTTATTATACTTTAAGTTTTAAGGTACCTGTGCACAATGTGCAGGTTAGTTACATATCTATACACGTGCCATGCTGGTGTGCTGCACCAATTAACTCATCATTTAGCATTAGGTATATCTCCCAGTGCTATCCCTCCCCCCTCCCCCCAGCCCACAACAGTCCCCAGAGTGTGATGTTTCACTTCCTGTGTCCATGTGATCTCATTGTTCAATTCCCATCTATGAGTGAGAACATGCGGTGTTTGGTTTTTTGTTCTTGCTATAGTTTACTAAGAATGATGATTTCCAATTTCATCCAGGTCCCTACAAAGGACATGAACTCATCATTTTTTATGGCTGCCTAGTATTCCATGGTGTATACGTGCTACATTTTCTTAATCCAGTCTATCATTGTTGGACATTTGGGTTGGTTCCAAGTCTTTGCTATTGTGAATAGTGCTGCAATAAACATATGTGTGCATGTGTCTTTATAGCAGCATGATTTAGAGTCCTTTGGGTATATACCCAGTAATGGGATAGCTGGGTCAAATGGTATTTCTAGTTCTAGATCCCTGAGGAATCACCACACTGACTTCCACAATGGTTGAACTAGTTGACAGTCCCACCAACAGTGTAAAATTGTTCCTATTTCTCCACATCCTCTTCCGCACCTGTTGTTTCTTGACTTTTTAATGATTGCCATTCTAACTGATGTGAGATGGTATCTCATTGTGGTTTTGATTTGCATTTCTCTGACGGCCAGTGATGGGGAGCATTTTTTCATGTGTTTTTTGTCTGCATAAATGTCTTCTTTTGAGAAGTGTCTGTTCATGTCCTTCGTCCACTTTTCAATGGGGTTTTTTTTTTGTTCTTGTAAATTTGATTGAGTTCATTGTAGATTCTGGATGTTAGCACTTTTTCAGATGAGTAGGTTGCAAAAATTTTCTCCCATTTTGTAGGTTGCCTGTTCACTCCAATGGTAGTTTCTTTTGCTGTGTGGAAGCTCTTTAGTTTAACTAGATCCCATTTGTCAATTTTGTCTTTTGTTGCCATTGCTTTTGGTGTTTTAGACATGAAGTCCTTGCCCATGCCTATGTCCTGAATGGTAGTGCCTAGGTTTTCTTCTAGGGTTTTTATGGTTCTATATCTAACGTTTAAGTCTTTAATCCATCTTGAATCAATTTTTGTATAAGGTGTAAGGAAGGGATCCAGTTTCAGCTTTCTACATATGGCTAGCCAGTTTTCCCAGCACCATTTATTAAATAGGGAATGCTTTCCCCATTGCTTGTTTTTCTCACATTTGTGAAAGTTCAGATAGTTGTAGATATGTGGCATTAGTTCTGAGGGCTCTGTTCTGTTCCATGGATCTACATCTCTGTTTTGGTACCAGTACCATGCTGTTTTGGTCACTGTAGCCTTTTAGTATAGTTTGAAGTCAGGTAGTGTAATGCCGCCAGCTTTGTTCTTTTGGCTTAGGATTGACTTGTCGATGTGGGCTCTTTTTTGGTTCCATATGAACTTTAAAGTAGTTTTTTCCAAATCTGTGAAGAAAGTCATTGGTAGCTTGATGAGGATGACATTGAATCTATAAATTACCTTGCGGAGTATGGCCATTTTTATGATATTGATTCTTCCTACCCATGAGTACAGAATGTTCTTCCATTTCTTTGTATCCTCTTTTATTTCATTGAACAGTGGTTCATAGTCCTCCTTGAAGAGGTCCTTCACATCCCTTGTAAGTTGGATTCCTAGGTATTTTATTCTCTTTGAAGCCATTGTGAATGGGAGTTCACTCATGATTTGGGTCTCTGTTTGTCTGTTATTGGTGTATAAGAATGCTTGTGATTTTTGTACATTGATTTTGTATCCTGAGACTTTGCTGAAGTTGCTTATTAGCTTAAGGAGATTTTGGGCTGAGACAATGGGGTTTCCTAGATATACAATCATGCCATTTGCAAACAGGGACAATTTGACTTCCCCTTTTCCTGATTGAATACCCTTTACTTCCTTCTCCTGCCAGAACTTCCAACACATCCCTGTCTTGTGCCAGTTTTCAAAGGGAATGCTTCCAGTTTTTGCCCATGCAGTATGATATTGGCTGTGGGTTTGTCATAGATAGCTCTTATTATTTTGAGATACATCCCATCAATACCTCATTTACTGAGAGTTGTTAGCACGTAGGGTTGTTGAATTTTGTCAAAGGCCTTTTCTGCATCTATTGAGATAATCATGTGGATTTTGTCTTTGCTTCTGTTTATATGCAGGATTACATTAATTGACTTGCATATATTGAACCAGGCTTGAATCCCAGGGATGAAGCCTACGACTCCCACTCTATAATCATGGGAGACTTTAACACCCTACTGTCAACATTAGACAGATCAACGAGACAGAAAGTTAACAAGGATATCCAGGAATTGAACTCAGCTCTGCACCAAGTGGACCTAATAGACATCTACAGAACTCTCCATCCCAAATCAACAGAATATACATTCTTTCGGCACCACACCACACCTATTCAAAAATTGACCACATAGTTGAAAGTAAAGCTCTCCTCAGCAAATGTGAAAGAACAGAAATTATAACAAACTGTCTCTCAGACCACAGTGCAATCAAACTAGAACTCAGGATTAAGGAGCTCACTCAAAACCGCTCAACTACATGGAAGCTGAACAACCTGCTCCTGAATGACTACTGGGTACATAATGAAATGAAGGCAGACATAAAGATGTTTTTTGAAACCAATGAGAACAAAGACACAACATACCAGAATCTCTGAGACACATTCAAAGCAGTGTGTAGAGGGAAATTTATAGCACTAAATGTCCACAAGAAAAAGCAGGAAAATCCAAAATTGACACCCTAACATCACAATTAAAAGAACTTTAAAAGCAAGAGCAAACACATTCAAAAGCTAGCAGAAGGCAAGAAATAACTAAGATCAGTGCAGAACTGAAGGAAATAGAGACACAAAAAACCCTTTAAAAAATTAATGAATCCAGGAGCTGGTTTTTTGAAAGGATCAACAAAATCAATAGACTGCTAGCAAGAATAATACAGAAGAAAAGAGAGAAGAATCAAATAGACACAATAGAAAATGATGAAGGGGATATCACCACCGTTCCCACAGAAATACAAACTGTCATCAGAGGACACTACAAACATCTCTATGCAAATAAACTAGAAAATCTATACGAAATGGATAAATTCCTCGATTCATACACCCTCCCAAGACTAAACCAGGAAGAATTTGAATCTCTGAATAGACCAATAACAGGCTCTGAAATTGTGGCAATAATCAATTGCTTACCAACCAAAAAGAGCCCAGGACCAGATGGGTTCATGGCTGAATTCTACCAGAGGTATAAGGAGGGACTGGTACCATTCCTTCTGAAACTATTCCAATCAATAGCAAAAGAGGGAATCCTCCCTAACTCATTTTATGAGGCCAGCATCATGTTGATAACAAAGTTGGGCAGAGACACAACCAAAAAAGAGAATTTTAGACCAATATCCTTGATGAACATTGATGCAAAAATCCTCAATAAAATACTGGCAAACTGAATCCAGCAGCACATCAAAAACTTATCTACCATGATCAAGTGGGCTTCATCCCTGGAATTTCATTTTATCATGACTGTGATATGATTCTTCATCAAGCACCTGTGTGATTTCACTCTTCAGACTGGTTCCAGCCTACAACGGGAATTTTGATATCTACCTGGGCCAATATTGAAGTGATGTGACTTTTCTGCCTGGATCCTGCTCTCAGTAAGAATTTTGATGTCATTGGATCCAGCACCCAGATGATGTTACGTTATTGCCTGCACCATGCCTACAAACATCATATTGACATATCGCTGTGTCAATCAGTTACAAGATCTAACTCTCCTCTCTGGAATGGGCCCTACACACAGGGCAGGATAGTGGCATACACCTTGGCCAGGCACACACCAAAAGAGGGCATTTTGAAATATCACAGGGCCCATCAGGGAGGTGATATGGCTTTTCTGCTTGGGATCTGCCCACTTGAATAATGACATATTGCTAGGCCAAGCACAATGGTACTCTTTTGCCAGGGCCATGTTTAAGGAAGGCTTTGTGACATATCTCTGGGCCTGTCAGCTAGGTGATATGACTTCCTGCTTGGACCTGTCCACTTGGTACTTTGTAACATAAGGGTGGAACCTGCACCTAGGTGATGTAACTCTCCAGCCTGGGTCCTTTTCTAAGGAGGACTTGTGAATATCTAAGAACCCAGGACCAGGAAATGTGGCTCTTCACCATCACTTCTGCCATCATTTCTGCCTATGTATTAAATTGGGACGTAAACATAAAAAAGCACCTAAGTGTGTTATGATTCTCTTTTTTTACCTGAGCACTGTCTACTGATGACTTTAGGTCATATCTCTGAGCCCATGTCACAAATGATGTGACTCTCTCTTGTCTGGGTCTTTACAATGGAAAGATTATGATATGTTGATGACCCAGCACTTAGGAAATGTGACTCTTGGTTTGTTGCTGAAAAAATAATAAACACCCACAAACAGGACTTTTGCAGTATTTCAGGGCTCAGCATTGGGATGATGTTGCTGCTCTGCCTAGGTCATGCATAAAGAAGAGATTACAGCATACTGCTCTGTTCTGCACCCTAATGATGTGTGATTCTCCTGCCTGTGCTAGAGTCAGATAAAGTGTTTTGACAAATTTTTGATTGATTGTGAAGGTGTTTTGGCTCTCATCACATTGCTGAATTTTTTTCCAAGTGTGGCTGTATCATACTGCTGATTCCAGCCCTTAGTTAATGTGACCATCTTTCCTAGGCCCTGCCTAGGGAGGGCACTTTTATATTGCTTGAAGCAGGACATAAGGGATGTTAACGCTCTGCTTAGATTTTTGCCCACAAATAGGATTATGACATACACTTTCCTTCAGCTCAAAAACATGATGATTAAGCTTACATTGGAATTCAGCTAAAAGGAGATATTTTGACGCTCACCATAGCTTTGGGATAATAGGTAAGGTCTTTCATTTCATATTTGTGTAAAGCTCACAGAAGTTTACAACACTAACTCATATCATAAAAACTTACGTGGTACAGACAGTTTAATAATACAGCCCAGCAAAAAATTTAAGATTGTAACTCTCAGCTACACACTCAGTTGAAAGCATAAGTTTTTCACATCCTGCATTTATGAAGCCCATTGTTGAAGTCCTGAGTCTAAAACGTGAATACAGAAGAAAGCAGGAATTCTGACTTTCATAACTGAATCTGACCACAGGTGGGATGGTGACTCACTTCTGGACCCAGCTCACAGGCATAATAGTGCTCTCATCCCTGAAGCCATCCTATAGGAGAAACATTAACTGTCATACCTGGGTTTAGGGCAATATGAAAGATTGAGTCTATATAAACATCTAGGCCTCAAGGAGGTTTGGAAGTCTCATATATTTTGTATAAAGTTCTCAGATGTAATAGAAAGTGTCATACAAGGGCCAGCAAACAGGATAGATTGTGATTCTCATATACACAACTAGCTAACCATTAATGTTGTCACCCTTAAAGATGAGGAGATTGTCTCATATCCCTCAGCCTAGTACCTCTGGGTTGAAACATTTTTGGTTTAATTCCTTTTTGTAAGGCATTGTTATATATCAGTAGGTCAGAATCATGATAATGCGACTCTTCTGCCTGGGATCTGCAAACAGAGGATACTTTTACATACCTCTGGGCCTATTGGCTAGGTTTTATCTCTCCCCTGCCAGTGCCATGTTCATGGGGGACACTGTGACATACTGCTAGATATGGCATCTAGGTAATGTGACTCTCATCTCCTGCCTGCATCCTACCAACTGAAGAAATTGTGACCTATCACTAAGTGAAAACCTATGTGACATGACTCTACCTTTTGTCCTGGACTCTGCCAAGGGAGGAAATCATTATATATTTCTGATCCCAGCACCCAGGTAGTGTGATTCTCTTTTATTTTCTTTATACCTGTCTAAACTGGGCATGGTGGCACATCACTTGAGTCTGTACCCAGGTGATAGAGCTCTTCTGCCTGGTTTCTGCCCACATGTTAGATGGTGTCATATAAGTTGGGAAGTACTTAGCTTCCACTATAACGGATAGATTCTTGATAGATACGGGGATGTTAATGTTTATTGATGAAAAATTTGAAACATAATCAATATTTGGGCTAGTTTTTTCATGCGGGGAGAAGCATGCCAGATACTAGAGAAGTTCTTTGGGTCACCTTGGACTCAGAAGTAAGGGGGCTATTCCTAGTTTTATTACTAGGGCAGTTATTATTTTTAAGGATAAACCTGATTAATAGCATTTATTGTTGTTCATTGACTGGAGGAAAGGTTATTGGAAATGAAACCTATCATGAGAATTATTGATGTGGTTTTATGTGTAAAGAAATGTTTTCTGGCTGATTCTGTAGAGCAGAAATTTATTTTTTTAATTAATATTGAGGTAAAAGCTATTTTATTTATTTCTAGTCCTGTTCAGATGAGAAATCAGTGTAAGCCTAGCATTGAGATAAGAGTTTCTGTGAAAATATTAATGAAGATAATAAGTTGAACTAATAGATTAATTAGTATCGGAATGGTATAATGAGCATTTTTAGAGTGTGGGCCTGATAGCCTATTTAGATGACCTTACTTTAGGTTGTGGTGTAATAGGTAGCACAGAGAATTTTGGATTCTCATGGGTAGGCTCAATTCCTATAGTTCTAGAAATAAGAGGATTTTAATGCCTATTGTTTACTCTATCAAAGTAATTCTTTTGTCAGACATATCTTATTTGTTTGGGGTTTAATACTGGAAATTAGGAAAGGCATTGCAATATATGAGATGCAGAATGCTGGTATAAGTGATAGAAAAATTTTTATAGAAAATGTATGAGTTGTTCTTAGTTAAATCAGGGGTATTCTGTTCCAATTTATAAAAACAGGGTGGTTAAAAGCAGGGTCTTGGTAATAAAATTTGTGATATAGAGTGCTGATGAATGTATATTATATTTCTCCTAGGAAAATAGCAGCAGTTAGTGCATTTTTATGATCATATTCATGTATTCTGCTATAAGAAAGAGGACAAATGAACCTGCGGCATATTTGACATTGAAGCTTGAGAGTAACTCTGATTCTCCTTCTGTTAGGTCAAAAGGGGCTCGGAAAGTTTCTTCTAGTGTGGAGATAAATCATATTATGGCTAGGGGTCATAATGGTAGGAGCAGTCAGAGCAATTCTTGTGTTGTGATGAGTGCATATAAGCTAAATGAGACACTTATTATTAGAACTAATAACAGGATAATGGGTAGTGTGACCTCATATAAAATTGTCTGGGCCACAGCTGGTAATGCACTGATTAGTGCATAATTTGAATTAGCTGCTCATCCTGATCATAGAATAGATAGAAAACTAGGCTTCATGTAGCTAGTATAAATAGGAGGCCTGCATTAAAATTAAATAGAGGATCTGGTACAGGGAGGGGAGTCCACAAGAGGAGAGTGAAACAAAGGGCCAGAGTTGGAGAAATAATGTAAAGGGTAATAGTAGATGTTGAGGGATGTAAGGGTTCTTTGGTGAAAAGTTTTATTGGATCAACAAATGGTTGAAGCAGTCCATAGGGACCTACAGTGTTGGGTCCTTTGCACAGTTATATATAGCCTAAGAATTTTTTTTCAATGAATGTAAGGAATGCTATAGCAATTAGAGTGCTAAAAAGTAGGAGGAGGTTAATTATGGGCATGTTGTTAAGAAGAGGAGTTGAACCTATGATTATAAAGTTTAAAGTTTTATGAAACTGCCAGGCTCTGCCATTTTAACAAACCCTGTTCTTGAGTAGTGTGTGTGGTGATATGTTAGATTAAGATAACGTCATCTGTTGGGCAAGGGTGCTTTATGAAGTGAGTCCTATTTCTCTTGTCCTTTCATATTAGGAGAAACGTTAAATAGACAGAAACTGACCTGGGTTACACTGGTCTGAACTCAGATCACATAGGACTTTAATCCTTGAACAAAGGAATCCTTAACAGTGTCTGCACCATTAGGATGTCCTTATCCAACATGGAGGTTTTAAACTCTACTGTTGATATAGACTCTAGAATAGGATTATGCTGTTATCCCTAGGACAACTTATGTCATTGATCAAATTACTGGATCAATGTGTGTCAACTCGCTTAGACTACTGTAGTCTTAGTTTAGGTTGTGCAAAGGTTGAATTAGGCTCCGAGGTCACCTCAACCCAAATTTTGAATGCAGGGATAGTACACTAGGGCCTGCAGGCTCTTTTGAGGTTTTATTTGCATTAATGAATTAAAGCTCTATAGGATCTTCTCATCTTATTTGTTTATATCCGCCTCTTCATGGATAGATTATCAATTTCACTGATTAAAAGTGAGAGACAGCTGAACCCTCCTATGGTCATTCATACAAGTTCCTATTTAGGGAACAAGTAATTATGCTACTTTTGTACGTTCAGGATACCTTAGTCATTGAACATTTTTCACTGGTCAGTCTGCGCCTCTAATACTAGTAATGCTAGAGGTGATGCTTCTGTTAAACAGGCAGGGTAAGATTTGCTGAGTTCCTTTTAGCTTTTGCAATCTTTCCTCAAAGCATACCTGTGTTGGATTAACAGTATAAATAATAGGGTGCACATTATATCAATTACTAATATTTGGCTGTTAGCTGTCAGTGAATTATTCTGGTCTGATGTAAGCTTATGCAAAAAAAAAAAATATTTTCATGTTACTTATATTAACATTATTGTTTATATTAAGTAATAGTTTAGTCCAATGTGATGTTAAAAGTTTAGTATGGTGATTAGAATTTAAGATAATTGGATGTTTAGCTTGAATGCTTTCTTAATTGGTGGCTGCTTTGGGACCAATTAAGGTGGTAATATTTTGTACTCTTTGTACGAAGGTTGTTTCCTGAGGTCTAAAGAGCTGTCCCAATTTAGAGTAACAGTTAAACTTACAGGGAGATTAAGTAATACTGTGAGTAAATTTAAAGTTGAACTAAGATTCTATCTTGGACAACCAGCTGTCACCAGGCTCAGCAGGCTTGTCACCGCTACTCATGAATTTTCCCATTCTATTTCCACATAGTTGGATGTGCTCTTTTAGCGTTTTTGAGTAGCTCTTCTGATTTTGGGGGACTTGGCTATTGTTCTCTGAGTAAAGTTATTTCTAGTTTACACATTATTCAGAATGTGTAAGGGCTTGTCTTTGCTTTTTAATGCTTTGCTCAGTTTTTTCATCTTTTCCTTATGGTACTACGACTGTTGTGCCAGGGTAAAAATTTATGTTGCCTATACTTTTTTTTTCTAAGGTAAATGGTATGATTAAGATTGTTTGATAATATTTTTGGGGAGGTTTGGGGCTAGAGTTGGCTCAAAGTCATCAAGTTGTGATGAAATCTTCCGGGTGTAAGCCAGATGTTTTGGGTTAAACTACACTTTGGTTTGTCCAAGCACACTTTTCAGTATGCTTACTATTTTATGATGTATCTCTTCCATATGTGCACAGAGAGTTTTCAGTAATAGTAATTTCTATAATAATATTTGAGGAGGGTGACAGGTGGTATGTGCATACTTCAGGGCCTCATTCAACAAAGCAATCTACTCTTGGTGTACTGCTAAATCCTCCTTGAGCTGTTAGGTGTCATAAATGTAACTGTGAGATTTTCTGGGTATAGAAAATATAGTCCATTTCTTGCCACCTCATGAGCTACAACTTGACCTAACATTTGTATGTGTATACTTGTGTTTATGCAAGAACCTTTTTAGGGTTTGCTAAAGATGAGGGTATATAGGTTATGGGAAAGAGATGCTGAGGTATATTGGGGTTTATTGTTTATAAAACAGGCTCCTTTAGAGGGATATAAAGCACCACCAACTCCTTTAAATTTTAAGCTGTTGCTTGTAGTATTCTGGTGAATAGTTTTGTTAATGTAACTATTAGAGTTTGGGGCTGAGCGTAGTGTGTTATCTAATCCCAGTTTGGGTCTTGGCTATTGTGTCTTCAGGATATTAAAACCACCTTCATAGTGTATTTTATTTCAGCTGGAGTTTATTTTGCCACTTAGATGGAATTTAGCTTTACTGAGGGCAGACTTTAAACACTCTTTACACAGAGTTTCATTAGCTTGGATTAATCATATGGCTGTGGTGGCTGGCATGAAATTGACCAACCCTAGATATCAGTATAGCTTAGTGAAATATTCATTTATTACTAAATATTTATCACTGCTATTTCCCGAGGGTCAGTGGTTGAGCAAAGTGTTTTGAGCTGCGTTTGTTCATGCTTGGTACTTACTCCTTTTGATCCGGGTGATCTATAAGGCATTTTCACCAGAGCAGGGATGCTTGCTTGTGTAACCTTACTAAGATCTACTAGAAAGGCCAGGTTTAAATTTATTTGTTCATGGGATTGTCTAGACCTGTCTAGACATTTTCAGTGGCTTTCTTTGAAATGATTAAGCTATATTAACTGTGCAAATAATTAAGTCTAAAATTAGAATATGAGAAGGAAAGAAGTAAATATAAATAGTTGTTAATAGTTCTGAATATTCTGAGTCTAAACTTCAATTGGCAGAGATTTGGTTGAGAGGATTACTCATAATTTAGGGTGGGCATCTAATTATTGCATTCATTATATAAAATGGAGGCTTGATTTGGGGGGTCTTAAGAATTTTTAGGAATATTTCATCAACCGAGGGGTAGCTCTTGGGGTATTCATTGTTAAAATATGGTTTTTGAGTTTTAACTGTGTTGACGTTTAGTCTCTTGTTTTTGGAATTTGGGAAGGATACATTTACCTTCATTGATGGTAAAGTCAGTGATAAGGGGAGGAGAAGTTTGTGAATTTAATCAGAAAAAAGTTCTTGAAAGTGAGCAAACCTGCATGAGCCTATGTGCCTATTGTTTAATTGTTACGTCTTTTAAGCATGAATAAATTAACAGCTATGGTTACTATGTGAGGCCAGAATATTCAATATAAGCTCAGCTTCTAGAATTAATTTGGCAGGAATTAAATCTGAGTTCATCTACACTGATTCAGAGGGGACCAGGCCTTCCTTGGTGGTAAGTTACAGCAGCAGCCTCCAAAGTTGAAAATACCAAATTCATGACAGTGCCCTCATTAGAGGTTAATAGGGTGTAGCCCTTAGTCCACCAAGATGACTTATTGCAGGGGCATATGTGGGTGATCTTAGTTTTATGTCCTTGATGTAAGAACCAGGCGCCAGTTTTCCTTTCAAAATAGTCACCCACATGTGTTATGCATCCAGAATGAGGAGGGTAGTACTCCTGAGCAGGATGATGATTTTACAGAGGTTGGTAGATTAAGAAACCAGAATTTGGTAGTGGATATCCATGTTGACAAGAGATTTCTTGACAGAAATGTGCTATGTCTGAAGAAAGAATGTATGCACTATGTAATATTAAGGATGTCTAGTATGATTCAATATTCATATGAATTAGAATTGTATTGTACAGTCAATAGTAGTAGATGTACCATAGTTGATTAAGGGAAGGTTAATACACGCTTATTTGTATGTGGACTAGATTTGTAATATATCCACATGTATGGAGGTATGAATAAACAATAATAGTCCTACATATTATTCATGGGGGCTAAGAGTAATACACAAAATACATAAAAGCACTAATGTATTAGAGCTAGTTGATTAATACTGACACCGTAGTTTAAGTGTGTGCTGTAAAAAAAAATCAGGGGTAGTTTAATGAGAATTTCAGCTTTGGATGTTGATGGTGAAGCAGGAATGCTTTTTCCCCGAGTTATCTTGGGGAGGGGATTCTCCATTTCTTGTTTAAAAGACCAGAGTATTGAATTACACTACAAGAAAATTTTCATTTAAGTAATTTATTTTCAATTAGGGTAGTAAGCAGTATAACGGTGAGGATGATAGAGAAGTACATGATAGATGCTGTCTGTCTGATGACAAAAAACGGGTATTTGACAGACTGCCCTCCAATTCATGTGAGTGTAAACAGGTCAGCCACTAGGATTCAGAATATGAATTGATTTAATGGCTGGCATATTATTCTTTGTTATTTAGAATTGTGAGGTACAGGAATAACTGCCAGAATGGGAATGGACAATATGAGGGCAGATACACTTCCTAGTTTGTTAGAGATAGATAGTAAGATTGAGTGTGCAAACAAAAAGTACAACTATTGCTTAATGTGGGGTGAGGTATTGAGGGGGTTGGCTAAACTCTTAATTATCTGAATTGCTCAGGAGGTCAGGTGGAAATAGTACTAGAGTTATTAGAAGGAGAAGAAAAATTAAAACTGGATATCTTTGGTTTTTTAGTAGGGGTAGAATGTGATTTTGTCTGTGTGTGATGAAACCCCTAAAAGTTTGTTAGATCCTCTTTTATGCAAGAATAAAAGGTGAATGGTTGCTAGAACAGTATTGATGAAAAGTAAGATGAAAGACAAAAAGTTGTGTGAGGGTGGCTTTGTGAACTGAGAATCTGTCTCAGATTCATTGTACAAGGTCTATTCCAATATATTGGATGGCTGATGGTAGATTTATAATTACTGTAGCACCTCAGAATAATATTTTTCCTCATGGGAGCATGTAGATTATGAATGCTGATGCTATAGTTGTGAATAAGAGGATAATGCCAACATTTCAGATTTCTAGGAATAGAAATGATTAATAGTGTAAGTCTCGGCCAGCATGTAAGAGGAAAATGAAAAATATTGAATGGCCATTGTCCTGAAAATAGCGAACCATTCAGCTGTATTTTACATCTCATCTGATATGAGTGACTGAAGAAAATGCAGTTGAGGTGTCTGAAGTCTAGTGCAAGGCCAAAAATAATCCTTTGAGGATTTGGAGAATTAGGCTGACACCAAGAAGTGGGCTGAAGTTTCATCATGTAGAAATGTTAGATGGTGTGGAAACAACAATGGATGAGTAGTTAATAATTTTATTAGCAGATGTGGCTTGTGAGTATTGGTCATTATTGTCCTTACAGTTGAAGTACGATGACGGTTTTTCCTATCATTTTTCATGGTTATAGTCCATGTGAGAATAATGCAATATGCTTTATTTTTAAGAAGTATTCCCTTGGTTATAGGTTTTGTAGGTTTTTCTTCAAAACTTTCTCCTATTTATGGAGGCCCAGGGATAATTATTAGTGATGCTGTGGGTTGTGGTATTGTGTTGATTTTTTGTGGGTTTTTCATGGGGTCAATAGTCTTTTTTATTTATTTAGGTGATATGATGGTTGTTTTTGGTTATACTGTGGCTATTGCTATTAAGGAATATCCTGAAATGAGAGTCAACTATT
The DNA here is from genome assembly GCF_029289425.2 of Pan paniscus. Taxonomy (NCBI): domain Eukaryota; kingdom Metazoa; phylum Chordata; class Mammalia; order Primates; family Hominidae; genus Pan; species Pan paniscus. The sequence goes on along the minus strand of NC_073273.2, from coordinate 32,069,816 downwards.
GACATTTCAGGGGCTTTATTATTAGAATTATTAGGAAAGTTGATGTTAGTTCAATGAATATTTGAGTACGATGGGGTAGTGGTCACAATTAATTGTAATAGCATAAAAAGTTAGATAATTATTGAGGGTGAGAGGTTGGGGTGGTGGCATGAGGATTCTGTGGGAGTGGATGCCTCACCCAGCAGATGTAGGCCCACTACCAAGGTTTTGAGAGTTTTTGGCATAAATGCCTACATATGGATGCACTATGACTTATCACCAGATTAGAATCATAATGATGTGACCTTTCTGCCTGTACCCCGCCAAGAGGAAATATTATTACGTATCTCTTGGCCTGTAATCTAGGTGATTTGTCTCTCCTGCCTCTTCCCTCAGAGGATGTCGTGAAACATCATTTGACTTAACATCTAGGTCATGTGCCTCTCCTATCCTGCCTAGGTCCTGCTGACAAAATAAATTGTGACATACTACTGATTGCAAAAGCTAAATGATGTGACTCTTCTTCATATTCTAAACTCTGCCAAGAGAGGGGATTATTACATATTGAAAAGCACAGCACTTTGGTAGAGTGACTCTCCTTTTTTTCTTCTTCCCTGTTTATCATGGGTTTGGTGATATATTATTTGAGGCTGTACCCAGTTGATGTGACCCTTCTGACTAACACCAGCCTGCAAATGAGATTAAACCGTATCACTGGCTCAGCACTGAGGTGATGTGATTCTCCTGCTTTGTCCCTGCTCACAGGTGAAATTGGGACATATACCTGGGTTAAACACACATGTACAATAAGTGTCATAACTGTACCCAGCCAGTAGAGATATTTTGACTATCATAGCCAGTCTCATGGCCATGGGTAAAGTTCTGGGTTTTTCACTTGTATAAGGTTCCCGAAGGATTATAGTCCTCAGATCTATCACATAAACTCTTAATGGTACATAGAGTGTCATAATAGAGACCAGGAACCAGGTGAGAATGTGACTCTTGTACGTACATCTAGATGACACGATTCCCATTCTCAAACTTGAATGAGGTAGTATATCTCACATAAAAAAAAAAAAAAAACAGTTGAAGGTTGAAATAATTACTCTCTTACATGGATCAGATTCACAAGAGCTTTGGTAATATTTAAACCATGATTTAGCACACCTGTTTTGTTGTAACTCCCCTACTGAAACACAATCTTCAAGTGGGATTGGAGCTCTTATATGTAAGTCTTGCCCATTGTTGAGATTGTGACTCCAATACTTTGACGCAACTCACAGAAAGTTTTGACTCACATATACAAAACCAGGACTTGTGTGTGAAGTGAAACTTATTTCCAAATATTGTTGAGAGTGTAATTAAGACAGGTACCTTTGCCTAGCACATGAATTATTTGACTGTCTTTTCTATTCTCAGACCACAGATGAAATTGTGCCATATGTGGGACAAGCATCTAATCAATATATAACACCTTCCTTGGCTCTGCCTATAAAGGACACTTTTACATATCACTGGGATTATTGCCCAGGTGATGTGAATAATGTGCCTGAGACTGGCCTACAAAAAGAATTGTGTCTTATATTTAGTTCCATCATGTAAGTTATGTGACTCCCTTCTACTGCCTAGGCCCTGCACTTACATTGCATTGTGACACATAACTGGGCACTTTACCCAGGAGATGTGATTCTAGTTTTTGGGTTCTGTCAACAGGAAGCATTGCAGCATATCACTTGGGTCAAGAAGGTGATTTTTTTTTTTTTTTTTTTTTTGCTTTTGCTTTTCTGACAGGACCCTGCCAACAGAGAATACTGGAATATTTCTGGCCATCATTTAGGTGATGTGGCTTCTCTGCCTGTTTCATAACCACAGAAGGAATTGTAACATACACCTAGGTATGGCTTACAGGCATGATAATGAGGCTCATATGTGGACTCAGCCAATAGAGGATATTTTGACTCTTATAACTAGGTTTAGGGATGTGTGATGTTCAGGATCTGCTTCTAGTGAAAAGATCAAAGAAGATTATGACACTCACACCTATTTTACAAAGGGCTCAGCACATGGGTAAAATTGTGAGTCTTGTATGCAAACCCTGCTGACAGGACTCTCCTCATCTCACATGGATGAAACAAACTGTCATAAATAAAAACAGCACATGTGTGGTATTGTAAATCTCATCTTTCAAATTTTCTGACGTTGTGATTCTGGTATAAATCTTTGCCAAACACCTGTGTAATTTGACTCCCCAGTTTTTTTCCAGCCCATATATGGGATTTTGATATCTAGCTAGGCCAACCTCAAGGTGATGTGACTCATATGCCTGGGCCCTTCTCTCAGTATGTATTGTGACATATCACTAAATCTAGCAACCAGGTGATGTTACATTCTTGCCTGTGCCATGCCCACCAAAGTTATTGTGACATATTTCTGTGTCCTCCTCATAGGTGATGTAACTTTCTTCTCTTGAATGAACCATATGCAAATGAATAACAATGGCATATTTCTAGGCCAGGCACACAGGTGAGGGTAGTTGTAGGCCAGAGCCATGCCCAAAGGAGGGCATTGTGACATATCTCTGGTCCTATCACGTATGTAATGTGGCTCTCAGATTCTGCTTGGGCCTTGTCAACCTGTAGAGTGACATATTTTTAGGCTAGGAACAGAAGTGATGGTACTTTTTTGCCAGGGCAATGCTCCATAGTGGACATTGTGACATACCTCTAGGCCTTTCACCTTGGTGAAGCGACTCCTTCCATGGGCCCTACTCAGATGGAGCATTGTGGCATAAGCAGAGAGCCTGTACCAAGGTGATGTTACTGTTTTGGTTGGGTGCTATTCTAAAAGAGCCTTGTGACTTATCTGAGGACCCAGAACTTGAGTGATTTGGCTCTTCTGCTTGATTTCTGCCCACATATTACATGGTGAAATATTCCTAGGGAAGCATCTAGGTGATATGACTCTCCTCATCTGCCTGAGGCTTGCCTACTGAGGAGATAGGGACGTATCTCTGTGCCCATGACCTAAGTGACATGACTCTCTTTTCCTGCCTGTGCCTTTAAAAGGGGATTGGACAATATTGCTGAGCCCAGCATTTAGGTAATATCACAGTAGTCTTTTTTGTAAACCATAGTCACAGGGGAAATTTTGACCTGTTGCACCCAGATGATGTTACTCTTCTGCCAGAGACTTGAATGGAAAGGGAATTATACTGGTAGGCCCAGCAACCTGATTATGCTACTGTTCTGCCTGTGCCAGAGTCACAGAAAGTATTTTTGCATAATTTCACACATCAAAAGTAGGTCTTTTGGCTCTCATACCTTTGCTAAGATATTCCACATGTGGAATTGTGTGATATTGCTGGGTCCAGCACCCAGTTAAAGTGACCTGTGTATCTAGGTTCTGCATAGAGACAGCATTGTGACTTGTTAGTTGCCACATCACTTAAGTGATGTTATTATTTTTTCTAATTTTTTGTATACAAATGGGATTATGACATATACCGGGATTCAGTTCACAGGCATGATGGCCAGACTTACATTGGGATTCAGTCAATGGAAGATATTTCACCTCTCATCGCTAGGCTTAGAGCAATAGGAAAAATCCTGGGTTACATTCTTGTACAAATCTCACAGAAGTTTAAAACACTACCTCATATTGTATAAACTTTTTAGGTGGTACACTGTGTTTCATAACGCGGCCCAGCAAAAATTTAAGATTATGACTCCCAAAAACACACTCAGGTGAAAATAAATGTTGTCACATTGCACATTTACAAAGCCCACTGTTGATGTACTGAATCTAACAAAAGAAAACAGTACAAAGGTGGAATTTTGACTCTCATGTGTGGATCTGGTCACAGGTCTGATTGTGACTCATGTATGGAGCCAGCACTCAGGCATAAAAATGGGTCTTATTCCTTAACTCAGCCTAAATATGAGACTTTGACTATCATACATGGTTTCAAGGCAATATCTAACATTGTGAGTCCATATGAGCTTGTGGGCCTCAGAGTAGTTTGCAACACTCATGCTTGCCATAAAAATTTCTCGGATGTTGAAAGGGTGTCATACAATGCCCCAGAACACATGTGACATTATGACTCTCATATGCATGCCAAGCTAACAGTTAAAGGTGTCACCCTCAAAGATGAGGAGATTGTGGCATATCACTTGGCCTAGTACCCAGGTGTTAAACTTTTACTTAAATCATTCCCTATGTGTGCATTGTGACATATTGTTGGGTCAGAATCATAACAATGTGATTCATGCCTTGGCCCTGCCAACAAGGGATATGACCACATATCTATAAGCCTATCAGCTAGGTCATTTGTCTATTTTGCCTGTGATTTGCCCAAAAGTAGCATTGTGATGTTGGTGGGCATAGCGTCTAGGAAATGTGACTCTCCTCTCCTGCCTAGGTCCTGCCTGTAAACTAATTGTGACATACTGGTGAGTGCAAAACCTAGTTAATGCAACTCTCCCTTTTATTATGGATTCCTCCAAAAAAGGGGATTACTACATATCGCTGAGCCCAGCACCAAGGTGGTGTGACTCTCCCCTTTTTCTTCAAACTATGTCTACAGGGAACATGGTGCCATATTACTTGAGGCTGTACCCAGGTGATGTGACACTTCTAACTTGGTCCTGGCTGCAAAGAAGATAATAATGTATCCTGAGCTCAGAACCCAGGGGGTGAGACCCTCCTGCCTTGTTTCTGCCTACAGGTGAAATTGTGACATATAGCTGGGTTCAACTCACATGCACTAATATAACAATCATACTTCGGCCCAGAAGGGGGAGATATTTTGGCTCTCATAGTCAGTCTTATGGCAATAAGTAAAGTAATGGGTCATTTAATTGTATGAATTTCATAGAGGATTATGACACTCAGGTATACCATATAAAGTCAGAGTGATACAAAGAGTGTTATAACAGGGAACAACAACCAGGTGCAGTTGTGACTCTTGGATGCACACCCAGCTGACCCCATTTTTATTCTCTCAAAAGAACAGGTACAATTAGGGTACTAAATCTCACACAGAGGTGCACTCAAAGGCCAGACATGGTGACTAATGCCTATTATTCCAGCACTTTGTGATATAAACCTAAGGCAAGCACCTGTGTGATTTCACTCTTCAGACTGGATCTAGCCTACAAATGGGATTTTGATATCTACCTGGGTCAACATTGAAATGATGTGACTTTTCTGCCTGTATCTTGCTTAGTAAGAATAGTGACGTCACTAGATCCAGCACTTAGGTGAGGTTACATTCTTGCCTGCACCATGCCCACAGACATCCTTGTGACATATCACTGTGTCCATCAATCAGAAGACATAACTCTCCTCTCTGGAATGGGTCCTGCACACAGGGCAGAACAGAGACATATTTCTAGGCCAGGCACACAATATTCTTTTGCAAGTGCCATGCTCAAAAAAGGGCATTTTGACATATCATGGAACCTATCATGTAGGTGATATGGCTCTTCCTCTTGGGACCTACATATTGCTAGGCCAGGCACAAAGGCGATGGCACCCTTATCAGGGTCATGCTTTAAGGAGGGCTTTGCAACATATCTCTGGCCTAGCCGATGTGACTTCCTGCTTGGTTCTGCCACATAGATCATTGTGACATAAGGGTGAAACCTGCATCTAGGTGATGTAAGTCTCTTGTCTGGGTCCTTCTCTAAGGGTGACTTAAGAATATCTCAGGACACAGGACCAAATGATTTGGCTTTTCTATCTGGTTGTTCCAACATATTAAATTGTGACATATTCCTAAAGAGGCATCTAGGTTATATGACTGTCTTTTTCTGCCTGAGCCATGCCTACTGGTTGCATTAGGCCATATCTCGGAGACCACAACTTAAGTGATATGACTTATTCTTTCTGGGCCTTTACAACGGGAATATTGTGGCACATTGGTGAGCCTAGCACTTAGGTAATATGACTCACATCGTCTTGCTGAACAAGGCCCACAAACAGAACTTTTGACATATTTCAGGGCCCAGCACCTGGATGATGTTACTCTTCTGCCTAGGACATGTATAAAGAGAAAATTATGGCATATTGCTTGGCCTACCTGCTAATGATGTGACTCTCCTTTCTGTACCAGAGCCACAGAAGGTATTTTGACATATCTTTGTCCCATTCTGTAAGTGCTTTGGCTCTCATCACATTGCTGGGATTCTTCCACATGTGGTTGTATCAAATTTCTGGCTCAAGCTGTCAGTTAATTTGAGCCTATTTTTTAGGCTCTGCCTAGAGAAGACATTGTGGTATATTGCTTGGCAGAGCATCTAAGTGATGTTAACCCTCTGCCTAGTTTTTTGCCCACAAATGGGACTGTGACATACACCTTGCTTCAGTTCAAAACATAATGATCAAGCTTATATTGGGAATCAGCCAATAGAAGATATTTTGCCTCTCACCACTAGGATTATGTCAATAGGTAAGGTTCTTCATTGCAAATGTGTACAAAGTTCACGTAAGTTGACAACAGTTATTCACATAATACAAACTTCTTGGGTGGCACAGAGATATTTATAACAGGATGCAGCCAAAAGTTAAGATTGTGACCCCAACAAGCCCCCTGTTGAGGTCCTGAGTCTAACAACTGAATAAAGCACAAAGTTGGAATTGTGCCTTTCAGAAGTGAATCTGGCCACAGGTGGGATGGTGACCCATTCTGGACCAAGCTCATGGCACAATGATGGTCTCATCCCTGAAGTCAGCCTATAGGAGAGATGTTGACTGTCATACCTGGGTTTAGGGCAATATGTGAGATCATGAGTCCATACAAGCATGAAGAACTCAGAGTTTTGAAACCCTCATGCGTGTTGTAGAAAATTCTCAGATGTAGTAGAGAGTGTCACACAATGGGCAGCACACACGTGAGACTGTGACACTTATATTCACAACTAACAATGATGTCACTCTTAAAGACGAAGCTATTGTGTCATATCTCTTGATCTAGTACCCCAGTGTTCAGTCTTTTTTGTTTAAATTCCTTTCTATAAGAGCATTATGGGTCAAAATCATGATAATATGTGTCTTCTGCCTGGGCCCTGGAAACAGGGGCTATTTTCACATATCTTCATTGTAACACACGATTGAGTGCAAAACTTAGGTGACATGCTTCTCTTCTTTGTCCTGAACTCTGCCGAGAAAGAATTATTAAATATTGCTAAGTGCAGCAACCAGGTGATGTAATTCTCTTTTTTTTTTTTTTCCTTTAACCCATCTACGTTGGGCATGGTGATCTATTACTTTAGGCTGTCCCTGCCTACTGGGGACATTGGGATACATCTCTGAGCCCATGGCATACATGAAATGGCTCTTTTCTTCTGCCTGGTCTTTGCACTGGGGGAATTGTGACATATATCTGAGCCTAGCACTCAGGTTATTTGACTCTCATTTTTTTCTCAAACCGTGCCCACAAACACAAATTTTGACTTATTGCAGAGCCCAGCACTGAGATAATGATACTCTTTTGCCTGGTTCCAGCATATAGAGAGAATTATGGCATATTGCTGGGCTCAGCACCTGGATAATGTGACTGTCATGCCTGTGCCAGAGCCACAGAAGGTATTTTGACATATTCTATGCCCATTATGTAGGTGTTTTGACTCTCATCCCTTGGCTGTTTTGTTTGTTTGTTTGTTTGCTTGTTTTGTTTGTTTGTTTTTCACATGTTGGATGGTTCATGTTGCTGAATCTAACACCCATTTAATGTGACTCTAATTCCTATAATCTGCCTAGAGTGGGTATTCTGACATGATGCTTAACACAACTCCTAAGTGATGTTACCCTTCTACCTATTTTTTTGCCCACAGATGGAAATATGACATATACCTTAATTAGTTCACAGGCATAATTGTCAAACCTGTACTGAAATTCAGCAAATAGGAGATATGTTGCCTTTCATCACTAGGCTTAGTGGAATAGATAATGTCCTGAGTTGCATATTTGTACCATGCTTACAAAACTTTACAATACTAATTCATAATATATAAACTCCTTGGGTTGTACAGAGGCTTTCATGACAGGCAGCAGCAAAAAGTTTTGATTGGGACTCTCAATTACACTCCCAGATGAAAGCAAATATTCTTCCCATCCCACATGACCTAAGCACATTATTCAAGTCCTGAGTCTAAAAAGTGAATAAAATATAAACCTGTAATTGTGACATTCATATGTGGATCTGGCCACAGATGAGATTGTGACTCACTTCTGAATTCAGCTCACAGGAGTAATAATGAGTACTATTCCCAAAAAGAGCCTACAGAAGAGATGTTGACTATTATGCCTGTGTTTAGGGCAATAGCCAAGATTGTGAATGCATACAAGCATGTAGGTCTCAGAGTGGTCTGCAACACTCATGCATGCTGTATAAAGCCTTTAAATGTTGTATAGTGTCATACAATGGCCCAGGAATCATGGGAGATTGTGAGACTCTCATATACAAACCAAGCTCACAGTTAATGGTGTCACCATCAAAGACAAGGAAATTTGTCATATTCCTAGGCCTAATACCCAGGTGTTGAGAATTTTTGACTTAAATTCCTTCCCATGGGTACATTGTGACATATCGTTGGGTTACAGTAATAATAATGTGACTCTTCTGCCTGGACCCTAACAACAGGGGATATTATCACTTATTTCTGGCCCTGTAAGCTAGAAGATTTATCTCTGCTGCCTGTTCTGTGCCCTCAAAGGACATTGTGAAATATTGTTTGACTTAACTCCTAGGTAATGTGACTCTCTTCTCCTGCCTGGGTCCTGATAACTAAGGAAATTGTGACATATTGATTATTGAAAAATCTAGGTGATGTGACTCTCCTTCTTATTCTAGACTTAGCCAAAAGAGAGGTTTATTACATATTGCAGAGCCCAGTAAATAGGCTGAGTGGCTCTTCTCTCTTTCTTCTTCCCTTTCTATAGTGGGCTTGGTAACATACTATTTGAAGCTGCACCCAGGTGTTGTGATTCTTCTGACTAGAACCAGCCTCAAAATTAGATTATACTGTATCACTGGCTCAGCTCCCAGATGATGTGCTTCTCTTGCCTTGCCCCTGCTCACAGGTGAACTTGTGACATATTTCTGGTTTAAGCAAACATGCACATACCTCTCATACCTGGACTCTCATACCTGGACTCAGCCAGCAGTTTTATTTTTACTGCCATAGTCACTCACTCTCACTGTCATGGGTAAAGTCCTGTGTTTTTCACTTGTATAAAGTTCACTAATGATTATAACACTCAGGTGTATCATAAAAAGCATTGATGATAAAAAGAGTGTCATAACAGACACCAGCAGTGAGGTGAGAATGAGACTCCTGTATGCACACCCAGCTGAAACGATTGTCATTCTCACACATGAACATGGCCTGGGAATGAGTTATTAAATCTAACATATATAAAGCAGTCAAAGATTGAAATAATTACTTTCATACATGGATCAGATTCAGAGGTGGTTTGGTAACGTTTGAACCATAATTCAGCACAGCTGTGGTGCTGTGACTTCCCTGTGGGAACAAAATCTTACAGTCAGATTGAGGTTTTTATACATGTATCTTGCCAGTTGTTGAGAGTGACTCCTATACTTCAACCCAACTCATAGAAAGAGTTGACTCACATACACAAAACCACACAACTCGTGTGGAATGTGAAACTTATTTTTGAACTTTCTGAGAGTGTGTTTGAGTCAGGTAACTTTGCCCAGGACATGAATAATTTGACCGTCTTTTCTAGGCCCAGACAACAGATGAAATTGTGCCGTATGAGGAACAAGCACCTAAGCAATATATAGCAACTTCCTTGGCTCTGCCAACAAAGGACACTTTCATATATCACTGGGACCATTACCAAGGTGGTGTGAATTATCATCCTGAAACCTGCCTACAAAGAGAATTGTGTCTTATATGTAGGTCCTTCACATAAGTGAAGTGACTCCCTTCTAGTTCTTTGGCCCTGCACTTACAGTGCACTTTGACATGTAACTGTGCACTTCACCTGGGTGATGTGATTCTCTATTTTGAGTTTTGTCCACAGGAAGCATTGTAGCGTATCACACGGATTAGCATCTAGGTGATTTTTGTTTTGTTTTGTTTTTTGCTTTTGGCTGTGCCCTCACCACAGGGAGATGATGATATGTTGCTGGGCTTAGTAACAACATGAGGTCACTCTCCAGCCTTGCTACTGCATAAAGGGGTCATTGTGACATATACCTAGGCCAATTGCCTAGGTGAAATGAACCTCCTCTTTTGCCAAAGTCCTGCTTACACTGGGAGTTTTGATGTAACTGAAACCAGCATCCAGATTATGTGACTCTTTTGCAAGGGTCCTGCACACTAGGAGGATTGTATTGTTTCTCTGGACCCACAAACCCTATGGTGATGTAACCTTTCATTTGTTCTCTCTGGACACAGGTGTTATTGTGTCATATGTGAGACCACAGCAGAAGCCAAATAACAATTCATATGCCTGAAGCCAGGGTATGTGCAGGATGGTGAGCCTTATTCTGAAATTTTTCCATAAATGTAATTGTGACATTTACCTTTGCACAGCTCCTGAATGATTTAATAATTTTGTCTAGGTATAGCCCACAAATGAGATTTTGACAAACGCCTATGCCAAGCACCTTTGTGATTTGACTCTGTCATCTTAACAATGTCCTCAGGAAGGATTGTAACGTACATCTGGACCAATTGTCTAGGTTACGTGACCCTCCAAACCTGCTTGTACCCTGCTTATTTTAGTAATTGTACCATTTCTAAAAACTGCATCCAAATGGTATGACTTTCTTGCCTGGGCATTATCAACAGGAACATTGTGACATATTTTTGTGTCCATCATTTAGGTGATATGACTCTCCTCCTCTGCCTGGACACTGCCCACAAAGGACATTGTGCCACAGAGCTGGAATTAGCACACAAGCTATGTGTCTACAAAGGGAATATAGAAATATTCCTGTCCCAGCATTTAGGTAATGTGGCTGTTCTGCCTTCTTCATAACAACAGAGGACATTGTGACATATACCTAGGCATGGCTCACAGGAATGATAATGAGTCTCATATTGGAATAAAGCCAATAGAGGCTATTTTGACTCTTATAACTAGGTTTATGAAAGTGTGAGATGTCATGGATTACCTCCTGGTTCGAAGGTCATAAAAGATTACAACACTGACACTTATTTTACAAAGTCTTCTGGTTATAAAGACAGAGTCAGATCAGGGCTCAGCACAGAGATGAAATTGTGAGTCTTTTATACAAACCCAAATGACAGTCAAGACTGTCATAATATTACATGGATGAAGCCAACAGTCAGACATGAAAAGAGGACATGTATAGTGTTGCAAATTTCATGTGTGAAATTTCTGACAGTGTGACTGTCATATAAATCTTTGTGAAGCACCTTTGTAATTTGACTCTTCAGACTTGTTCCAGTCCATATGTGGGAATGTGATATATACCTAGATGAACCTTGAGGCGATGTGACACTCCCGCCTGGGCTCTTCTCTCAGTAAGGATTCTGATATATTACTGGATCTAACACCCAAGTGATCTTACATTCTTGCCTGTACCATGAGCAAAAAATTGTTGTGACATATTTTTGTGTCCACCTCATAGGAGATGTAACTCTCTTCTCTGGAATGGATTCTGTACAAAGGGAGGATAGTGACATAATGTAAGGCCAGGCACACAGGTGAGGGTATTTTTTCCCATAGCCGTGACCAATGGAGGACATTATGACATATCTCTGGGCCTATCACTTAGGTTATGCGGCTTTCCTGTTTTTTCCCTGCCAACCGGGAGAGTGACATATTTCTAGGCCAGGAACACAGGTAAGGGTACTCTTGCCAGGGCTATGCTTCATAATGGACATTGTGATAGGTCTCAGGGCCTATCACCTAGGTGAAGTGACTCCCTCCTTAAGCCCTACACGTATTGTAGGCTTAAGCACGGAACCTGCACCAGGGTGATGTAACTGTATTTGCCTGGGTGCTGTTCTAAAAGAGCCTTGTGACATATCTCATGACCCAGCAACCAAGTGATGTGGCTCTTTTGCCTGATTTCTGCCCACATGTTATATTGTGACATATTCCTAGGGAAGCACCTAGCTGATATGACTCTCCTTGTCTGCCTGAGCAGCTTAGGTCTGCTGAGCCTAGCTTAGTTTATGTGACTCTACTCTTTTTTCTGAATTATGCCCACAAACGAAAATTTTGACCTACTGCACCCAGATGATGTTACTGTTCTGCCAGAGTCCTGTATAAAGAGGGAATTTTTACATACTGGTGGGAGCAGCATCCTGACGATGCTACTGGTTGGCCTGTGCCAGAGCCACAGAGAGTATTTTGACATAGCTTCAGCCCATTCTGTAGGTGTTTGGCTCTCATCCCTTGGCTAAGTTTTTCACATGTGGAACTGTGTTATATTAATCAGTCCAGCACCCAGTTAATGTGACTCTCCTTCCTAGGTTTTACTGAGTGAGGGCATTGTGACATGTTGCTTGCCACATCACCTAAGCTATTTTATTCTTTGTTCTAAGTTTTTGCTCACAAATGGGATTATGCCATATACCTTGCTTCAGTTCACATGCATGATGGTCAAACTTATATTGAGATTCAGCTAATAGAAGGTATTTTGCCCCTTGTCACTAGGCTAATGGAATAGGTAAAATCCTGGATTGCATTTTTGTAGAAGGCTCACAGAAATTTACAACGCTAATTCTTATTCTACAAACTGCTTGGGTGGTACAGAGAGTTTCATAACAAGGCCCCACAAAAAATTATAACTGTCTTCCTCAATGACACACCCAGTTAAGAGTAAAAGTTACAGGAATCCCACATTTACAAAGCTCATTGTTGAAGTACTGAGTTTTACTAGGGAAAACAGAACAAAGATGGAATTTTGACACTTATATGTGGATCTGGCCACAGGTGTGATAGTGACTGATTTTTGAACATTATCATGTATCCTGAGGTTACAGGCATAGGGTGGCTCACTCCTGTAATCCCAGCACTTTGGGAGGCCAAAGTGGGCAGATCATGAGGTCAAAATAATGAGATGATCCTGGCTAATATGGTGAAAACCTCGCTCTACTAAAAATACAAAAAGTTAGTCGAGCATGTTGGCAGGCACCTGTAATTCCAGCTACTTGGGAGGCTGAGGCAGGGGAGTCACTTGAACCTGGAAAGTGGAGGTTGTAGTGAGTGGAGATTGCGCCACTGTGCCACTGTTCTCCCGCCTGAGCGACAGAGTGAGACTCCCTCTTAAAAAAAACAAAACAAAAAGTCTCACTCTGGAACTCAGCCTAAATGAGAGAAATTGACTATCATATCTCAGTTTAAGGCAATATATAACATTGTGAGTACATATGAGCCTGTGAGTCACAGTGTAGTTTGCAACTCTCATCCATGATGTATAAAGCCCTCAGATGCTGTAGAGGGTTTCATACAATGGCCCAGCATGCATGTGACATTGTGACTCGTATACATACTAAGTTCACAGTTAGAATTGTCAGCCTCTAAAATGAAGAGATTGTGTCATATCACTGGGCCAACTATCAAGGTGTTAAAACTTTTGCTTAAATTGTTACCCATGTGTGCATTTTTACATATTATTGGGTCAGAATTATAAGAATGTGACTCTTCTTCCTGGGTCCTGCCAACGAGGGATATTATAACACATCTCTGAGCCTATTAGCTAGGTGATTTTTCTATTTTGTCTGTGTTTTGCCCCCCAAGGAACATTGTGACATCTCTGGAAGTAGCATCTAGAAAATGTGACTCTCCTCTCCAGCCAGATACTGCCAACTAAGGGAATTGTGACATACCACTGAGGGCAAAACCTAGGTAATGCAACTCACTTCTTTATTCTGGAGTTGGCCAAAAGAGGGGATTATTTCATATTGCTAAGCCCAACACCTAGGGGATGTGATTCTCCTGTTTTTCTTCAACCTTTTCTACCATGGACATGGTGCCACATTACTTGAGTCTGTCCCCAGATGATGTTACCCTTCTGACTTGGCCATGCATCCAAAGAAGATTATAAAGTATCCTGAGCACCGAATCCAGGTGACAAGACTCTCCTGCCTTGTTTCTGCCCTCAGGTGAAATTGAGTAGGCTAGAGCACTGTCACCTTTAGTGGTTAGCTCATGCAGTCTTCAGAGGAATTTCAAAATCATAGTTTGTTGGGGCTCAAAAATGGGCTGGTGCAAATGAGAAGCTGCTGTTGAAATAATTGGAGTCAGGAAGGGAATGAGATGTGCTTGGAAAAGTGCACATGCTGCTTAGGTGCAACAGAACTGTCTGGCCAATTCTCTGGTTTGGGCCTTCTGCCATGGAATTAACAGTCATTACCTTTATACTGCATTTGTTCGGTATGAAGACTGTGATGTTGAACACAATATGAGAACTTGTTAAAGACTTTCCACATTTTTAACAATTGTAAATCTACTCTCTAGTATGAATTCTCTTTTCTCTAATGAGGTGTGAGAAAAACTCAATGCTGTGCCACATTTTTCACATTTGTAGGGTTTTTCTCCAGTGTGAATTATCTGATGATTAGTAATGTCTGAGAAGCACTTAAAGGTTTTGCCACATTCTTCACATTCATAAGGCCTCCTTTCCATATTAATTCTCTTGTGGTTAATAAGAGTGAAGAAGCAGGTAAAGGCAGTTCCACATTCTTCACAGATGTATGGTTATGTTCTTCACAGATGTACACTTGTGTTTACTAAGAGCTGAGAACCACATAAAAGCTTTTTTTATATTCAATACATTTGTAAGGTTTCTCTCCACTATGAATTATCATGTTTAGTAAGGTCTGAGAAGCAACTATAGTCTTCATCACATTCTTCACGTTTGTAGAGTTTCTCCCCGGTGTGAATTATCTTATATTTAGCAAGTTCTGAGAACAACCTATAGGCTACATTCCTCACATTTGTAAGATTTCCCTCCAGTATAATTTCTCTTTTGATTAGTAAGGTCAGAGAAGCACTTAAAGGCTTTGCCACATTCTTCGCATATGTAGGGTTTGTCTCCAGTGTGATTTCTCTTTGTTTAATAAAGGTTGAGGAGCAGGTAAATGTTTTGCCACATTCATTGCATTTGTTAGATATCCCAGCATGAGCTCTCTTATATTCAGTAACATTTGAGATATTTTCAGGCTTTGCCAAATTGTTTATGTCTGTAGCATCTCTCTGCAGTATGAATTCACTTCTGTATAGTAATATCTGAGAACAACCTACAGTCTTTGCCACATTCTTCACATTTGTAGCATTTCTCTATGCTGAAAATTTTCTTATGTTCAGTAAAGACTGAGCACAACTCAAAAGCTTTGCCACATTTATTTCATTGACAGGTTTTGCTATAGGTAGTTGACAAACATTGATGAAGGCCATTATAACTGCTTTTCTGCCCCTTGCAATCATCCACAATTTGGTAGTCTTTTTTTTTTTTAATGTAAACTATTAAGGTCACAGCTTCTATATTTTCTCAGATTCACTTTTTGAAATGAATCTTGTATGTCATTCTCCAGCAATATCTCTGCAGGAAAATGAAAAGAGTCAGCTGAAAGAAAAAAAAAAAAGAACAACATAACTCTCCCATCATGAGACACAGATTAATACATTTTACAAATGTATAATTATACAAAACACGTTAACTAGGTGACAATAAAACACCACAGGTTCTAATTCCTTTATAGACATATAAACTTAACAGAAATATACTGACCAAAATGTCATTGTGAAAAGTCTAAGAACCAGTTAAACCTTTGCTATTCTTCATCCTATTATGAGTATAAATATAAACTCCTAACTTCTGCCTTACCCATCCAAAAATAAGTAAAATTGTGGCATCTTTGTCAATGCTCCTGGCTCTTTGTGACCTTACTAAAGACTAATTTCTATATTTCATGACAGTATTGAAAAGAAAGGTGGTGCTCTTTGATACTTTTGGACAGCTAAAACCAAATGTAAATGACTGTCACAAGAGAAGGAAGATGTCAGTATCATTGATGGACAATGGAAATAACATCTGACTACAAGACCTTAATAAGAAACATGAAGAATGGCCAGGAGCAGTGGTTCATGCCTGTAATCCCAGCACTTTGGGAGACTGAGGTGAGAGAATCACATGAGGTCAGAAATTCAAAATCAGCCAGGTCAACATGGTGAAACTGGTCTCTAACAAAAATACAAAAATTGGCCAGGTGTGGTGGCAGTCTGCCTGTAATCCCAGCTATCTAGCAGGCTGAGGAAGAAGAATTGCTTGAAGCTGGAAAGTGGAGTTTGCAGTAAGCCAGGATTGCACCATAGCACTCTAGGTTGGGCAACAAGAGTGAAAAAGCAACTCAAAAATACATACATACATACATACATACATACATACATACATACATACATACATAAAAATAAGAAAAAAAATGAGGAAAATTTTTTAACTAAAAAACACACAGGCCCAGGGGAACAGGCTTGAGAGACTCCAAGAATCTCTAGGATAAAACTTGGTAACTTATTTTTCAAGACAAAAGACACTTAATAAAGATTTGACATGTGGTTTTTTATTATATAAATTGCAACCTAAGATTACAACATATAACAGCCTGGGTGCAGTGGCTCATGCCTGTAATGCCAGCACTTTGGGAGGCTGAGATGGGAGGATCACGAGATCAGGAGATCGAGACCATCCTGGCTAACACAGGGAAACCCCGTCTCTACTAAAAAATACAAAAAAAAAAAAAAAAATTAGCTGGCATAGTGGTGGGTGCCTGTGCTCCCAGCTACTCAGGAGGCTGAGGCAGGAGAATGGCATGAATCCGGGAGGTGGGGCTTGCAGTGAGCCGAGATCACACCACTGCACTCCAGCCCGGGCGACAGAGCAAGACTCTATCTTAAAAAAAAAAAAAAAAAAAAAAAATTACAGAATATACTGAACATCAGGGTAATGTGACTCAAGGAAAAATAAAAATAAATATTCAGGAATCAATTATTCAAAATTCAGATGGGGAAATTACTTGAGACAATCAGATTTAAATTATAGATCTATGTTTTAAAAGAAAAAAATAAATTATCCTAAACAATCAAAATTACCATCTCAATGATACTCAGAGAGTAAAATGGAAATAAACAAAACAAAATAAAAGAACAAAAATATTTCAGGCAAAAAGAGAAGAGATTGACATAGTTAAAACACATTTAAAAAAAAGTCTAAGCAAAACACTGTATCCAGCTATTGTATCCTTCAAAATAATAATAAAAGAAATCTAATTACATTATGATCTATGTCAAGATTTAATCACAACATGGCTTCAAGAGACTCACTTCAGAGCTAATAAAAAAAAAAGAAACTGAAAATGCTAGGATGAAAAAAAAATTCCATGCAAGCATTAACAAAATGAAATGAGAAAAGGCTACAATTTATTAAGTTGACAACTGTCATATTTAATAAAATTTACTTTTAGTCAAATTTTACAAGTGACACAGCAGGACATTCAATTATAATAAAAAGGTTCATTCACTGAGAGCCTATACATATATTACTGTTTTCCCAAACACATGAAGCAAACATTGACAGAATTGATGCCAAAATAGTAATATAATAATGGATGCATACATCAATATCTCACTTTCAGTAAAAAATAAACAAGGCAGAATATTAATAAGGAAACAATAATTGAAGGCACTGTAAAATAACTGCACTTAATAAATGTATACAGACAACAGAATACACATCCTTTTCAATAGCTCATAAAACATTTTCCTACACGGACCATCTGTGACACCACAAAAGAAGCCTTAACAATTTTTTAATTGAAATTTTACAGTTATTTACAGACCAAATGGAATGAAACTAGAAATCAGTAAAAGAAGAAAAGCTGAACAATTTAAAGAATAAAATATTAAAATACAGTTTTTTTTTTCTTTTTTTAATTTCTTTTTTGATGGAGTATCACTCTGTTACTAGGTTGGAGTGCAGTGGCACAATCTCAGTTCACTGCAACTTCCAGTTTCCGGGGACAAAGGATCCTTCTTCTTCAGTGTCCCAAGTTACTGGAACTACAGGCATGTACCACCACACCCAGCTAATTTTCTGTATTTTAGTAGAGATGTGGTTTTTTCATTTTGCCCAGAATTTTCTCTATCTCCTGATTTCTCCTTGCATCACCCTCGGACTCTCAAAATGCTGGGATTACAGTCATGAGCCACCATGCTCAGCCAACAACACACTTTTGAGTAGACTTTTTTTCAATGGTTGGAAGAAATAATATTGTGAAGATGTCCATGTGCTTAAAGTGACCCAATGCTCAACATATCCCTTTTTAATTTTAATTATATTTTTCAATAATGGAAAAAATAAAAGATCTCAAGGGACTATGAAAAGCCTGACAATCTTGAAAAATAAGAAAAATATTGGAAGCCTTACACTTAACAATTTTCACACACATGCAAAATCCTACAATAACCAAAGCACTTTGGTAGGGTTGTAAAGGTAGAACACCAAAGTAATGAAACAGAATGCAGCACAGAAATAAACCCTTGAGTGCAGAAGGGAGACATACCATCTAGGTTTTGCAATCAATCGTATATCACAATTCCTTTGGTGAACAGTACCAGGCAGGGGAGGAGAATAACATTACCTAGATGCTAGTTTCAGCGATATTTTCAAATGTTCTTGGGGGCGGGACACAGGCTGCAGAGACATATCACCTAGCTGATAGGCCCAGAGATATGTGATAATATCCCCTGTTGACATGGCCCAGGCAGCAGAGTCACATTATTATTATTCTGACCCAGAGATATGTAATAATGCAGCCATGGGAAAAAAATAGAGCCAAAATCTCACAACACCTGGATACTAGGCCCAGTGACATGACACAATCTCAACATTTTTGAGGCTGACACCTTTAACTTTTAGCAGACAGTGTATATTAGAGTCACAATCTCACATGTGAGCTGGGTCAGTGTATGACACTCCCTACAACAACCAAGAGCTTTATAAAACCTGCATGAATGGGAAGGACATGGGGGCTCACACCTGCAATCCCAGGAATTTAGGAGGCTGAGGCAGATAGATTATAAGGTCAAGAGTTCAAGACTCACCTGGCCAAGACAGTGAAACCCCGTCTCTACTAAAAATACAAAAAAAAATTAGCCGAGTGCAGGGGCAGGCTCCTGTAATCCCAGCTAATTGGGAGGTTTAGGCAGGAGAATCTCTTGAACTCATAAGGCAGAGGTTGCAGTGAGCTGAGACTGTGCCACTGCACTCCAGCCTGGGTGACAGAGTGAGACTCTTTGAGGCCTACGTGCTCATATGGACACACAATCTTACATATTGTCCTAAACCCTGGTTAGTCAACATCTCTCCTATAGGCAGGGTTAAGGGGGAAGACCCATTATTATGTCTGGGTCCAGAAATGAGTTGTCATTCCACATGTGGCCAGATCAACACATAAAAGTCACAATTCTGACTGCTGTATTTCCTTGTTACCCTCAGGACCTCAAAAGTGGGCACTGTAAATGTGGGATGGTGAAAACTTTTAATTTCACCTGGGTTCATAACTGAGAGTCCCAATCTAAACTTTTTGCAGGGTCCTGTTATGAAACTCTTTATCAACAAAGAGTTTATACAATATCAGTTACTGTTGCAAGCTTCTGTCAGCTTGGAACAAATAGGCAACCCAAGAGTTTACCAATAGGTACACTCAGCTTAGCAATGAGAGGTGAAATATCTCCTATTGGCTGAATCCAAATATAAGTTTGATCATCATGCCTGAGAAATGAAGCAAGGTGTATGTCATAATCCCATTTATAGGCATAAAACTAGGCAGGAGAGTAGCATCACACAGATGCTCTGTCACATGTGTCACATGTGATGCTGTGTCACAATGCCTTCTCTAGGCAGAGTATAGGAAGTTGGGCCCATTAACTGGGTGCTGGACCCAGCGATATGACACCATCCCACATGCAGAAAAAAATCCAGCCAAGTTATGAGAGCCAAAACACGTATAGAATGGGCCCAAGATATGTCAAAAAACCTTCAGTGGCTCCAGTACAGGCAGGAGAGACACATCATAAGGGTGCTGAGCCCAGCAATATGCAATATGCCATAAATTTATCTTTATGCAGAACCCAGGCAGAAGAGTAACATCATCTGAGTGCTGGGCCATGCAATAAGACAAAATACTTATTTTGTGGGCATGGATCAAAAAAAAGAGGTGAGTCACATATCCTGAATCCTGGGCTCAGCAATGTGTAAAAATCCTCCTGCTGTGAAGGCCCAAGCAGACAAAGAGCATCACATCACTTAGGTCATGGGCTCAGAGATATGTCCCAATGTCTCCAGTAGGCAAGGTTCGGGCAGATGAGGAGAGTCATATCACCTAGGTGCTTCCCTAGAAATATGTCACAATGTAACACATGGGCAGAAACCAGGTAGAGGAACCATATCACTTGAGTGATGGGTCCTGGGATATGTCACAAGGCTCTCTTGGGACAACACTGAGCAAAGAAATTTACATCATCTAGGTATAGGCTTTCTGCTTATTCCACAGTGCTTTATTTGGGTAGGGACCAAGGAGGCAGTCACTTCACCTAGAAGATAGGCCCCAATATATGTCACAATGTCCTCTATGAAGCATAGCCCTGGCAAAAGAGTACCATCAACTGTGTGCCTGGCCTAGAAATATGTTACTCCAGGTTGGAAAGGCCCAAGCAGGAGAGCCATACAACCCAGGTGACAGGGCCAGATATAAGTCACAATGACCTCCTTTGAACAGGGCTCTGGCAAAATAATACATTCAATGGTGTACCTGGCCTTGAAATATGTCACTATCCTTCCTTTCTGCATGGCCCACCCCAGAAAGCAGAGTTACATCACCTATGAAGGGGACACAGAAATATGACACAATAATTTTGGTGGGCATGGTCCAGGCAAGACTATAACATTGCCTGGGTGCTAGATACAGTTGTATGTCACAATCCTTACTTAGAGAATGGCCCAGGCAGGAGAGACACATTACCTTGAGGTTGGCCTAGCTAGATATCACAATCCCATATTTGGGCTGGAATAAGTATGGAAAGTCAAATTATACAGGTTCTTGGCAAGTATTTATACCACAATCACAGTGTTAGATAATTGCAAAGGTGAGATTTACAATACCGCACATATCCTGTTTTCATGTGTGATATTTTGCTTTATCCATGTGAGGTGCTGACAGTCTTTACTGTCAGCTGGGTGTGCATACAAGACTCACAATTTCACCTGTGTTCTGAGCCCTGCTTTGACTCTGTCTGTATAACCCAAAGACTACAAAATACGAGTGAATGTTGTAATCTTTTGTGACATTTGTATAAGAACATTATTCAGGACATCATGCATGTACCTAAACTTGGTTATAAGAATCAAAATAAGCTCTATTAGCTGAATCCCCATATGACAGTCATTATCATTCCTTTGAACCTTGCCTAGGTGTTTTGTCAGAAATGTCACAAAACTTGTGTGCTAGGTCCAGTTCTGTGGCACAGTGTTCACCTAAATGGTGGGCCCCAAAATATGCCAGAATGCCTCCTGTTAACAGGGCCCAGCCAGGAGTCATGCCATTTGGATGCAGTGTTTAGAAATGCTACAATTACCAAAGGAAGCAGATTACAGGCAGTTGAGGAGAGTCACGTAACCTACATGGCTGGTCCGGAATTATATTACAATCCCCCCTGAGGACCTTGTTAAAATAACACAGTCAAATCACCAAGGTTCTTGGCCCATGTATTTGTAAAATCTCATTTTTGGCTATACCTGGCAAAATTATCAAATAATTCTGGAGCTGGTCAAAGGTATGTGTACACAATTATAATTGTGGAGAGGTTTAAAAATGAAAGTCATCATCTTGCACATGTTCTGGCTCCACGTATATACATTGTTATAAGGCTTTTGTTATGGTTTCAGATATATGGCACAATATCACCTGTGGACACAGAGAAGGCAAGAAAGTCACATCACCTACTTGGGTGTGGGTCCCGCGAGATGTCATAATACCCCTTGTGGGAAGCCCCTTATAGAAAATTCACATCGCCTGGATGCTGGTTTCAGTGACATATCAAAAACTCCTCTGTGGGCAGGACTTTGGAAAAGGAGGAGACTCACTTCACGTAGGCAACTGACCTAGACATATGTCACAGTGTCTGTTCTGTGCAGTATCAAAACTGGAGAAGGACCGCACATTGGTGCTGGACCCAACAATATGGCACAATCTCCCTGTAATCAAGGCACAGGCTGAAGCAGAAAAACATAACCTAGGTGTTGAGCCAAGTGATGCGTTACAATGCTTTCTGCTGGCAGAACCCAAGAAGTAGAATCACATCACCCAGGTGCAGGGCCCAGTTATGAGTCACAATGCACTGAGAGTTCTTGGCCAAGGCAGTATAAGATTGTCACATCACTTACATGATGGATCTAGATATAAGACCCAATTCTCTTTGTAGGCAGGTTTCAGGGGGATAATTCACCTCATCGGGGTGATGGTCCCAGGGATATATAAAAGTGCCATTTTGTAGGCATAGCCAAGGAAGGTGTTACACTTGGTTTATTGCTTGTTCCAGGTATGGCACAATTTCATCTGTGGCCTGGACCTAGAAGAGATAGTCAAATTATTCATATGCTGGGCAAATTTACTTGTGCCAATCACACTCTCAGAAACTTTCAGAAATGTTTTTTTTATCCCACATGAATCCTGGTTTTGTGTATTTAAGTTAACTCTTTCTATGGGTTAGGTCGAAGTAGGGAAGACAGAATCCCAACCATGGGCGAGATCATGTATAAGAACCTCAATCCTACTTGAATATTGTGATCCAGTAGGAGAGTCACAGCATCGCAAGTGTGTGAATCATGTTTCAAATGTTACCAAACCACCTGTGAATCAGACCCATGTATTAGAGTAATTATGTCAACCTTTGACTGCTTTTTATGTGTGAGATTTAGTATCACATTCCTAGGCCCTGTTTATGTGTAAGAATGAGAATCGCATCAGCTAGGTGTGCATACAAGGGTCACATTCTCATCTGCTTGCTGTTCTCTAGTATGACACTCTGTACCAATAAAGCTTTATATGACATACCAGAGCATTGTAATCCTTTGTGAACTTTACTGAAGTGAAAAACCCAGGACTTTACCCATGGCAGTGGGACTGGCTATGAGAGTCACAATGTCTCTACTGGCTGGGTCCAGAAAAGAGAGTTATTATTGAGCATGTGTGCTTAACCCAGGTGTATGTAACAGTTTCACCTGTGAGCTGAGATAAGGTAAGAGAAACATATAACCTGGGTGCTGAGCCAGTGACACAATAAAATCTCATTTGTAGGCTGCGCCTAGTCAGAAGAGCCTAATCATCTAGATGTTGAGCTCTGCAATATGCAATAATTCCATCTCTTGGCACAGTCTAGGATATGAAGGAGAGTCACATAAGCTAGGTTTTACAATCAGTGCTATGTCACCACATCTGTGGTGAGCAGGACCCAGGAAGGAGAGGAGAGTCACATGACCAAGATGTTTGGACAAACAATATTTCACTATGTTCTCTGGGGGCAGGTACAGGCAGGAGAGATAACTCACCTATCTCATACACTCAGAGATAAGTGATAATATCCCCTGTTTGCAGGGTCCAGGCAAAAGTAACATGATTATGATTCTAACCCTGCAATATGTCAAAATGCACCCATGGGAAAAAAAAAAATTAACCAAAAACTCTCAACACCTGGGTACTAGGCCTAGTAATAGGCCAAATATTTTTCTCTTTGTGGGTGACACCATTAAATTGAGCTACATGTATATATAAGAGTCACAGTCTCATGTGTTTTGGGGGCTATTGTATGACACTCTAAAACACTTGAAGGCTTTATACAGCATGCATCAGGGTTGGACACCACTCTGAAGCCTACAGGCTCATAGAGATTCATGATCTTATGTATTTCCCTAAACCCCGGTATAATAGTACACATCTTTTACGTAGGCTGGTTTTAGGTATGGGACCCATTATCATGCCTATGAGCTGGACACATAAATGAGTCATCATCCCACTTGTGGCCAGATCCACATATGAAGGTCAAAATGCTAACTTTGTACTGTATTCACTTGTTAGATTCAGGATGTTAAAAGTGGGCTTTGGACATGTGGGATGGACATGTCCAAAGCTTTGGACAACATTTGCTTTCACCTGGGAATGTAATTGAAAGTCCCAATCTGAACTTTTTGCTGGTCCCTGTCATGAAACTCTCTGTACCAATCAAGGAACTTATACATTATGAGTTAGTGTTGTAAAGTTCTGTGAGCTTTCTACAAATATGTAACGAAGGACCTTACCTATTGCCCTATGCCTAGTGATGAAAGCCAAATATCTCCTATTGGCTGAATCCAAGTGTAAGTTTAGGACAATATGTAAGATTGTGAGTCCATATGATCACGTAGGCCTCAGACAGTCTCACTCTGTCACCCAGGCTGGAGTGCTGTGGCACGATCTCAGCTCACTGCAGCCTCTGCCCTATGAATTCAAGGGATTCTCCTGCCCAAGGCTCCCAATTAGCTGGGATTACAGGAGGCTGCCACCGCACTTGGCTTATTTTTTGTGATTTTAGTAGAGATGGGGTTTCACCATCTTGGCCATATGGTTCTTGAACTCTAGACCTTATGATCTACCTGCCTCAGCCTCCCAAATGCTGGGATTACAGGTGTGAGGACATTTTGAGATATCACTGAAACTAGCATCTAGGTAATGGAATTCACCTCCCCTGCCTGGGAACTGTTCACCAAAGGAATTGTGACATATGATTCAATGAAAACCTAGATGGTATGTCTCCCTTCTGCACTCAAGGGTTTATTTCTGTGCTGCATTCTGTTTCATTACTTTGGTGTTCTACCTTTACAACCCTACCAAAGTGCTTTGGTTACTGTAGGATTGTGTGTGTGTGTGTGTGTGAAAATTGTTAAGTGTAAGGCTTCCAATATTTTTCTCATTTTTCAAGATTGTCACACTTTTCATAGTACCTTGAGATCCTTTTATTTTTTTCTATTTTTGAAAAATATAATTAAAATTAAAAAGGGATATGTTGAGCATTGGGTCACTTTAAGCACATGGACATCTTCACAATATTATTTCTTCCAACCATTGAAAAAAAGCCTACTCAAAAGTGTGTTGTTGGCTGAGCATGGTGGCTCATGACTGTAATCCCAGCATTTTGAGAGTCTGAGGATGATGCATGGAGAAATCAGGAGATTAAGACAATTCTGGGCAAAATGGTAAAACCACATCTGTACTAAAATACAGAAAATTCGCTGGGTGTGGTTTTTCCTGCCTGTAGTTCCAACTACTTGGGAGACTGAAGCAGAAGAATGCTTTGTCCCCAGAAACTGGAGGCTGCAGTGAACTGAGATTGTGCCACTGCACTCCAACCTAGTGACAGAGTGATACTCCATCAATAAAGAAATTTAAAAAAAGAAAGAAAAACTGTGTATTTTAATATTTTATTCTTTAAATTGTTCAGCTTTTCTTCTTTTACTGATTTCTAGCTTCATTCCATTTGGGCTGTAAATAATTGTAAAATTTCAATTAAAAAATTGTTAAGGCTTCTTTTGTGGTGTCACAGATGGTCCGTGTAGGAAAACGTTTTTTTATGAGCTATTGAAAAGGATGTGTATTCTGTTGTCTGTATACATTTATTAAGTGCAGTTATTGTATAGTGCCTTCAATTATTGTTTCCTTATTAATATTCTGCCTTGTTTATTTTTTACTGAAATTGAGATATTGACGTATGCATCCATTATTATATTACTGTCTATTTTGGCATCAATTCTGTCAATGTTTGCTTCATGTGTTTGGGAAAACAGTAATATATTTATAGGTTCTCAGTGAATGAACCTTTTTATTATAATTGAATGTCCTACTGTGTCTCTTGTAAAATTTGACTAAAAGTAAATTTTATTAAATATGACAGTTGTCAACTTAGTAAATTGTAACCTTTTCTTATTTCATTTTGTTAATGCTTGCATGGAATTTATTTTTCATCCTGGCATTTTCAGTTTATTTTTTTTAATTAGCTCTGAAGTGAGTCTCTTGAAGCCATAGTTAGATCGTGATATAGATCATGATGTAGTTAGTTTTTTTATTATTATTTTGAAGGATACTATTGCTGGGTATAGTATTCTTGCTTAGAATTTTTTCATGTGTTTTTAAGGTTTTACATGATATACCTGAGTATTATAATTCTTCATGAACTTTATACTAGTAAAAATTCCAGGGCTTTACCCAAGGACCTGAGACTGGCTATGAGAGTCAAAATATCGCTACTGGCTGGGTCCAGGTATGAAAGTTGTTGTGCATGTGTGCGTAACCCAGAGTGTTAAAATATTTCTACTGGGTTGGTCCAGTTATGAGAGTTACTGTTGTGTATGTGTGCTTAACCCTTGTATATGTCACAATTTCACCTGTGAGCAGGGACAAGGCAGGGGAGTCATATTATCTAGGTGCTGAGCCAGTGATACAGTATAATCTCATTTGTGGGATAGGCCTAGTCAGAAAAATCACACAACCTGGGTACAGCCTCAAATAATATGTCACCAAGTCTGCTATAGACAGGGAATAAGTATAAAATGAGAGTTACTCCACCTAGGTTCTGGGCTCTGTAGTATGTAATAATGTATCTTTTGGCTGAGTCTGGAATATGAAAGACAGCCATATCATCTAGGTTTTGCAATAAACAGCATGTCACATGTTTTTTAGTGAGCAGGACCCTGGCCAGGAGGAGAGTCACATGACATAAAGGTTTGGCCAAACAATATTTCACAATATCCTGCAGGGCAGGGCACAGGCAGGAGAGACAAGTAATCCAGCTTATGTGCCCAGAGATATGTGATAATATCCCAGGCAGGGTACAGGCAGGAGAGGCATATAATTATTCTAACTCAGCAATATGTCACAATGTACCCCTGGGAAGGTATTTAAGCAAAAAGTCTCAACATCTCATACTAGGCCTAAAAATATGCCAAATCTTTTGGTCTTTGAGGGTGACACCATTAACAGGAACCGAAGTGTGTATATGACAGTCACAATCTCACATGTTTCCTGGGCTGTTGCATGACACTCTACAACATTTGAAGGCTTTATATAGCATGCGTGAGAGTTGTAAACCACTCTGAGGCCTATATGTTCATATAGATTCACAGTCACACAAACTAACGTAACCCAGGTATAATGGTCTCTTCTGTAGGCTGGGATCAGGAATGAGACACATTATGATGTCTGTGAGCTGAATCCAGAAATGAGTCACCATCCAGCCTGTGGCCAGATCCACATATGAAATTCACAATTCCAACTTTGTACTTTATTCTCTTGTTAGACTTAGGACCCTAACAGTGGGATTTGCATATGTGGTATGATAACAACATTCATTTTTACCTGGGTGTGGAATTGAGAGAATCCCAATCTGAACTTTTTGATGGGTCCTGGCTTAAAACTCTCTGTGCCATACTAGGAGATAATATATTATGAGTTAGTATTGTAAGGCGCTGTGTGTTTGGTACAAATAGCAACTCAGGACCTTAACTATTGCCCTAAGCCTAGCGATGAAAGGAAAAATAAATGATATTGGCTGAAACCCAACATAAGTTTTACTATCATGCCTGTAAACTGAAGTAAAGTGTATATCATAGTCCCTTTTGTGGGCAAAAACTAGGTTGGCAGGTAAGATTGTTTAGCTGCTGTGCTAAGTAGCATATCACTAATTCCTAGGCATGGTATAAGAATTAGAGTCACATTAACTGGGTGCTGGACTCAGCAATATGAAACCATCCCAGCCAAGGGATGAGAGTCAAAACACACACAATAAGCCCAGAATATGTTTAAAAAAGTTCTATGACTATGGGGCAGGCATGATAGATGAAATAATGTGCTGCTCTGAAATGACATTGTTAGGGTGCTGGTCTCAGCAATATGCCATAATTTTCTCTATATGCTGTACCCAGACAAAGGAGTAACATTGTCTCGAGGCTGGGCCATGCAATAGGTCAAAAAGTCTGTTTGTGGGCATGGCTCTAGAAAAAAAGTAGAGACAAATAAACTGAGTGATGAACTCAGCAATATTCCACAATAGCCCGATTATAACCTGGGCAACGAGAGTGAAACTCTTTAAATTCCAGGCAAGTTGACTTAAGCGTCAACATTCTCCCAGCTAAAATGATCTATTTGTGCTAAGTTCTGGGATCAAATGTGAATAAGACCTTGTTTCTGCCTTCAGTCCAAAGGGAGACAAATAAAAATGATGTACAAAGAGAGATATGTACGATGGACATGGTGGTTCACAACTGTAATCCCTGCACTTTGGGAGGACAAGGTGGGGGTATCATGCAATTAGGAGATCAAGGCCATCCTGGCTAACACAGTAAAACCCTGTCTGTTGTAAAAATACAAAAAGTTAGCCAGGTGTGGTGTCACATGCTTGTAGTCCCAGCTACTTGGGAGGCTGAGGCAGGAGAATCACTTGAATCTGGGAGGCAGAGGTTGCAGTGAGCCAAGATCACGCCACTGTACTACAGCCTGGGTGACACGGTGAGATTCCATCTCAAAAAAAAAAAAAAAAGAAAAAAGAAAAAAAGAGGGATATGTAAAGTTCCATAAAAACTGAGAAAGAGGACAGAATATCTGTGACAGATAACTTGTTTTGGGCAGTTGAAAACAAGGAGGTCTCAGAGTATCCTTTCATTGTGTCACATTTGACTAAAGGCAGAAACAAATGAATCTTAATATTTATGGGGTCACAGACCCTTTTTAAGGATGTAACAAAATTTATGATGATTCAATAAAAATTTACATAACAAAAATACACATATATTTTACTTACTAATACAGAATGTGCATCATCAAGAGCTCTTGATATAGGAGAGTCAGTAGGAATGTTTTAGGCAGACAAGAAAGGAAGGGGAGTCCAAACAGAGGAAACAGCATGTGCAAGCACCTGGAGACACAAAAGCTTGTGCATTATTGGAATCAACGTGACTAAAACATAATTCAAGGTGCATAAGCTGGAAGATTAACCAGTCATAGTATAAGATGAAAATAGAAGGCTGGGCCCTGTGGCTCACACCTGTAATACTACACTTTGGGAGGCCCAGGCAGGTGGATCACCTGAGGTCAGAAGTTCGAGATCTACCTGGCCCAAATGGCAAAACCCCCTCACTACTAAAAACAGAAAAAGTAGCCAGGCATGGTGGCAGGTGCCTGCAACCCCAGCTACTCAGGAGGCTGAGACAGGAGAATTGTTTGAACCTAGGAGGCGGAAGTTGCAGTGAGCTGCCAACACGCCATTGCACTACAGCCTGGGCAACAAGAGTGAAACTCCACCTCAAAAAAGAAAAAGAAAAAATAGAAGATAAGAAGATAGCCTGGGATAAAGCATGAAGTATCACAAATATCAGTCACGCACTTTGTTTACTCAGAGACAAGACCATGATTGATTAAAATTATGGACATCATGTCCACCATCTTCTAACTGTTAACAAATACAACTGGAACAGCTAGTACCTAGTGGAATACTATTAAACGTTCTGACTGTAAGGTTTCACTAGCATTCACTGTAGATGTTGAATGTGGAGTGCTCAAACCTCAAGCTTACAGCTTCATAAAAGAAAAATCAATGTTAGAATGAAACAAAAAGCCCCTCAACAACTACATCAATTATTTGATTCCTTAGTAACTTACAGCAGAATGGCAGCCTTCAATGAGTACAAATGCTTCTCAATCATAGAAAAAACTTAGATTTACTGGGGGAGTTTACAAAAAGCACACCACATCTGAGATCTATCCCAGACCAATTAAATCAGAATGTATGGCGATCAATGGATCCTGGACATCTGAACTTTTGAAGGCTTGACAGGTAACATTAATATGCATTCAAAATTGAAAACTACTAGGTTAAGAACAATAATCCATGAAAGTAAGTTCCTATCTATTCATCTGCCCTTAATTATATTGCACTGTTCTCATGCAGCATGATACAAGTAAAAATTAATTTTTTTTTGAAATGGAGTCTAGCTCTGTCACCAAGGCTGGCATGCATTGGCACAGTCTCGGCTCACTGCAACCTCTGTCTCCCAGGTTCAAGCAATTATCCTGCCTCAGCCTCCCTAGTAGCTCAGATTACAGACACCCGCCACCCTGCCTAGCTAATTTCTGTATTTTTCAGTAGAGACAGGGTTTCACTGCACTGACCAGGCTGGTCTGGAAATCCAGACTTCATGATCCACCCACCTTGGCTGGAATTACAAATGTGAGACACCACACTCAGCCAAAATTAATATTTTAAAATATTTAGAAATATGTGTGGTAGGGTGCAGTGGCTCACACCTGTAATCCCATCATTTTTCAAGGCTGAGGTGGGTGGATCACTTGAAGTGAGGTGTTCCAGACCAGCTTGAAACTATGGTGAAACCCTGTCTCTACAAAAAAATACAAAATATTATCCAGGCCTGGTGGTGTGTGCCTGTGGTCTCAGTTACTCAGGAAGATAAAGCTAGAGAATTTCTCAGGAGGATCACTTGAGCTCAGGAGGTTGAGGTTCCAGTGCACAGAGATTGAGCTGCAATCCAGTCCAGTCTGGGAAACAAAGGGAGGCTCTGTCTCATATGTATATATGTGTGTGTGTGTGTGTGTGTGTGTGTGTGTGTGTGTGTGTGTATAAAAATACACGCATACATACACATACATACATGTTTGGCCACTTATTTCATCTGCAATGGAAGTCTAA
The DNA here is from genome assembly GCF_029289425.2 of Pan paniscus. Classification (NCBI taxonomy): domain Eukaryota; kingdom Metazoa; phylum Chordata; class Mammalia; order Primates; family Hominidae; genus Pan; species Pan paniscus. Next base: position 32,039,042 of record NC_073273.2, on the reverse strand, counting down.
GCAGCATGCTTCGGGGTCAATATCAGGACCTGCAGGGAGCCAGCCTATGCTAGAAATGTTCAGAGTGGGTTTTTTCACATTTTACAGTCTGATCTGCTGAGTGTACTGCCTGAGGCTATTGTTCTCTTCATATCTTGCAGATCTTTCTGTGGAAAAGGCCACATACATCAACAGCATTTTTGCCGAGGGTCTTCTAATTGATTGGATGGCCTCTCAGTCGAAGAACTTCTAAGGAGAAGATTTTTCCTCTTTTGGCTCAGGAAACTTCAGCCATCAGATGCACAAGAATATTTAATATTAGCACAGAGAATAAGTCATATCCATTGCCTTAAACAAAATGTACAGAATCAATGTTTTAGTTAAACCCAAACACTATATAGAGTTTGCAATTAATCATTTTTATATTCTATATTCTCTTTGTTACTGAACATAGAACTTCAAGAAGAGGGTCACACAATGATTTATTCAGTAAATATGTATAGAGCTTGTGTGTATCAAAAACTGTGTTAAGTGCTGAGATTAGAAAAACATACCATGTTATATGCCCTCAACATGTTCTCATTCCATTAAATGGTGTAATAACACAAGATTGAGTCACAAAATTTCAAAAGAGAAGTACACACACAAAAAAATAGCTAGGCAAATTCATGGGATATTATGATTACTTACAGCTGGTATCAGCTAAAGCCAGGTCTTGAAGGACCATAAATGCCAGGATAGAAAGTTTAGAAGAAACTGTCTGCACAAAAGGGAGTTCGTTTTTTATTTTGTTTCCTTTTCCATAGGAAAATAAGATCAAAGTTTCAGGAAGGTTGTAAGACAAAATGAAGATCAGCAAGAGAAGACAGGAGGTGAGTTATGAGTTTTATTAAATGGTTAAACTAATGATGATGGTGGCCTGGGCAAGGAAAGTGGAAGCAAGGACTGGAAGAAAGAGAAAGATGTGAGAATCATTGCAAAGGTAAAGTATAAAAGTCTTAGCATGAGTTTTTAAGTTGAGGCTAGTAAAAAATAAATATTGTGGGATTCTTGGCATTCATCTATCCATCAAATTATTCAACAAATCTTTATTTAAAAGCTACTATGAAGCAACCACTGTGCTGGGTTCTGGAGGTATAACAATGAATATGGGATGAATGGTCCCTGACTTCATAAACCTTGATGTACAGGGAGAGACAGTTAACAAATAAAAGACACAGGCACCTGTAAATGATGTGAAGGAAATTTGGGGATGCTGAAAGAGAGTAACAGAGAGTAGTGATGGTTGGTGTAATACACAGAACTACTGTGTTTTGGGTACTAAGTGAAGATTTCTCCAAGGAAGTCTTATTTGATATATCAGAAAGATCAACCATTTGAAAAGCAGAAAAGAAAAAAACAGCTGCCAAGGCTCTAAAATAGGACAATTTTGGCATAGTTCTGTGTTTGAAGAACAGAGAGTTGCTAATGTGCAGAATAATGTCGAGAATTGGAGTAAGAGGAACATGGTAAAGTAACCAGCAGTTTTAATAGTACAAATGGTGATGCTGTTCTTGATAAAAGCAGTTCCAGTGAAATGGGAACAAAACCAAATTGAACTGAACTGAATAGTGAGTGGGAAGAAATGAGGAAAGTGGGTACTGTGTGTTTAGTGGAGAAAAGAAATGAGGAGTAGGTGGCAGGGGGATAAACAATGGGAAAAATTCTAATTTATGAAAGCAATATAAGACTTTAGATCACAGTTGTATATGTATACTGAGCTGGTAGAGAGGGAGAGATTAACGTACATGAGAAAATAAAATTGAGAGCAGTGGATTGTGGTTTCTAGCACCTACAGTTCACTCTCAGTTTGCCTTTGAGTTGGATAAATGGCTAAAAGCTGATACTTTTTCAAAGCTGGTTTCTATTTAGGAGAGAACGGAGTAGGGAACAAAATGACATTGTAAACTGCATAGAAAAATAAGGATATTGAGTACCATAGAAAAAGAAAAGAGCTCAGGCACAACAATATCTTGGTCTTCAAACCAAATGCTGCCTGCTTCCTAGTCTAGCTTCACATCAGCCCTACTCCAATTTCCAAAAGAACAATGATTGTTTCATTTAATCTAACCAAGAGCACTTTACACATCCCACCATGTACATCTGTCATCTCAAAGAAGAAAGAGTATTTTAGGACTAAAAATAAAAAGAATTTAATATTAAGATTAAAATCAAATAATAAACCTAGCTTCATTGAATACCTGTCTATATTGTTATCTTATTTTTGAAATTTTGCCATGAATTAGTGAAAATATTATCCCAGTCTTATGTCTGTCTGGAAATCAGTATTGGGAAATCACTAGACTGATTGCCTTATGAAATCTCATTCAATTCAAATTCTATGATTCAGTTAATAATTACAAAACATATCATATTTAAAGTAAGATAATGTCCTTTTTAACTTCCATTCAATGATCTTATAAATAACTCTTCCCCAAGTCACCTTTGCAGTTCTCTCAATTATACAGGAATCTAAAACCAAACTTTGACACCCTCATTAGTTTCAAAGTCCTATTCTCCCAACTTTTCAGAGAGCCCAGAGCATTTACAATAAATCTATCTCTCTGCACAAAACATAATAGCTTGTTCAACTGTTCTCTGTCAGCCTGAATGTTGATTAAGACTTCAGCAATCACATTCCACTCTGCAAAATTCCAAAATCACAAATGCAGATTAACTTATGAGAACAGAAGGAAAGTACTTAAAGAAAAAAAAAATCCTGCTGAAAGAAAGGAAAACACAAAAGAAGTCCCACTGGCTAGCTTATTCAGATATGTTTATTTCTAAAGTGTTCTGGCATCCTAGTTTATTTCTAAAGTGTTCAGCACTCTTAAAGAGACAATTAAACATTGTAACAAATAAGATATTTAAAAAGATGACAAGTTATAATAGGTGGACTGTAAATACCAGAATTATCACTGGCTGAGACCTCTGATCTGCAGACATGTGCCTGATGATGCCTTTCTAATCCCAACAGCATGGGCCTGGAGCAAAGTTTATTTTACTGCAAGATCTACTTTATTGAATTCACTGCCTGTTCTAATTCTATGTATTTCTGATTCGCTGATCTTCAAAGCTGATGTTAGTAGAAGGAAATTGTTTCCTGACATGCTAACATTTTAAAGCTAATAGTTTTTTGATAAGCAATTGAGTTTGCAGCATTCTGCTCCTGTTGTGTTTTATTGGTGTTTGTGCTTTAATTTGGTATGTGTGTTTTGGCATCACTCCAATGGCAGGTGCAATTTTAAAAATAAGAATCAACTGGATTCACTGTGATGTCTGATATAAGACTTCCAAGGTTAGTTTTTAAAACAAAATGCTAGGCTTGCCTCTATCCAGAGTCCTGCGCAGAAAATGTATTGATTCTGTAGGGCTTTCTCTACTGTAGCTTTTTGAAATTGTGTTCTCACTCTTCAAATGTCCAACTCTAGAATTCCCTAAACAGCTTTTATTGAGAACCACAACCTCATCTCCTCCTTTTTCAAAGTGATTAAGTCCATCAAGCAGGAGAGCCCAAGTAAAGTTTATTTTCCTCGTTAAAATCTTTCTCTAGTGCTTTCTACACTACTGCCAGTTAATAGGAGCTTAATAAATGTTTGTTAAATGACAGTTTGAACGAAATTGTCTTGTCATCTTTTTTCTCTTACTTGCAGTAAGAGAAATTTCCTTTTTCTGAGACTAAACCTTGTCAATGATGTAGAATTTATCTGATTCTTTCCACTCCTGCCTTCTTCGAGACCTAGATTCATCATGTATTTCTTCTTAGTCTAACTGTCTTTGGTTTTCATTTCTTCATTGGCCACTGAGTGGCTTCCTAATAACACAGACAAATGTCTCCGTATTGTGAAAAGTCCTAAAGGGAATGGTGATTTGGACAAGACATCTGCATTGGAACACTAGTTTGGTTGGCAATATTCTGTTGCTTTATATCTGTGGGGCAGAAATAAAACCATACACTTGTGTTGTGTGTTTTCCATATCTGAGTTTTATATTAAAATAAAAAGGTAAAAATCAAAACAAACAAAATAAACACATCGAGGACAACAGGTCAACTGATGCTGAAACAAATTAAAATAGAGACTGGGCCTGAAGAATCTCTTAGATGAAAAACAAAGTTAGGCCTCATAAGTAACTTCAATCTTGCTTGATTTGCAAACATAAGCAAAACTAACTTGAGCTACTTCTTCTAATGTTTATATCACAGAAAAACAGAATGTATATCAACCAATCAGAAGCAGTTAAGGAACTTATATAATTAAGATTTTCCAAAGGGATAGATCAAATGAGACAACTGTATAATTGTAACCAGTCAAATACAATCTGCTTTATTTCTGTGTGTGTTTTATAAAATTCTCCCCATTGTTTTCCCTAGGAAAATTGGAAATGTGGAAATCACTGAAGACCTTGACAAAAGCAAGATCAATGGAGCGGACAGATTGAAATCTGGAGTGGTTTAGGGCTTCCTGAAGAACCACACAGCCTCATGAGCTGCCGGGCAGTGTGTTTCCATGGGAGTGTTGTGAGTGTTGGATGTCTGCAGAGTCCCTTGAATTTACCTCGAATTCAGTTCCCAGATGATCAGGTGCTTCACATCTTGAGGGGGCAGTCCTCCATCATCTTGGGACTTCATCCCGGGACATAGAGTGTGAGCAGCAATACATTAACATACAGGTGAGGATACAACCTGGTGAGGGGTGGATACAGTCCTGCAACTTCACCTGCAAAGAAATGAAGACAGATGACACAGAAGGTGCTTCCAACTCCATCCCTGCATTCCCTTAATTGCACAAGCAGTCAGCATCAGGGTTCGGTATTCAGGAGGGAGTGCTCCAATGTGCAAGCAACAGTTGGAGTGCAAATTGAGGCCATCCTGGCAAATTCCCTATCTGAGGGCTTTCATATCCAGAGCCAAATTGGAGTGGAATGCATTGATGCTGGGTGGGATGTGGCCTCCAGACTTGCCTCTTCTTTTCCTTACTTCCATGCTCCTCATTGGCCTAGAGTTTCCTGGTTCTGGCTCAAAAACTTCCACACTAAACGTTTCCCACTTCACAAACAATGAGCCTCATGGAAATCCATTGTGTGAGTGTTTTCTTCTTAACACTGTCACATTTTAATGACTGGGCTGCTTTGACACTTTTAAAACCATAAATTCTCACTACAGCCGCAAACAAGGAAACTCTTGTTTTCTCACTTCTATCAAATGGCTGCATGATTCCTGTAGGATGAGAGGCAGGCACCCGTGTCTTGCTTTTGCCTGGTAATCTAGCCAGCCCCTGTTTTATTTCATCTGCATGGCCTTCTCATTGTGGAAGTGTTCTTTCTTCGGGCTGTTGCTCGGTGGGACTGCCTCTTATCATAGATTATTTAGCTGACAGGGATTGCAGAGAGCAAAAGGGAATTTGGGTAGACTGGCTGCACTTCAGGTTGTGGGTCATTCTCTCACTGTGGGTGCTGAGGTTATTTGCACTTTGCAGGAGGCTATTGGGTCCTCTGACAGGAATCATTGAACATTGCTTGGACTCCAGCCCAAGGCAGATCATTCTCTCAGGCAAGCCTTAATTTCTCTTTGCTTTCATAGAAAATCCTCAGTGGCCCTTGACAGCACCACTGGACACCCTTTCCAGGCTTGCCGTCACCACAGACGGCCTCTGAGACACCTTCTCAACCTCATCTGCACCCATGAGATGACAGTCTGAGGTTTGAGAACACTGCTACACCTTGGCCTTGCCTTTGTCGTGGTTCCTGCCTTTCCCGGAGAGCCCCTGTGCGACCCAGGATGAAGGGAGGCAGTGAGGTCAAGAGCCTGGCCATATTTTGATGACGCCCGCCTCTGGGGTCTCAGGTATGATTCTATCACCCAAAGAACCCTCAACAATACACCAGACTATATTCCAATCCCCATGGACCCAATTCTTGCACACAACCTCTTTCAATAATGGAGTCAGAAGAGCATTTCTCAGCCATGACCTCAGAGTGGCGAAACGGCTCGACCTCCAGCGCGACCGGACCATGGAGATGACACGAAGGGGCCCTAAATTTGAGACTTTCGGGGTCTCTCAGTGGGTTTTCGCAGACAGCCTTTTTCCCGATACCAGTCAGGCTCTGCCTGTACCATTTTCCTCTGCATAGACAGGCTGACAGTTCTGACAGCCTTGCGCGGGAGCCTCCATCGCGAATGCACATGCGCTAGTCTTAGGGCACAGGGCCCGAGCTGTGAGCTCTGGTTAACGTCACAATAAATGCCTCCTTTCCCTAGCCGCAAGTCCCTGTGGCTTGGCCGAGAAGGAGACCTCCGTGGGGGTGCGATAGCGGTGGTCTCTCGCCTGTCTTCGCTGTAGGACCCACGGGATAGTCCCATGATCCTAAGAGAAGGCAGACATGAGCCAGCCTGAAGAAACCTCAAGGAGAGCCCCAGGAATAAATCACGAAATCCCTAAGAATCCAAAAGGATCTGCAGGACGCCTCGGGCCTGCCTAGACGTTGTAGGGGTGAGTCTTTTTGAAACTTGCCCAACTGTTATTTCTAAGTACAGCCCACCTGTATTCCTCGAAGTTGCTGTCTCCGAGGTGGGGCTGTCTGCAGAACCAGGCAGCCTCAGAACCTACCGGGCTGTGCGTTTCTGTGGTAGTGTTGTAATTGTTGGATATCTGCCTGTGTGAGTGGCTGTGTGTGTGTGTTTTGTGTGTGTGTGTTTCTGTGTGTCTGTATGTGTATGCCTGTAACTGGAGTCGGCTTTAAAAAAAATGTGCCTAATGCACTGCAGCCCTTCATTTGTTTGATTCTCCCAAACTTTTGGTGGGTTGTCTCTGTGGCGCTCCTTGGGCTGTAGAGCCCTGTGTTTTTTATTCTTCTGTGGATCATGAATTTATAGTGAATTGGGAGATTGACTTGAGACCTGCCAGGGTCCAAATCACCTTCCCTTGCAACAGAAGCCACTTTTCCAGAAAGAAGAGGAGCACACCACACCCATGAACAGACATCTAGTGTTTCATTGTCCTGTGGCAAACCCAGGGATGGATACTAGCATTCCTATCCTCAGGGCCCATTGAGTTTACATCAAATTCAGTTCTCAGCTGAGTAGGAGCTTCACATCATCAGGCGGCACTCCTCTATCATCTTGAGATTTCATTCTGGGACACAGTGTGAGCAACAGTAAGGTCAGTTAGGGGTGTGCATGCAATCTGAGAAAAAGTGAAGGCAGATTACACAGAAGTACTTCCAACTGCATCCCCACATTCTCTTAACTGCACAGGCAGTCCACACCATGGCCTGGTGTTCAGGTGGGAGTACTCCAGCATGCAGGGAGTATTTGGAGTGCAAACTGGGGCCATCCTGGAAAACTCCCAATTTGAGGGCTTTCATACTTGGAGCCTAGGTCTGGCTCAATGTCTTCCACACTAAACGTATCCCAGTTCACCAAGGATGACCCTAATGAGAATCCATTGTGTGAGTGTTTCCTTCTAAATATTGTCACGCTTTAATGACTGGACAGCTGTGATGTTTTAAAACTGTAAATTCCCATTACAGCCACCAACAGGAAAACCCTTGTTCTCCCACTTCTATCAGAGGGCTGCATGATTCCTGTAGGATGAAAAGGAGGCAGCCATGTCTGGCATTTGCCTGGTAATCTAGGCTCTGTTTTATTGTACCTGCATGCCACTGCTCATTGTGGAGTGGGAGTTTCATTGGGCTGTTGCTGTATGGGACTGCCTCTCGCCACAGATCTTTTAGCTGCCAGGGACTTCAGGGAGCAAAGGAGACTTCAGGTAGGCTGGCTGCACTCCAGGTTGTGGATTGTGGTCTCATTTTGCATACTGAGGTTGTTTGCACTTTGCAGGTGGCTTTTGGGTCCTCTGAAAGAAATCTTTCAGTATTGCTTGGACTTCAGCACAAGTCAGTTGTTTCTCTCACCCAAGCCTTGATTTTCCTTTGCTTTCATGGAAGGTACACATTGCCCCTAAACAGCATTACCGCACACCCTTTTCAGGATTACAATTGCCACAAATGGCCTCTGAGACACAGTCTCAACCTCATCTGCACCCATGAGAGGCCAGTTGGAGGTGTGAGAACACTGCTTCACCGTGGACTTGCCTTTGTCATGGTTCCTGCCTTTCCCAGAGAGCACCTGGAGGCCCAGGATGAAGGCAGGCAGTGACGTCCAGGGCACAGTCATGTTTTGTTGACACCTGCCTCTGGGGTCTCAGGTATGATTCCATGAACCAGAGACCCCTCAACAACTCACCAGACTATATTCCAATCACCATGGGACCGGATTTCTGCACTCTTTCAGGGATGAAGTCAGAAGTGCAGTTTCCAGTGACCAGTTCACAGTCTTGAAATGCCTCCTCCTTCAAGTGAAACCTGACCAACAAGATGGCCTGAAGAAGACTTATGGTTGAGACTTTCAGGGTCTCTCAGTGGATTATCTCAGGCAGCCATTTTCCCAACACCAGGCCAGCTCTGCCTGTACCATTTTTCTCTGCTTAGGCATGATGACAGCTCTGACAGCTGGGCTGCTGAGCCTGTGACAAGAATGCAAATGCACTAGTCTCCTGGCACCAGGCCAGAGCTGTGAGCTCTGGAAAGCATCACAATGAATGACAACATTGCCTAGCAACAAGTCCCTGAGGCTTGGTGGAGAAGGCGATCTCTGTGTATGTGAGTCGGCAGTGAACTTTCACCTGTCTTCTCTGTGGGATCCACAGGATAGTCCCATTATCCTTGGAGAGAGCATATGTGAGACATCATGAAGAAAGGTCAAACAGAGTCCCAGGAATAATCCGCAAAATCCCTAAGGGTCCAAAAGAATCTGCAGGATGCCTCAGACCTGCCTAGATGTTGTACGGGTGAATCTTTTTGAAATTTGCCCTGTATGATTTCTTGGTACAGCCCTCCTGTGTTACTTGGTGTTGTTCTCTCCCAGGTTGGGATTCCTGCAGAACCACCCAGCCTCAGAACTTGTAGGCCTGTAGTTTCTGTGAGAATGTTGTAAGTTTGGATGTCTGCATGTGTGTGTGGCTTTGTGTGTTGTGTGTGTGTGTTTGTGTGTGTGTGTGTGTGTGTTTTAAATGGAGTCTAATTAAATAAATTAGGCTAACACACTGCAGTGCTTTTTTTTGTCTCTCAACCTTTTGGTAGCTTGTTTGTGTGGTTCTGCCTGGGCTGTGGGCTCTGTATTCTTTATTTTTCTGTGGATCAAGAATCTGCAGTGATTTGGGAGGCTGCCTGTGACCTGCTATGGTCCAAATCTCCTGCACCTGCAAAAAAAGTCACTCTTCTCGAAAGAAGAGGAGCACACCTCACCCAAGAAGCAACATTGCCCAGTCTTTCATTGTCCCATGGCCAACCCAGGAAGAGACACTAGCAGTCCTGATGGCAGGGCCCCTTGAATTTACCACGAATTTGGTTCGCAGTAGAGCAGGTGCTTCGTGTCATGAGGGTGCACTCCACTATCATCTTGGGATTTTATTCTGGGACAAACAGTGTGAGCAGCAATAAGGTCAGATGGGTTGAGGATATAATCTGGTGAGGTTTGGATGCAGACCTGCACCTTCACCTGCAAAAACAGTGAAGATCTGATGGCACAGAGCATGCTTCCAACAGCATCCCCACATTTGCTTAATTGCACAAGCCATGCACGTCATGGCCTGGGAGTACTTCTGCATGCAGGGAACATTTGGAGTACATACTTGGCCATCCTGGCAAACTCCTGATTTCAGGGCTGTCATAGCCAGAACTAAAAGGGTGTGGGATGGATTGATGCTGGGTGGGATGTGGCCTTCACACTTGCCTCCTCTTCTCCTGACTTCCATTTCCCCCACTGGCCTAGGTTTTCCTGGGTCTGTCTGTCTACCACAATAGAGGCTTCCCAATTCATGGAGGATGACCCTCATTTGAATCCATTGTGTGAGTGTTTCCTTCTAAACACTGTCATGTTTTAATGACTGGCCAGCTTTGACACTTTTAAAATTGTAAATGTCAGTTAGAGCCACAAACAAGGAAACTCCTATTCTCCCACTTTTTTCAGAGGGCTGCAAGATTCCTGTATGATGAGAAGCAGGCCGCTGTGTCTGGTGTTGCCTGGTAATCTAGCCTCTGTTTCAATTCATCTTCAAGTCCTTTCTCATTGTGGAGGGGCTCTTTCATTGGGTTGTTGCTGCATTGCATTGCCTCTCACCCCAGATCTTTTGGCTGCCAGGGATTTCAGGGAGCCAAAGGGACTTGGGGTAGGCTGGCTGCACTCCAGGTTGTGGGTCATTGTCTCAAAGTGGGGGCTGAGGTTGTTTGCCCTTTGCAGGAGGCTTCTGACAGGCGTCATTGAACAATGTGTGGACTCCAGCACAAGGCATCTCGTTCTCTCAGGTGAGCCTCTATTTTTCTTTGCTTTCTTGGGGAATCCACAGTGACACACAGAGACACTACTGGACACCATTTCCAGGCCTGCCATCACCACAGACAGCCTCTGATAGACCGTCTCCACCTCATCTGCACCTATGAGAGGCCAGTCTGAGGAATGAGAACACTGCTTCACCTTGGACTTCCCTTTGTCATGATTCCTGCCTTTCCCAGAGAGCCCCTGCAAGGCTTAGGATGAAGGGAGGCAGTGAGGGCAAGAGTCCAGCCATCTGTCACTGACACCTGCCTCTGGGGTCTCAGGTATGATTCTGTTACTCAGAGAACCCACAACAACACAACAGAATATATTCCAATCCCCATGGACCTGATTCTTGCACACAGCCTCTTTCAAGAATGGAGTCAGAAGTGCAGTTTCCAGTGACCACATCACACTGTAGAAATGCCTTCTCTCCAGCAGGACCCAACCATGGAGATGGCATGAAGGGTCCCTGAGTTCAAGACTTTTAGCATCTTGCAGTGGGTTTTGACAGGGAGCCATTTTTACAATACCAGGCTCATTCTGTCTGTACCATTTTCCACTGCTGAGGCAGGCTTATAGCTCTGAGAGCCTGGCACCAGAGCCTGACTCACGAATATGCATGTGCCAGTCTTAGGGCACCAGGCCTGATTGTGAGCTCTGGCTAGCATCAAAACAAATGTCACTGCTGCCTAGGGACAAGCCTCTGAAGCTTGACAGAGAAGGAGACCTCCATGGCGGTGAGTCGGCGGTGGACTCTCACCTGTCTTCTCTGTGGGATATGTGGGATATTCCCATAATCCTAGGAGAGGGCAGGCATGAAGCAGCCTGAAAAAACATCAAGCACAGTCTTAGGAATAAACCATGAAATCTCTAAGGATCCAAAATTATCTGCGGGATTCCTCAGGCCTGCCTAGTCTTTGTAGGGGTGAGTGTTTTTGAAACTTGCTCCACTATGATTTCTAGGTACAGCACACCTGTGTTCCCTGGGGTTATTCTCTCCCTGATATGGCTTCCTGCAGACCTCACAGGCTCAGCAGCTGCCAGGTTGTGAATTTCTCTGGAATTATTTTGAGTGTGGATGTCTGCGTGTGTGTGTGTGTGTGTGTGTGGCATTATGTGTTTGTGAGTGCTTATGTGTGTGGGTGTGTTTGCCTGTAAGTGGAGCCTGCTTAAAGGAATGTGGCTAATGCACTTCAGCACTGCTTCTTCTTCTTCTTGTTCTTCTTCCTCTCCGTCTTCTTCCTCTTCTTCTTCTTCTTCTTCTTCTTCTTCTTCTTCTTCTTCTTCTTCTTCTTCTTCTTCTTCTTCTTCTTCTTCTTCTTCTTCTTCTCCTTCTTCTTCTTCTTTTTCTTCTTCTTCTTTTTATGAGTCTCCAAACCTTTTGGTTGCCAGTCTGTGTGGCTCTGCTTGGACTGCAGGGCTCCATGTTCTTTATTTTTCTGTGGATCTGAATCTGCAGTGAACTGGGAGCCAGGCTGAAACCCACCAGCTTTCAAATTGCATCCCCCTGCACAATAAAACCACTCTTCTAGAAAGAAGAGGAGCCCACCACATGAAAAAACAGACATCTCCCAGTGCTTCATTGTCCTGTGGCCCACCCAGGGAGAAACACTAACAGTCCTGTCTGCAGTGCCCCTTGAATTTATCTTGAATTCGGTTCCCAGGAGATCAGGTGTTTCACATCATGAGGGGACACTTCTCCATCATCTTCGGATTTCGTTCTGGGACATAGAGTGTGAGACACAATAAGTTCAGAAAGGGGTGAAGATACAGACTGGTGAAGGGTGGATGGGGTCCTGCAACTTCACCTGCAAAATGATTGAAGACTGATGTCACAGAAGTTGCTTCCAGCTCCATCCCTGTATTCCATTAATTGCACAAGCAGTCCACACCATGGCCCGGTGTTCAGGTGAGAGTATTCCAACATGCAAGGAATATTTGGAGTGCAAATTGAGGCCATCCTGGTACACTCCCGATTTGAGAGCTTTCATACCCAGAGCCAAATGGGAATGGAATGGATTGATGCTGGCTGAGATGTGGCCTCCACAGTTGCCTCTTCTTTTCCTGACTTCTATGTTTCTTGTAGGCCTAGTGTTTCCTGGTTATGGCTTAAAGACTTCCACAGTAAACCTTTCCCAGTTCATAGAGAATGATCCTCATGGGAATCCACTGTGTGAGAGTTTCCTTCTAAACACTGTCAGTTTTAATGACTGGGCAGATTTGATAATTTTAAAACCACAAATTTCCATTACATCCACCAGAAGGACACTTTTGTTCTCCCACTTCTAACAGAGGGCTGCATGATTTCTGCAGGATGAAAAGCAGGCAGCTGTGTCGGCTTTTGCCTCGTAATCTGGCACCTTTTTCACTTCATTTGCATGGCCTTTTCATTGTGGAGGGGCTCCTTCACTGGGCTGTTGCTGCTTGGAACTGCCTCTCCCAGAGATCATTAAGCTGCCAGAAATTTCAGAGAGCAAAAGGGACTTCCGGTAGGTTGGCTGTGCTCCATGTTGTGGGTTGTTGTCCCCTTGTGGGGACTGAGGTTTTTTTGCACTTTGCAGGAAGCTTTTGGGTCCTCTGACAAGAGTCTTTGAACATTGCTTGGATTCCACCATAAGGTAGCTCTTTCTCTCAGTCGAGCCTTGATTTTTCTTTGCTTTCAAGGGGAATACACAGTGCCCCTTAGCAACACTACGAGACACACTTTCAGACTTGGCACCACCACACACGTCTCCAAGATACTCTCTCAACCTCATCTGCACCCGCAAGAAGCCAGTCCGAGGTGTGAGAATATGGCCCCACCTTGGACTTCCCTTGTCGTAGTATTTGCCTTTCCCAGAGAGCTCCTATGAGGCTCAGGATGAAGGGCAGCTGTGAGGTCAAGAGTCTGACCATCTTTCACTGGCACCAACCTCTGGGGTCTCAGGCATGTTTCCATCACCCAGAGAACCCTCAAAAACACACCAGACTATATTCCAATCCCCATGGGACCCTACTTTTGCACACAGCCTCTTTGGAGAATAAAGTCAGAAGAGCAGTTTCCAGCGACCACCTCACGGTCTCAAAACGCCTCCTTCTCCAGTGGGATCCGACCACGGAGATGGACCAAGGGGTCCTGAGGTCGAGGATTTTGGTGCCCCACAGTGGGTGTTTGCAGGCATCCTTTATTTCAATACCAGGCCGGCTCTGCCTGTACATTTTCCTGTGCTTAGGCAGCCTGACCGTTCTGCTAGCCTGGAGGCCTTCCCTGCCTCACGAATGCGCATGCGCTAGACTCAAGGAAGCAGTCCTGATTATGAGCCCTTGCTTGCGTCAAAACGAATGTCACAGTTGCCTAACTACAAGTCCCTGCAGCTTTGTGGCAAAGGAGACCTCCGTGGAGGTGCGTTGGCAGTGGGCTTTTGCGTCTTGTCTGTTGGATTCACCAGATAGTCCCATGATCCTAAGAGAGGGCAGACGTCAGCCAGCCTGAAGAAACCTCAAGCACAGCCCCAGTAATAAATTGAGAAATCCTGAGAATCCAAAAGGATCTGCAGAGTTCCTCAGGCCTGGGTGGACTTTGTAGGGGTGGGTCTTTTTGAAACTTGCCCCACTGTGATTTCTAGATACAGCCCGCCTGTGGTCCGCGAGTTTGCTCTCTCCCAGGTGGGGCTTCCTGCAGAACCACGCATCCTTGGGAGCTGCCGGACTGTGTGTTTCTCTGGGAGACTTGCAAGTGTTAGATGTTTGACTGTGTGTATGTGTATGTGTGTGCGTGTGCGTATGTGCCGGTAAGTGGAGTCTGTTTAAAGGAATGAGGCTAACACACTTAAGCATCCCCCCTTTTTTTTTTTGTCTCCCAACCTAGTGTTGTCCTGTCTGTGTGGCTCTGCTTGGGCCGCGGGGCTTGTCTTTATTTTTCTGTGGATCGTGAATCTGCAGCAAATTGGTAGGTGTGCCATGACCCGCTGGCGTCCAAATCACCTCTGCCAGCAGAACAACGACAAACACTTTTCCTTTCTAGAAAGAAGAGGAGCACACCACACCATAAAACAGGTCTCCCAGTGTTCCATTGTCCTGCAGCCAACCCAGAGAGAGACACTAGCAGTCTTTTCCACAGGGAAACACACAAAGCCACACACAGATGCAGACATCCAAAACTTACAACACTCCGACAGAAAAACACAGGCCGGCATCTCCTGAGGCTGCGTGGTTCTGCAGGAAGCTTCACCTGGGAGAGAGTAACCTTGGGGAACTCATGCAGGCTGTATCTAGAAAACACAGTGGGACGATTTTCAAAAAGACTCACCCCTGCAACGTCTAGGTAGGCCTGAGGCATTCTGCAGATCCTTTTGGACACTTAAGAGATTTCGTAGTGAATTCCTGCGGCTCTGCTTGAGGTTTCCTTAGGCTGGCTCACATCAGCATTCTCCTAGCCTCATGAGATTATCCTGAGGATCCCACAAACAGTACAAGCGAAAGTCTGTGGCCGACCCACCTCCGCAGATGTTTCCTTCTCCGCTAAGCCACAGGGACTTGTCTCTAGGCAAAGGTGGCATTCATTGAGACACCAGCCAGAGCTCACAGTTCAGGTCTGGTGCCCTGAGACCAGCGCATGCGCATTCACGAGGCAAGGTTGGGCGCCCGGCTGTCAGAGCTGTCAGCCTGCCTAACCAGAGGAAAATGGTACAGGCAGAGTGGGCCTGGTATGGGAAAAAAGGCTGACTGCAGTAACCCACTGTGGGACACTAAAAGCGTCGACCTCAGAGCTCCGTCGGGTCGTCTCCGTGGTCTGGTCTCGCTGAAGGAGGACACATTTTGAGACTGTGAGGAGGACGCGGGAAACTGCTTTTCTCACTCCATGGCTGAAAGAGGCTGTGTGAAAGAATCAGGTCCCATGGGAATTGGAATATAGTCTGGTGAGTTTCTGGGGGGGTCTTCGGGTGATGGAATCACACCTGAGACCCCAGAGGCGGGTGTCTGTGGAAGATGGCCGGGCCCTTGATCTCACTGCCTCCCTTCATCCTGCCCTCACAGGGGCTCTTGGGGAAAGGCTGGAACCATGACAAAAGGACGTTCAAGTTGAAGAAGTGTTCTCACACCTCGAACTGGCCTCTCACGGGTGCAAATGAGGTTGAGACAGTGTCTCAGAGGCCGTTTGTGGAGATTGCAAGCCTGGAATGGTGTCCAGTAGCACTGTTGAGGGGCGATGTGGACTCCCCAGTGAAAGCAAAGAAAAATCAAAGCTCGCCTGAGAGAATGAGCTGACTAGTGCTGGAGACACAGCAATGTTAAAAGATTTCTGTCAGAAGACCCTAAAGCCCCTGGCAAAGTGCAAACAAACTTGGCCCCCAAAATGAGACCACCACCCACAACCTGGAGTGTAGCCAGCCTACCTAAAGTCTGTTTTGCTCCCTGAAATTACTGGCATCCAAAAGATGTGTGGTGATAGGCAGTCCCACTCAGCAAGACCGCAATGAAAGATCCACTCAGCAATGAGAAGACCATGCAGATGAAACGAAGCAGAGGCTACATTACCAGGCAAAAGCCAAACACGGCTGCCTACTTCTCATCCTACAGGAATCATGCAGCCTTCCGAAAGAAGTGAAAGAACAAGAGTTTCCTTGTTGGCAGCTGTAAAGGCAATTTACAGGATTAAATTATCAATGAGGCACAGTCATTAAAACCTCACAGGGTTTAGAAGAAAACACTCATGCAATGGATTCCCGTGAGGGTGGTTCTCGAGAATTGGGAAAATTTACTGTGGAAGTCATTGGGTGGAGACCCAGGAAACCCTAGGCCAATGAGGAACATGGAAGTCAAGAAAAGAAGAGGCCAGTTTGGAGGCCACACCCCTCCCAGTATTAACCCATTCCAGTTCCATTTGGCTATGGGTATGAAAACCATACATCCAGACTTTGCCAGGATGGGCCCAATTTGCACTCAAAATGTTCCCTGCATGTTGGATTACTTCCACCTGAATGCCGGGTCATGGTTGGACTGCTTGTGCAATTAACAGAATAGGGGGATGGGGTTGGAAGCACCTTCTGTGTCATCTGTCTTCATATTTTTTTTGCAGTTGAAATTGCAGGACCCATCCACTCCTCGCCAGATTGTATTCTCACCCCTATCTGACCTTATTTCTGCTCACACTCTATGTCCCAGGATGAAATCCCAAGACAATTGAGGAGTGCCCCTTTAACCTGAAGTACCTGCTCAGCTAGAAACCGAATTCAAGGTAAATTCAATTGGTCCTGCGGACAGGACTGCTAGTGTCCCTTGCTGGGTTGACCGCAGGACAATGAAACACTGGGAGATGTCTGCTTTTTGGTGTGTTGGTGTGGTGTGTTCCTCTTCTTTCTAGAAGAGTGTTTTGTTTTGCAGGGGAAGGTGATTTAGACACTGCGTATTCATGATCCACAGAAAAATAAAAAAACATGGAGCCCCAGAGCCCAAGCAGAGCCAAACAGACAAGCAACCAAAAGAAAAGGTGAGGGACTCAAATAAAGAGGATTGAAGTGTGTTAGCCACACTCTTTTAAGCAGACTCCATTTGCAGGCACACAGACACAAACACACAATGCCACACACACACACACACACACACACACACACACACAGAAATCCTACACTCACAGCACTCCCAAAGGAACACAGAACCTGACAGCTTCTGAGGCTGCATGTTTCTGCAGGAAGCCCTACCTGGGAGAGAGCAATCCCAGGGAACACAGGTGGGCTTTACCTAAAAATATCAGAGGGGCAAGTTTCAAAAAGACACACCCCTAAAACATCTAGGCAGTCCTGAGGAATCCTGCAGATGCTTTTGGATCCTTAGGGATTTTGCAGTTTATTCCTAGGGCTCTGCTTGACATTTCTTCAGGCTCGCTCACATCTGCCATCTCATAGGATCATGAGATTATTCTGTGGATCCCACAGAGAAGACAGGCAAAGAGTGCACCACCAACGCACCTCCACAGAGGTCTCCTCTGGAGTTCAAAATCAGGAATGGTTCCCTGAGCTTAGCTCATGAACATTCGTGAGGCAGGCTCTGGTGCCCAGATGTCAGAGCTCTCAGCCTGACTAAGCAGAGGAAAATGCTACAGGCAGAGACGCCTTGGTATCAGGAAAAATGATGCCTATGAAAACCCACTGTGAGACTCTAAAAGTCTCAACCTCAGGGCCCCTTTGGGTCATCTCCGTAGTTGGGTCCCACTGGAGGAGGAGGCACTTCAGGACTGTGAGGTGGTCGCTGGAAACTGCTCTTCTGGCTGTATTCCTGAAAGAGGCTGTGCGTAAGAATTAGGTCCCATAGAGATTGGAATAGAATCTGTTGTGTTGTTGGGGTTCTTTGGGTGATAGAATTACACCTGAAAGCCCAGAGGTGGGCATCAGTGAGAGATGCCCGAGCTTGACCTCATGGCCTCCCTTCACCCTGGGCCTCACAGGGGCTCCCTGGAAAAGTCAGGAACCATGACCGAGGAAAGCCCAAGGTGGAGCAGTTGTCTCACACCTCAGACTGGTCTCTCCTTGGTGCAGATGATGTTGACACAGTGTCTCAGAGGCCATCTGTGGTGATAGTAAGCCTGAAAATTGTGTCCAGCAGTGCTGTTAAGGGGCATTGTGGATTTTCCATGAAAGCAAGAAAAAAACAAGGCTTGCCTGAGGAAACAAGCTGCCTTGTGCTGGAGTCCAAGCAATGTTCAATGATTTCTGTCAGGGGACCCAAAACCCTACTGTAAAGTGCAAGCAACTTCAGCCCCCAAAATGTGACCATAGAGCAAAATGTGGAGCACAGTAAGCCTATTCGAAGTCCCTTTTGCTCTCTGAAACCCTGATAAGCTATACAATCTGTAGTGAGAGGCAGTCCCATCCAGCAACAGCTCAATGAATGAGCCCCTCCACAGTGAGAGAGCCATGCAGATTTAATGAAACAGAGCCTCGATTACCTGGTAAAATGTACACACAGCTGCCTTCTTCTCCTCCTACAGGAATCATGCAGGCCTCTGATAGAAGTGGTAGAATAAGAGTTTCCTTGTTGGTGGCTGAAATGGGAATTTATCGTTTTAAAGTATCAAAACTGTCTAGTCATTAAAACGTGACAGTGTTTGGAAGAAAACGCTCATGCAGTGGATTCCACTGAGGGTCATTCACAAGCAACAGGGAAACGTTTAGTGTGGAAGTCATTTAGCCAGACCCAGGAAACCCTAGGCTGACCAGGAACATGGAAGTCAGGAAAAGAAGTGGGGAGTATGGAGGCCACATCCCACCCAGCATCAATCCATTCCACTGCCATTTGGCTCTAGGTATGAAAGCCCTTAAATCAGGAGTTTGCCAGGATGGCGTCAATTTGCACTCCACATGTTCCTTGCACGTAGGAGTTCTGCCACCTGAACTCCTGGCTATGGTGTGGACCGCTTGTGCAATTAAGGGAATGCGGGCATAGAATTGGAAACACCTTC
The DNA here is from genome assembly GCF_029289425.2 of Pan paniscus. Classification (NCBI taxonomy): domain Eukaryota; kingdom Metazoa; phylum Chordata; class Mammalia; order Primates; family Hominidae; genus Pan; species Pan paniscus. The sequence goes on along the minus strand of NC_073273.2, from coordinate 32,020,209 downwards.
TGTGTCATTTGTCTTTATCTTTTTGCAGGTGAAGTTGCGGGACCCCTTCCCCTTGTCACCAGATTATATCCTCACCGTTATCTGACCTTATTTCTGCTCATATTCTATGTCCCAGGATGAAATCCCAAAATGAGGGAGGAGTGTCTCCTCACAATGTATAGCACCTGATCAGCTGGGAACTGAATTCGACGTAAATATAAGGGCCCTGAGGACCAGACTGCTAGTTTCTCTCCCTGGGTTGGCTGCAGGAAAATGAAACATCGGGAAATGTCTGTTTTTTTGGTATGGTGTGCTCCTCTTCTTTCTAGAAGAGTGGCTTTTATTGCACGGGGAGATACCTTGGTCACCGGCAGGCTTGGCCCGCCTCCAAAATCACTGAGGATTCATGATTCACAGAAAAATAAATAACACAAGCCCGACAGCCCAAAAGAGCCACAGAGACAGGCCACCGAAAGGTTAATATACTCAAAAAAAAAAAAAAAAAACAAAAAAAACAACACTGAAGTGCTTTAGCCACATTCCTTTAAGCAGACTCCAGTTAATGGCAGACACACACACACAGATACACAAACACACAATAACACACACACAGGCAGACATCCAACATTTGCAACACTCCCACAAAAACACATAGCCTGTCAGCTCCTCAGGCTGAAGGATTATGCAGGGAGCCCCATCTGAGACAAAGTAACTCCAAGGAAAAGAGATGGGCTGTACCTAAATATCACAGATAAGACAAGTTCCAAAAAGACACCCTTCCAACATCTAGACAGCATGCAGATGTTTTCTGATCCTTAGGGATTTGGCAGCTTATTCCTGGGGCTCTTCTTGATGTTTCTTCAGGCTGGCTCACGTCCTCCCTATCCTAGGATTATGGGACTATCCTGTGGATCTCACAGAGTAGACAGGTGAGAGACCTCAGCCGATGAACCTCCATGGAGGTCTCCTCCTTGGGAGTCTTCTCCACAAAGCCGCGGGGACTTGTCGCTAGGCAACAGTGACATTCACTGTGACTCTAGACAGAGTTCACACTCAGGACTGGTGCCCTGAGACTAGCTTATGTGGATTCCTGAGACAGGCTTATGTGTCTTGCTGTAACAGCGTTCAGCCTGCCTAAGCAGAGGAAAATGGTACAGTCGGAGCTGGCCTGGTATCAAGAAAAAGGCTGCCTGTGAAGACCCATGGCAGGACAATAAAAGCCTCGACCTCAGGGCTCATTTGGACCATCTCTGTGGTCGTGTCCTGATGGAGGATGAGGTGTTTCAAGACTCTGAGGTGGTCACTGAAAACTGCCCTTTGAAATCCATTCCCAAAAGAGAATGTGTGTCTGCAAGAATCGGGTCCCATGGTGATTGGCATATAGTCTGTCTGGTGTGTTGTTGATGGTTCTTTGGGTCACAGCATCATACCTGAGACCCCAGAGGCATTTTTTAGCAAAGATGTCTGGGCTCTTGACCTCACTACCTCCATCATCCTATGCCTAGCAGGGGCTCTCTGAGAAAGGCAGGAACCATGAAAAAGGCAAGTCAAAGTTTGAACCATATTCTCACACCTTGGACTGACCTCTTATGGGTGAAGATGAGGTAGAGACCACGTCTCAGAGGTCATCTTTGATGATGGCAAGCCTGAAAATGACGTCCAGTAGAGCTGTTGAAGGACACTGTGGATTGCCCATAAAAGCAAAGAAAAATCAATGCTCACCGGACAGAATGAGCTGCACTGAGCTGGAGTTTAAGCAATGTTCAATGCTTCCTGTCAGAGAACCCAAAAGCCTCCTGCAAATTGCAAACAACTTCAGCCCCCACCATGAGACAACAGGTCGAAACTTGGAGTGCAGCCAGACTCCTCAAAGTCCCTTTTGCTCTTTGAAATCCTGGGAAGCAAAATAATCTTTGGTGAGAGGCAGTCCCATCCAGCCACAGCCCAATGAAAGAATACCTGCTCAATAAGATGACTGTGCAGATGAAAAAAATCAGAGGCTAGACTACCAGGCAAAAGCCAGACAGGGCTGAGTGCTTCTCACCCTACAGGAATCATGCAGAATGCCAATAGAAGTGAAAAAAAAACAAGAGTTTCCTTGTTGGTGGCTATGATGGAATTTATGGTTTTAAAAGTATCAAAGCTGCCCAGTCATTAAATTGTGAAAGTGTTTAGAAGGAAACACTCATGCAATGGGTTCCCATTAGGGTCATTCTCTGTGAACTGAGAAACATGTATTGTGGAAGTCATTGAGCCAGACATAGGAAACCCTACACTGACAAGAAACATGGAAGTCAGAGAAAGAAGGGGCAAGTGTGGAGGCCACTTCCCATCTACTATCAAACCATTTCATTCCCATTTTGCTCCCAGTATGAAAGCCTGCAAATTGAGAGTTTGCCAGGATGACCCCGGTTTGCACCCCAAATATTTCTTGCACATTGGAATACTTTCATCTGAACACTGGGCCATGGTGTGGACTGCTTGTGCAATTAAGGGAATGTTGGGATGGAGTTGGAAGTACCTTCTGTGTCATCTGTCTTTATTTTTTTGCAGTTGAAGTTGTGGGATCTCATCCAGTTCCCACCAGATTATATCCTCACCCCTGTATGACCTTATTGTTGCTCACACTCTATGTCCCAAAATGAAAACCCAAGACGATGGAGTATTGCCCCCTTATGATGTGAAGTAACTGCTTGGCTGGGACCTGAATTTGAGGTAAATTCAAGGGCCCTATGGACAGGAGTGCTAGTGTATCTCCCTGCATTGGCTGCAGGACAATGAAACACTCAGAGATGACTGTTTTTTCATGTGGTGTGCTCCCCTTTTTTCTAAGAGTGGCTTTCTTTTGGAGTGGGAGGTGAGTTTGACACTGGTGGGTCTCAGCCTGCCTCCCAATTCACTGGGGATTTATGATCCACAGAAAACTAAAGAACATGGAGCCTCACAGCCCAAGCAGTGCTGTACAGACAGGCCACCAAAAAGTTGGGAGACTCAAAAAAAAGAAGTGCTAAAATGTGTTAGCCACATTCGTTTAAGAATACTCCACTTATATTCTAACATGCACACACACAGACACACACACACACGCAGACATCCAACACTCTCAATACTTTCACAGAAACACACAGGCTGGCAGTTCCTGAGGCTGTGTGGTTCTGCAGGAAGCCCCATTTGGGAAAGAGCAACCTCGGGGAACACAGCCAGTATACCTGGATATCACAGTAGAGCAATTTCAAAAAGACTCAACCCTATGAAGTCTAAACAGGTTTGAGGAATTCTGCAGATTGTTTTGTATTCTCATGGATTTCACAGTTTATTCCTGGGGCTCTGTTTGATGTTACTTCCGGCTGGCTCATGTCTGCCCTCTCCTGGGATCATGGGACTATCCCATGGATCCAACAGAGAAGACAGGTGAGAGTCCACTGCTGACACACCTCCACGGAAGTCTCTTTATCTGCCAAGCTGCAGGGACTTGTCGCTAGGCAAAGGTGGCATTCATTGTGAAGCTAGCCAGAGCTCACAATCAGGCCTGGCGCCCTGAGACTAGTGCATGCACATTAATGAGGCAGGCTTGGGCGTTGGCTCTCAGACCCGTCAGCCTGCCTAAGCAGAGGAAAATGGCAGAGGCAGAGTCGGTCTGGTATCAGGAAATAAGCTGCCTGTGAAACCCATTGCAGGACCCTAAAAGTCTCAACTTTGGGGGTTATTCAAGCCATCTCCATGGTTGTGTTCCACTGGAGGAGGAGGCATTTCGAGACCATGAAGTGGTCATGGAAACTGCTCTTCTGATTCCGTTCCCAAAGGAGGCTGTGTGAAAGAATTGGGTCCCATAGGGATTGATATATAGTCTGGTGTGTTCTGGAGGGGTTTTTTGGGTGATAGCAGCAGACCTGAGATCCCAGAGGTGGGTGTCAGCAAAAGATGACAAGGCTCTTGACCTCTCTGCCTCCCTTCATCTAGGGCCTTGCATAGGCTCTCTGGGAAAGGCAGGAAGCAAGACAAGGCAAGTATAAGATCAACACTGTTCTCATACCTCGAACTTGCCCCTCATGGGTGCATATGAGGATGTGACACCATCTCAGAGGCTGTCTGTGGTGACGGCAAGCCTAAAAACAGTGTACAGTAGTGCTGTTGAGGAGCACTGTGAATTCTCCATGAAAGCAAAGAAAAATCAAAGCTCACCTGAAACAACGAGATGCCTTTTGCCAGAGTCCAAGCAATGTTCAATGATTCCTGTCAGAGGACCCCAAAGACTCCTGCAAAGTGCAAACAACTTCAGCTCCCACAACAATACAACAATCCACAATCTGGAGTGCAGCCAGATGACACAAAGTCCCTTCTGCTCTCTGATATCTCTGGCAGCTAAATAATTGGTGGGAAGAGGCATTCCTATCCAGCAACAGAACAATGCAAGAGCCCCTCCACTATGAGAAGGCTATGCAGATGAAATGAAACAGAGGCTAGTTTACCAGGCAAAAGCCAGACACAGCTGCCAGCTTCTCATCCTACAGGAATCATGCAGCATTCCGACAGAAGGGGGAGAATAGGTGTTTCCTTGTTTGCTGTAACAGGAATTAATGGTTGTTAAAGTACCAGAGCTGCCCAGTCAATAACAATTGAGAATTTTTAGAAGAAAACGTTCATGCTATGGATTCCCATGAGGGTCATTCTCATGAACTGAGAAACATTTAGTGTGGAAGTCATTGAGCCAGACACAGGAAACCCTAGGCTGGAGAGAAACATGGAAGTCAGAAAAAGAAGAGGCAAGTGTAGAGGCCACATCCTACCCAGCACCAATCCATCCCACTCCCATTTGGCTCTGGGTATGAAAGTTCTCACATTGGGAGTTTGCCAGAGTGGCCCCAATTTGCCCTCCAAATATTCTTTGCACGTTGAAATACTCCCACCTGAATTCTGGGCCATAGTGTGGACTGCTTTTGAAATTAAGGGAATGTTGGGATGGAGTTAGAAGCACCTTTTGTGTCATCTGTCTTTATTTATTTATTTATTTATTTTTGCAGGTGAAGTTGCTGGAACCCATTCTCCATTCAGCAGATTGTATCCTCACCCCATGTGACCTTATTGCTGCTCACACTCTATGTTCCAGGATAAAATCCCAAGAAGATGGAGAAGTGCCCCCCTCATGATGTGAAGCATGTGCGCAGCTGGGAACCAAATTCGAGGTTAATCCAAGTGGCCTTGCAGACAGATCTGCTAGTGTCTCTCCCTGCGTTGTCCTCAAGATGAAGGAAACACTGAGAGATACCTGGTTTTTGGTGTGGTGTGCTCGTCTTCTAGAAGAGTGGTTTTTTTTTTCTGCAGGGGGAGGTGATTTTGGATGCTGGCAGGTCTTGGCCCACCTCCAAATTCACTGGGGATTCAGGATCTACAGAAAAATAACACGGAGCCATGCAGCCCAAGCATAGCCGCAGAGACAGGCCACCAAAAGTTAGTGAGGCTAAAAACAAGAAGCACTGAAGTGTGTTAGCCCCATTCCTTTAAGCAGACCCCACTTACAGGCACACACACACACACAATGCCACACACACTCGACGTCAAACACTCGCAACACACCCACGGAAACACACAGCATGGCAGATCCCGAGGTTGCATGGTTCTGCAGGAGGCCCCACCTGAGAGACAGCAACCCCAGGGAACACAGGCAGGCTGTACCTAGAAATCACATTGGCGTAAGTTTCAAAACCCATACAACCTCTAGGCTGGCCTGAGGAATTCTGCAGATCCTTTTGGATCCTTAGAGATTTTGCAGTTTATTTGTGGGGCTGTGGTTGATGTTTCTTCAGGCTGACTCCCATAAGCCCTCTGATCGTGGTTGACATTTCTTCAAGGCTGGCTCACATCTGCCCTCTCATAGGATCATGGGACTATCCTGTGGATCCCACAGAAAAGACAGGGGAGAGTCCACCGCCAATGCACCTCCGAGCAGGTCTCTTTCTCTGCCAAGCCGCAGGAACTTGTTGCTAGGCAACAGTGACATTATAAGGCTAGCCAGAACTCACCGTCAGGCCTGGTGCCCTGAAACTAGCACATGCACATTCTTGGGGCAGGTTCAAGCACCCAGCTGTCAGAGATGTCAGCCTGCCTAGGCAGAAGAAAATGCACAGGCAAAGCTGGCGTCATATCGGGAAAATGGCTACCTGTGAAAACCCACTGTGAGACCCTAAACATCTCGACCTTAGGGCCCCATGGGCAGCCTCCATGGTCTCGTCCCACTGGAGGAGTACACATTTCAATACTGTTAGGTAGTGGCTGGAAACTGCTCTTCTGACTCTATTCCTGAAAGAGAATGTGTGTGCAAGGACCAGATCCCACGGGGATCAGGATATAGTCTGTTGTGTTGTTCAGTGTTCTTTGGATGATAGAATCATATCTAAGACCGCAGAGGCAGGTGTCAGCAAAAGATGGCCAGGCCCTTAATCTCACGGCCTCCCTTCATCCTGGGCCTCACAGGGGCTCTCTCAGACAAGCAAGAACCACAAGAAAGGCAAGTCCACCTTGGAGACATGTTCTCACACTTTGAACTGGCCTCTCATGGGTGCCGATGAGGTTGAGACAGTGTCTCAGAGGCTGTCTGTGCAATTCCTTATACCCAGAGAGAAAAAAATCACTTGACAGCATTGTTGGGAAACCAGCCCCACACTGCCCAGCAGGTACCCCGAGTCCACCGAAGACAAAGGAATTAGAAAGAGACAGAATGAGAGTTTAAAAGGCAGGTCCAGGGGACCAGAGAATTGGAGTCTTGTTCATGGCCTGGAGCTCTCAGCCTCCACCCAATTTATTGGTTTACAAGCTTTTTGTTCATAGGGCAGATAGGAGGAGTAGAAAGGGATGAGGGGAAGGATTAATCAGTGAAGGAGAACTCGTGAGTCATTCAATAGGATGTATAGCAGTGGCGGTTTCTGTGAATTTCCTTGAGCAAAGGTGTGTGTCTAAACTACTTAATGTATTTAACTTATCGGGACTGAAATGGGTGGGAGTAGGTTTCAGGAGAAGCCAAGACATTTGATTAGACTCCACTGCTTCAAGGGAGTGTTATTTCCCTGAGCAAGCTGTGGCATACCGCTGAGCTGTTATGCTCTCCAGGCATAAGGGCATGAAGGCAATAAGGAGACTTTTCTCCTCAGACACCATCCATGGCTCCCCATGGGAGTCTCACACAGGGGAGACCAACTCATCTGGCATCCCAGAAACTCTCTTTTCCATATGTCCCACTTTTTTGTCCCCATTTTTTTTAAAATTAATAACCACCATTGCTATCATAGCTCATTCACGGTGTCTGTCTTCTCTCCCAAGGTGCTGTCCGCAACTGCAGACTAAAAAAAAAAAGAAAGCACAAACAGACACAAACCAAAATAATATTTGCAGTTGATGATCCACCTATGGTTTTAATTCACTTTAAAGGATTATTGTTAAAAAGGCCATCAGTGGCTCTAGCAAGAATATCAGCTCCAGGCAACAAGCTGAGACGAGCCTGAGATGCTGCAAAAAATTGTTTTTTCAGTTTAGCAGTATCTAATGTTAAATTATCTTCTCCTGGTAGGCGATGTCTAATCAACTCCCAGTGGTGTTCAGTGGTATTATAAGAGCTAGGAGGAAACAAAAATCAGAAGTATTCCAATCACTTTGCATTTGAATTCTCTGCTCCAAGCTCATAATCTGACCACCCATTCAAATTACTGTTTGATGAAGATCATTAATTTGATTTGCCAATTTTTGATCTATTTGGCTTTGGGAATTCCAAAGCTTGGAAAAATTTTTCTGTCAACTATCCACAGAGCTCACAGTTTGAATAGAAGAATGCAAAGCTACACCAGCAGCAGCAGCTATAGCTGTGACCGCTATAAGGCCCGTGATGACAGCTATTAAGGTAAATATGAATCTCTTTGGTCTATTAAGTATTTCTTTTAGTACTGCAGTGATAACATATATGGAGGAAGAGGCGTCCCAAGGTCTATTGAGGGAAACAGGTATCCAAACTCCTTCTCAGGCCCTAACCAGTAAAGTGCTGTTATCTTTATTAAAGGTAGAATTAATGCAGGTAAAAATATGACAGCTGAGGCATGATATGGTTTGAGAGTCAAGTAGGATATTAACTTTTCCTGCTGCTAACATAAAAGGAGGTTTAACACAACTCTGCAATGGGACTGTCTGATTAGAGATCATGGCTACAACAAATCAAAGTTTTTCACTATGAGTCTCTGTTTTATATTCTCCTTTCCAAATCCCAACTGGGGTTTGAGCCAACATTAATTTCCACAATTCTGGATGTTCTGGACTTATAATTGGATCAATCATTTTTGGCTTTGGAGGAGCCATACCATTCTCCTCCCACTTAATAGGGCAATTTGTTTCAATTCTTCTATATAATTTTAGTGCATTATCTGGGAAGTCGTTTGCAAAGGAGCCTCTCCAAAATCTTTGCTGTGTCCGGTACAATTTACGGCAAAGTGACCCCCAGGGGCCCAATCAGTGACGATTCCAATGGAATTATTTTGCAATGCTGCAGCGCTGTTTGCAATACAATCTTCCCAGGTTAGCACCTCTAGATTTTCAGACCATTTAGTGGCCTGCCTGGTGCAGGACTTCTTATTAGGTTTAAGTTTATTAATCTGATGATGTGTCATAACATAGCCATGCTCAAGGTATTTAATAGTGTCCAAAGACTGAAATGTTCTTCCACTGATTACATGAATAGAGGTCTTTCATCCATTATGTTCAGGGACATAAACCATCCAATGTTGTTTATCATAATTTAAACATCCTGCAGCTGGCCCCAGGCAGATGGGAGGAAAGTGATAACCAATGGAAACATTCATTAACATTCCTTCCTCCTCTGGATGAGTAGGACCTTGGTTATCTATTGGTCCAGGCATCCAGACACTATCATTAACATAACCTCCACTGGGGCATCTAAACTTGTAACAGGCCTAATCAGTGGTGGGAATGCAATGTAGGTCCAATAAGTGTAATTTTGATCTGCCCCACTGCAGGGAGACTCACCACCAAGGAGATTACCACCATCATAGCTACCATTAGATTACTGGTGGTCAGCAGCTTGTGCTGAGACCGCAGGTTCTCTTCTTCAGTGTGAGCTAGTCTCTTCATCTGCCCCCAGGTCGGTGGAGTTGCTTGGTAAGTTTTACTGGTTTCCATCTGCTCAACAGAGATGTTCATCTGAGCCATCTGATGAACTGGGGGTGTAGGGACTTTCTGAGGTCTTTTCCTCTTCCTCGAATTCTGGCTCCTGGCACAGCTTAAGATGTCTTGTGGGTACCCAGACAAGAAGTTGATTCTCTTCTGGTGAGATACAACCAAATCCTCAATCCCAACAAGACCCACTGGGGCCTTTTGTTTGGGTCAGTTTTTGGGCCATTGATAAACGCTATGATTGACACATCTGCTCCTGTATCGACCAGAGCCTCAAATTGTTTTCCTTTAATAGTGACCTACAAATAGGACTATTGTCAGAGACTTGATTTACCCAATAGGCAGCCTTGCCTGCTGAATTTGTGCTTCTACATCCTCCTTTTTTTCTGAGCTTTCTCCTATCTTAACATATGGTAAAAACAACAGCTGAGCTATTCTGTCACCTGGATTAGCACTCCAGGGAACAGTGGAGGAGATAACAATTTGAATTTCTCCCTGGCAATCAGAGCCCACTACCCCAGTATGTACTTGAATTCCCTTTAATTTTAAGCTGGACCTTCCAAGTATAAGTCCCACCATGTCCTTTGGCAATGGGCCGTAAACTCCCGTTGGGATCTTCCTGGGAGTCTCCCCAGGAATGAGGAATACAGCTTTTGTACAGCATGTATTTACTGCCCCACTTTTATCTGTGGAGGGGGACAATTGCTCTGCATTTGTGCAGGGATAGACTGGGCTGGGAATCCTCTGTTTGGGGTCAGGGATGACCCACCCTGAATTGGGAATGCCCTGTTTTGAATCAGGGCCTGGTCCTGAGTTTTGCCTTTTTTGGCTCTTTGTACACTCTCTTTTTGCATGTCCTATCTGTTCCCAATTATATCAAGATCCAGGGAACACTCATGTGTTTTTTGTTACCCTTAGTCCAGCCATTGCCTGAGAAAGGAGGCTGGGCTCATATAAGGGCTCCTCACTGCCATCACAGGCTGTAATATATTCACTTACAGTTTTTTCCTCATTTAGATCTGCCTTTACCTTAATAGATCTAATTTCTGCCTGACATTCTCTATTCACAGTTTCATAAGCAAGCAGCTGAATGATCACTTTCCTGGCACAAGAATTTGAAATAGTCTTTTGAGCAGCTTCTTGCAAATGGGGTGATAAAATCTGGATAAATCTCCCTTGGACCCTGTCAAACTGAGTTAAAAGAAGGATAAATAGTAACAGGGTCATGAATTTTTTTCCTGGTATCTTCAGCGTATAGTTCTGAGCTGATCAACAGACTCATCACCCATTACCATCTGTTGATTTACAGTACCCCATGCCTGTCCAATTCCAAGCAATTGATCAGATGTGATATTAATAGGAGGTTGGGCCTGAGCATTTCTCCCTGCCTGACTTGTTGCTTCATCTGTCCACCAGGTTTTAAATTGGAGAAATTGAGAGGGAGACAGGGTGGATGGAGCTAATGACTCCCAATCCATAGGTATTTAGGGCCTGTTATAAGCCACAAATTATAATGAAGAATGAACCTAAGAAAAATTTGGCCCATATTGTCCAATTGCTTGCTTAAAGTCTTTTTAATATTTTAAAAGGAAATGGCTCCCAGCAGGCCCGAGCATGTTCTCTGGGCTCCTCAGCTGGAGAAATAATTACCAGAAACTGCCAAGCATCCAAATCCCCCATTTCTTGTGCCTGTCAAATGGATGCCTGAATTGCCCCTGCACCATAATTTGTGTTTGGACTGGCTCACAGCATTTCTCTCCCATAATTAACAGGTGGACAAGCCTAGATCATTCCCTCACCGTAATTGGCTGTTGGGCTGTTGAAGCTTCCCTTTACCATAGTCAATGGTAGGCCGTGAAACAATGGGAGTGGCAAGCTGTGTCTCAGTCTCCCTTTCCAAAAATTCATAAGGCTGAGGTGGAGGTGGCTGTTCTGCACCTTCTTCTAAAGGGGCAGTAGGGGGAACTGTTTCTTTCATACGTTTTTGGAGGTTAGCCTATACACCTTCCCATTTCTCCCCCTTTTTTAAACTAGACTGTGATGGTTGACTGTGCTGATTATCAGACTCCTGATTATTAAACTTTTTTATGTCACCCTGAAACTTCTCCTCCTCCTTCTCAGTG